>NC_058082.1:149842138-150173630 GCF_014858855.1 Bufo gargarizans
TTTAACTGTACATGTACAGTGCTGGTAGATAAGAGGTTATAGTTAATTATCTATTAAATCACACTTTTGAATAATTTCAGAATTTTGCATTTTAGCCCCTTTCTATTGCTATAACCCAGCATCAGCATAACGGATATGCATAGTCCTTCACTTACAAATAATCACTCAGCTCCATGTCAGGATAATATATCTACTGTGTCATCGGAATATGGGACCTTTCTAATTTCAAATAATATTCTAGACTTACACAGAGTTGGAACACACAGAGATGTCTGATAAGTGAATCATTGTAATCTACAGTCTATTATAAACAAGTAAATGCATTTTGAACTTCGTAAAGCAAGTTATTTGTAAACTTTAAAAACTGTAAAGGCAAATATTCTAAAGTTTAAAGAGATGGTTAATATATAATGAAAATAATCCAAAGTTTTAAAGTGTTATATACTCTGTAATCTGTAAATTTGAAGATATAAAAAAAAAATCAGTTTTTACCTAAACCATAAGTTGGGTCAGGGTTATTCCAGTTATTACTTCTTTTCCTTTCTCTTATTTGTACATCACAAATAAGTAAATGACTGAATTTTGATATAAAACATTCTAGGTTTTAATATATGTGATCTGGAAACTTGAAAATGTAAAGAATATTTATTTTACTTTTCCATAAAATCACAAGGTATGTAAGGGCTGATTCTAATTATCATTTCTATTTCTTTCCCCATTAGTAATGTACACCATGAATAAGGAAACATCTTTACTAGAGATGCTAATAAACGTATATGTCAAGTTAATATACATTATTCTCTTGAATAACGCAGGTCTCATTAAAGTCAATGATGCTCGAAAGAAAATAGATGATAAACTACCATATTAAAGGTCACACAAATGGCCACTAAAATCTAATTGAATTCTTAATACACTGAGGAATGAAATCTAGTTTAGGAACATCATCATCTTTATAACAGATCTTTGCTTAAAAAAACAAAACAAAAAAAAAAACATATCTTTTTCTTCTGTTTTGTTGTTTCACTGTATCAAACTGCATGTTTATTACCTGTTTGTCTTCTTCTAGAAGCTAAATTCAAGAAGTACAACATGTGTGTTAACCCAGTTACATCCGTATATAGCTAAGTTAGTACAGCTATGTTTGGCAACTTTAGAGTTATAGGATTCTTCAGAATATTTATCCTCTGCTCACTTCACTCCTCTTCTCGTATGCCTCTGTGGAAGAAAATTAATTCGATAGACTAAAATATTTATAGATTCTGGTAGCCGAGTAAATAGGCAAAGTGCCTTGTAGGGCTCACTCAGAGGAATGTAATGAAACCTTTCACTTAGCGATCCTTTGCTTCTTTCTGGAAAAAAAAATAAGCTTTTAAATTAATTCCTATGTAAGTAAGCAGTTAAGTGCACTATGATGGGACCAAACAACTTTGTGCACTCTTGTTCCTCCTGCTTCCTCTACCAGCCCTTTCCTCTCCTTCTTGATTGGCAGGATTAGGTTCTTGCTTCTTACCTGGCCTTGTCAATCAAAGAGGAGAGAGATGGTCTGGACTGGCCGAGGAAGCAGGAGACGCTAGGGAGCACAAACTGCTTTGGACCCGTCACAGTGCCCTTAACTGCTTATTTGCACAAGTGCTCTTTGGCCTAAGCAAGTCTATTCAATTTATTTATCTCCCAAATTAGTGATTTTCTTGCAATCAGTCTACATGGAGGCCTCATTCACACAGTTCTCTGAATAGTTGATTTGTCTGCTGCTTGAACTCATTTTAGCATTCAATTGAATTCTAAATTTTAGAGATTTAAATATTCTTGTCCTATGTAGTGAACATCAATGAAATGTTTCATCACAGTTCTTGGTTTTTGTCGCTGGTCATTTGTAGGAATAAAAAATGGCTGTCTGGAGCAAGCGAGGTAAGTTTATTTTAAATTGTTTTTCAACGTCTGATCTGAGCTCCGATGTGAGGTCTGATCTGAGGCTGATGTGGGCTAACCTGAGGCTTATGGGTTCTGATCTGAGGCTCATGGGAGTCCAATCTGAGGCTGATGGGGGTCCAATCTGAAGCTGATAGAGGCTGGGGGTCTGATCTGAGGCTGATTGAGCTTGGGGGTCTGATTTTAGGGTCTGATCTGAGGTCTCATGATATCTATTTTTTTTTTTATTATTTTACTTCTCCAAATCCTAGGTGTGTCCTATTGTCCGGTGTGCCTTATAGTCTGAAAAATATGGTATGTATTTTTGGTATTAACAATGGAAAATTGTATTTGATTGTTTCAAAAAACATAGACTGCCACGCTAATCAATACTATGAATAAAACACTACTATGAATAAAACACTATGGCAGTGATGGCCAACCTGAGGCTCTCCATCTGTTGCAAAACTACAACTCCCAGCATGCCCACACTGCCTACAGCTATTAGCCTACAGCATGACATGGTGGGAGTTGTAGTTTTGCAACAGCTGGAGAGCCTCAGGTTGGCCATCCCTGCACTATGGTGTACATTTTTCTCCACCTGACAGCAATAAAGTTAAACCATAGAAAGTTGGCATATATATATTGGTATGACTAATTACAAATTCTAAATAAGCTTTAAATGTGCACAAACCAACAATGAAATATGTATTGGGAAACAGATCAGGCATAAACTGCTGCCAGACATGTCTCAAAGCAACGTTCTCCTCTCTCCATTATTATTAATATTATTATTTATTATTAAAGCGCCATTAATTCCATAGCGCTGTACATATGATAAGGGGTGCACATACATAATACAGACAATTGCACTAATCATAAACAAGATGAGTTACAAACTGGTACAGAAGGAGAGCAGGCCCTGCCCGTGAGGGCTTACAATCTACATGGTATGGGAGAAGGACACAGTAGGTGCGTGTTAAGTTGGTCATGGCGTTATAGAGGCAGGGGTCACTGGTTGTAGGCTTGTCTGAAGAGGAGGGTTTTCAGGTTTCTTTTGAAGGATTCCACTGTAAGTGAGAGTCTGATTTGTTGGGGTAGCGAGTTCCAGAGTATGGGAGATGCACAGGAGAAATCTTGGAGTCGATTGTGGGAAGAGGCAATAAGAGGAGAGGAGAGAAGGAGGTCTTGTGAGGATCGGAGAGTGCGTGTTGGGGTGTATCAGGAAAGTAGCTCAGAGATGTAGGGAGGGGACAGGTTATGGACGGCCTTGTATGTATTTGTTAGTACTTTGAAGTGAATTCATTGGGCAATGGGGAGCCAGTGAAGGGATTGGCAGAGGGGAGAGGCAGAAGAGTAATAGGGTGAGAGGTGGATTAGTCAGGCAGCAGAGTTGAGGATAGATTGGAGGGGTGCGAGAGTGCTAGATGGAAGGCCGCAGAGGAGAATGTTGCAGTAGTCTAGGCGGGAGGTAATGAGGACATGTACAAGCATTTTCGCTGATTCAAAGTTGAGGAAAGCGCGGATGCGGGAGATGTTTTTGAGTTGGAGGCGGTAGGTGGTGGAAAGGGCTTGGATGTGCGGTCGGAAGGAAAGGGCAGAATCCAAGGTCACTCCAAGGCAGCGGGCTTTGTTGACTGGGGAGAGTGTGCAGCCATTGATCATGATAGATAGGTCTGTTGGGGGGGTGAACAAGATGGGGGAAAGATTATGAATTCTGTCTTATCCATGTTAAGTTTAAGAAAGCGAGAGGCGAAGAAGATAGACATTGTGGGATTCTTGATAGTAAGGTGGTGATGTCTGGACCAGAGAGGTAGATTTGTGTGTCGTCAGCGTAGGAGTGATACTGAAAGCCATGGGACTCTATGAGCTGTCCCAGGCCAAAAGTGTAGATAGAGAAGAGCAGGGGTCCCAGGACAGAGCCTTTCGGGACACCAACAGAGAGGGAATGAGACGAGGAGGTGGTGCGGGAGTGGGAGACGCTAAACATCCGGTCTGTGAGGTATGATGTGATCCAGGAGAGGGCCAGGTCAGTGATGCCAAGAGATGAGCGAGTTTGCACCAGAAGGGAGTGGTCTACAGTGTCGAAGGCAGAGGACAGGTCAAGGAGAAGGAGGACAGAGTATTGTTTCTTGGTTTTGGCTGTCAGTAGGTCATTGGTGACTTTGGTAAGGGCAGTCTCAGTCGAGTGGTGGGGTCGGAAGCCGGATTCTAGGCGGTCAAAGAGGGAGCAGGAGGAGAGGTGAGAGGACAGTTCTGAATGGACATGTTGTTCAAGTAGCTTTAAGGCATACGGAAGAAGTGACATGGGGTGATAACTGGACAAGGAAGATGGGTCAAGTGAAGGCTTGTTGAGGATGGGTGTAATGGTAGCATGTTTAAAAGCAGAGGGGAAGACACCAGAGTTTAGTGATAGGTTGAAGAGATGAGTTAGGGCTGGGATAAACACTGTGGTAAGGTTAGGGATGAGGTGGGATGGGATTGGGTCAAGTGCACAGGTGGTTTGATGAGATTTGGAGAGTAGAGTGGAGAGTTTTTCTTCTGTAATGGTGGAGAAGCGGGTTTTGGGAGAAGAGAATTGAGCAGTTGTGTAGAGGGTCTGTGGGGACTGTGCAGTAAAACTTTCTCTGATGTGGACTATATCCATTAAAAATACATACATGCTCTATCAAACCAAGTATGTATTAACACTATACAGGGAGTCGTGAGAGATAGTGTCAGTTAAAGGAGTTAATCTCACAGCTTTTGAAGGTGTTCGAGTAAGTTAGACAATCTATCCATGGGCAGCATGGTGGCTCAGTGGTTAGCACTTGTGCCTTGCAATGTTGAGGTCCTAGGTTAAAATCCAATCAAGATCACCATCTGCATGGAGTTTGTATGTTCTCCCTGTTTTTGAGTGGGTTTCCTTCTGGTACTTTGGTTTCCTCCCATACTTTAAAGACATACTGATGGGGAGCTTAAATTGTGAACCCCATTTTTGGGAGCAGTGTATTATTAAATATGTCAGCGATAAATGTGAATAAGATAAATAAATATTCAAAAATCAATTCTTAAACCATATTCGCTCTTAAGTAAGTAGCCATCTGGCTTATTTCTTTGCTTTCATATAGAGTCTTGGAGACATCATAAATTTTTTCTTCTGTTTATTTTCTCTCCAAATATACTGCATGTTCTATTAGACTATGTACAGGATGTATGATTGTAATCTCCTATATAATTATTTGAAAACTCTAAAATGCCATGTCAGCCATAAAAATATTCTACAGTACTTTTCATTTAAACGGAGTCTGTCACCTACTTTACACATATTAAACTGCCATCATTGCCCTGTAGGTGATATGAACAGTTAACAGCCAATACCTTGGTGATATTGTAAAAAAGCCCAGGGGAGTTCCCCACTGATGCAAGTTCTCATGCCCTTCAGAGACTGCCATTGATCTCTCCTCCCATGTTTTGCTGTGTCTTTATTTCACTGACTTTTCTCACTTCACTGCCAAGCCCAGGCATGGGCCTACACTGCCCACTTTGGGCAGCTACATCAATGAACTGACTATGCATGCCTGGGTCTGGCAGTGAAGCAAGCTGGCATGGGATTTCAGGGAACAGAGTCAAACAGTGACACTGGGCTGTCCTGACATTAAGCAGTCACCAATATACACTATGGCTATGTTTTATGCGCTATATTATAAGACAAAAATTCACTCCATGAGACTTTTCTATTTTATTTTCCTCTTTTTCTATAACAAATTATGGGGCATTTCAATAGTTAATATAGTCAAATAATGTTGTGAGTTACATTTCAGTATTGAGACATTATAAACATTGTAAGACACTTTCCATTACCAGAACTTTCCAATTACTTGAGTCTTTTTATAGCATTTGTTTTAATTAGGACATGATTTGACTCAAGTTTCACTTGGGATAATTAATGCTTGAACTGTGAACTCTCCTTTGAGATTTTTATGATCTTTATGGTATATTAATATACATGTCAGTGCCTTGCCTTCCTATTATTATTTCCAGACTAATTCTTGTCAAGACATTCATGCACAGTTTATTTTATTTGTTGTTCTCTTTTAGTAAGCAGACACTATTGACTTAGCTCACATACTGGGCTATGAGGTCATCCAATTTCTCAAGTTCAGATATACAGTCTTATCTAGTATATGTATAATGTATTTTAATTTTTTTTATTTATTGATTAATTCATTAATCAATCAATAACAAGTTTGGTTTAAAAACTTTTTTTCATAAGGCACAATTAAATTGACCAGAAAAAAGTTAATATATTAGCAATATGTTTGCATTTCATAATGCAATTACAAACTCAGAGATATTTGATCTTCTCACCCAAGGTAAAGATAGTTTAAGGTGTTTTCATGTTCTACTGTCTTACAAGACAGTCTTTTAAGTGAATGCCCTGACAGCATGCTATTTCTAAATTTAACATTATGAGGGATATTTATCGAATCAGATACATAAGCTAAATTTGTGACATTTCATGTGCCCTGACACTTACACAGTGGCCTATGTTTAAGGGCTAGAAGTGAGATTACATCTGGATTATGGCTCACTTTTGCAAGTCGCAAAACAGTCACAACCCATGCTAGGCAACCCCCAGGTGTACTTCTACACCTGAAGGTGTAAACTATATTACGCACACACCAAAAATATTATTAAGGTGACCATTTTATAAATTTGGTGCAGTCACATAAAGACAGACTTAAAACTGACAAAACTACCTTAGAGGGGTTGTTTAATCGGAGACAATGGGGGCATATTGCTAGGATATGCCCCCATTGTCTGATAGGTGCGGGTCTCACCGCTAGGACCCGCACCTATCTCCTAAACCGACCTCAACAAAGTGGTGTCTGGAGGACTATGATCTGGCCACCACCAAGTGCTCTCCGCACCTATCAGACAATGGGGTATACCCTAGCGATATGCCCTCGCTGTCTCAGATGAAACAACCCCTTGAAATGATAAATTACCATCTATATGCTTATTAACCTCTTAACCACCTCAGCTCCCCTAGCTTAAACCCCCTTAATGACCAGACCACTTTTTACAATTCTGCACTACACTACTTTCACGGTTTATTGCTTGGTCATACAACTTACCACCCAAATGAATTTTACCTCCTTTTCTTCTCACTAATAGAGCTTTCATTTGGTGGTATTTCATTGCTGCTGACATTTTTACGTTTTGGTTATTAATCTAAATTTACCGATTTAATTTTTTTGCAAACATTTTTTAGTTTCTGTAAAATTTTTCAAATAAAACGACATTTCTATATACATTTTTCTCTAAATGTATTGTTCTACGTGTCTTTGATAAAAAAATTCAATAAGTGTATATTTATTGGTTTGCGCAAAAGTTATAGCGTTTACAAACTATGGTACAAAAATTTGAATTTCCGCATTTTGAAGCAGCTTTGACTTTCTGAGCTCCTGTCATGTATCCTGAGGTTCTACAATGCCCAGACAGTAGATACACCCCACAAATGACCCCATTTTGGAAAGAAGACACCCTAAGGTATTCGCTGATGGGCATAGTGAGTTCATAGAAGTTTTTATTTTTTGTCACAAGTTAGCGGAAAATGGTGATTTTTTTTTCCTTACAAAGTTTTTTTTCCTTACAAAGTCTCATATTCCACTGACTTGTGACAAAAAATAAAAACTTCCATGAACTCACTATGCCCATCGCGAAATACCTTGGGGTGTCTTCTTTCCAAAATAGGGTCACTTGTGGGGTATTTATACTGCCCTAGCATTTTAGGGCCCCTAATGCGTGAGAAGTAGTTTTGTGGTATTGCCGTACTCAGAAGAAGTAGGGCAATGTGTTTTGGGGTGTATTTTTACATATACCCATGCTGGGTGAGAGAAATATCTCTCTAAATGTCCATTTCCCATTTTTTTAATACAAAGTTGTCATTTTAGATATTTCTCTCACCCAGCATGGGTATATGTAAAAAGACACCCCAAAACACATTGCCCAACTTCTCCTGAGTACAGCGATACCACATGTGTGACCCTTTTTTGCAGCATAGGTGCGCAAAGGGGCCCAAATTCCTTTTAGGGCTGTTTCACAGGAGCGGATTCCATGCGTGACATCCGCTCCGTGAAAGACTGCCAAGACCCGATGCAGACTGCAGAAGCACGGAGCATTAACATGATTGATAATGCTCCGTGCCTCTCTGTGATCTCTTTACTACAAAATCACAGTGACAACTTTATCTCACTATGATTTCGTAGTAAAGAGATCACAGAGAGGCACAGAGCATTATCAATCATGTTACTGCTCCGTGCCTCTGCAGTCTGCATCGGGTCTTGGCACTCTTTCACGGAGCAGATGTCACGCACGGCATCCACTCGTCTGAAACAGCCCTTAGGAAGGCATTTTTAGACATTAGGATTCCAGACTTCTTCTCACGCTTTAGGGCCCCTAAAATGCCAGGGCAGTATAAATACCACACATGTGACCCCATTTTGGAAAGAAGAAACCCCAAGGTATTTCGTGATGGGCATAGTGAGTTCATGGAAGTTTTTAATTTTTGTCACAAGTTAGTGGAATATGAGACTTTGTAAAAAAAATAAAATAAAATCATTTTCTGCTAACTTGTGACAAAAAATAAAAACTTCTATGAACTCACTATACCCATCAGCGAATACCTTAGGGTGTCTTCTTTCCAAAATGGCCTCATTTGTGAGGTGTTTGTACTGCCCTGGCATTTGAGGGTCTCCGCAATCATTACATGTATGACCAGCATTAGGAGTTTCTGCTATTCTCCTTATATGGTTAATGAGATATATATTTTTTCCGTTCAGCCTCTGGGCTGAAAGAAAAAATGAACGGCACAGATTTCTTCATTCGCATCGATCAATGTGGATGAAAAAATCTCTGGCAAAAAAAAGAGGGGAAAGGCGTCTGCCAGGACATAGGAGCTCCGCTCAACATCCAAACCCACTCAGCCCGTATGCCCTGGCAAACCTGATTTCTCCATTCACATTAATCGATGTGGATGAATAAATCATTGCCGGGATTTTATTTTTATATTTTTATTTTTTATATACAAAGTGTTTGCCAAAGCATATGAACACCACCACTCAGCTCATAAGCCTCGACAAACGTATCTATTTTTACTGCAGAGGAGAAATTTTGTCTTGCAGCGCCGCATACACCGACTTTTGTGTAATTTGACAGCAGTGCAATGCTTCTGTCAGAATGCACATCAGTGCTGCAGCTGGTTCATTGGTTGGTCCACCTAGAAGGTAAAAAAAAAATACAAAAAAGAAAAAGCCAGGCCGCAACGCAATACATTTATTAACATGAACGTCATAAAAACATTTGAACAGAACGTTAACTTTTATAAACTTTATTGAACTTTTGGAACAGAACATTAACTTTTTTTGCTTACTGGTGATTATTTTTTTTTGGGTTTTGCTTTTTTTACCTTTATAGGACAAACCTCTCCTTCCCCATGGGACAATGTGCAAACCACAAATCGCCCAGAGATGTGGCGAAGTACATTATGCACTTTGTCCCAGGTGAAAGGAGAGGTTTGCAGCAGCTCTGTGTGAAATGGCCCTAAGAGCCCTGTGTGCCTGTCCTGTGTGATGCAATCTCTATGCTAATAGTGTACCTGTGTGTGGTACTTTCAGAAACACTCCCCTAAGCATAGGGCACGGTGGTCAAGGCAGTCAGGACAAAAATAGCGGGTGTCACGCCTTATTCCACTCCTGCTACAGACACAACATATTTTTTGTGGTGGCGCTTGGGTTGAGGTACCAGCAACGACATTGGGGAAATGTCGCTCGTGTAGACGGCTCACTACACTGGTGGATGGGGCCACGGAACCTCCTGGATACAGGAGGTTCTCGATGATCTCTTCCTGAAATTTGAGGAAGAATCCTGTTCTCCCAGCCTTACTGTAGAGAACAAAACTATTATACAGTGCCAATTGAATTAAATATACAGACACCTTCTTATACCAGTGTCTGGTGCGGCGGGACACTAAATAAGGAGCCAACATCTGGTCATTGAAGTCCACCCCTCCCATGAGCAAATTATAGTCGTGGACTGAGAGGGGCTTTTCAATGACACTGGTTGCTCGTTCAATTTGTATTGTCGTGTCTGCGTGAATGGAGGAGTGCATGTAAACGTCACGCTTGTCTCTACATTTCACCGCAAGCAGTTCTTCGTTACACAAGGCAGCCCTCTCCCCCCTTGCAAGACGGGTGGTAACGAGCCGTTGGGGGAATCCCCTGCGACTAGGTCATGCACTGCCACAATTGCATGAAGAGGGGCACACTAGTGTAAAAATTGTCCACATAAAGATGGTACCCCTTACCAAAAAAGGGTGACACCAAGTCCCAGACTGTCTTCCCACTGCTCCCCAGGTAGTCAGGGCAACCAACCGGCTCCAGGGATCTGATCTTTTTTTTTTTATTTTGTATATCTTTATTTCAATTTCATACAATAAATACGTCCATAAAAAAGCAACACATTGCTCCAACAGTACGTGAAAAAAACTATTATTGGTAATCGATAATTACTATTCGTTTTCCTTTCCTTTCTTTCCCCCTCCCTCCTCCCGCCCACCCCCCATGTCCTTCCCTCCCAGCCCCAAAAGGACACGAGGGAGCGTGGAGAAAAAAAAAAAACTAAAGTAACCAATTTTTCCAAGCCTGGTCGAGATTTGGTGACTTTTTAGTATAATTCTTCCTCCCCCGTTCTTCTTTGATTAGATTATCTATTGCTCTTCTCCACTGTCCCACCGTTGGTAAATCTACCGTTATCCATTTCCTAAGTATAAGGAGCCTGGCCTGAAATAATACTTTATTCAAAACCAATCGGATTTTTTTATTTAATTTCAAATGTTCAATTGCCCCTAAAATACAAATTACTGGATCATTGGGCAACCGAACCTTCAGGAGCAAAAACACGGTTTCCATTATATCTGTCCAATATCTATAAAGTTTGGGACACCTCCAAAAACAATGTATCAAATCGGCTCTCTCCTCGCAGCATTTTGGACACTTATCTGTTACTCTAACTCCCATTCTTTTCAACATCCATGGAGATCGATGTAATCTATGCACTATAAAAAATTGTGAAATCTTGTGCGAACCCCTATCCGAAACTGTCGCATAGTTTCCAAGAGCATCTCTCCATTTTTCTTCTGTAAAGGAATCTAGATCTTTCTCCCATTTTTTCGCAGCAAGCATTGTAATCGTTTTTCTCTTTCCCTCCATCAAAAGCCTATATCTCTTTGCAGTTGTTCCACCTCCTTCCCCTACCACCACAAACCTATCCAACCTATCCGATTTTTCCCTTCTATACCTATCCTCCTGTATTACTGTCCGCAATGCGTTCCTAAGCTGGAAATATTTATACATATCACTATAGGGGATCCCAAATTCCGACACCATTATGTTAAAATCCTTCAGCTTATCTTCCTCAAAAATCTGATCTAGATATTTCATTCCTTTTTTCCCCCAATCTATATAGTCTCTTATTGTTTCCAATTCCTTTAAATTAATATTTTTCCATATCGGTGTATACTTCAAAACCCTTTAATCTCCAATATCTTCTTAATTTCCCCCCATACATATTCTACTAAATTTAATATCCTATTACCATTTTTTTTTTTTCCCCAAGAAACCTGACTCCAACACCTCTAAGTGATTACATTTCTCTTTCCATCCCCATCTATTTAATTCTTGCCTACCCACCTGACTATCTAAACTATCCTTTATGTTCCCATATTGTGTTATTAAATAGTAAAAAAACAGATTGGGAAGCGCTAATCCTCCTTCTTTCACTGGAAGCTGAAGGACTTCCTTCTTTATCCGAGGCATCGCACCCTTCCAAACAAAATCCCCCATTAATCTATCGAATAATTTAAAAATGTTCTGCGGTATTCTTACTGGGGCATTTTGTAGTACATAAAGTATCTTTGGAAGGAAGACCATTTTTATTAAATTTATCCTACCCTGCATTGACATTGGTAGTCTTTTCCATATGTGTATTTTAGCTCTTAATTCTTTTATTAAGGGGAGGACATTTAGTTTTTCATATTCTTCTATATTTCCAGAAATTTGTATGCCAAGATATTTAAAATTTTCGTGTTTTTTAAGAACGTGCACCCGTGTATCTCTCTGTAGTTGGCCATCTCCTAATAATAACATGTGTGATTTCCCCCAATTGATATTTAGGCCAGAAAAAAAAACCAAACTTATCTATTATCTCTACCACTTTGTTAAATTGATCCCCAGTGTTCTGCAAAAAAAGTAAAATATCATCTGCATACATTAGCAGTTTTTCTTCTCCACCTACATATGAGAAACTTTTGATCTCCCTGTCATTTCTTATTATATTTGCCAGAGGTTCAATTGCAATTGCAAATAACAGTGGGGAGAGAGGGCATCCCTATCTTGTGCCTCGTGATAGGGCAAGCGGCAGGGACAAGCTCCCATCCACAACCACTCTGGCGCTAGGGTTACGATATATTAGCTGGATCCACCCTATAAAACCCTCCCCTATACCAAACCTCCTTAGTACTGCCCATAAATACTCCCATTCGATGCAATCGAATGCCTTTTGGGCATCCAATGAAAGTATCGCTTTCTCTCCCACGGAACCTCCTGGATACAGGAGGTTCTCGATGATCTCTTCCTGAAATTTGAGGAAGAATCCTGTTCTCCCAGCCTTACTGTAGAGAACAAAACTATTATACAGTGCCAATTGAATTAAATATACAGACACCTTCTTATACCAGTGTCTGGTGCGGCGGGACACTAAATAAGGAGCCAACATCTGGTCATTGAAGTCCACCCCTCCCATGAGCAAATTATAGTCGTGGACTGAGAGGGGCTTTTCAATGACACTGGTTGCTCGTTCAATTTGTATTGTCGTGTCTGCGTGAATGGAGGAGTGCATGTAAACGTCACGCTTGTCTCTACATTTCACCGCAAGCAGTTCTTCGTTACACAAGGCAGCCCTCTCCCCCCTTGCAAGACGGGTGGTAACGAGCCGTTGGGGGAATCCCCTGCGACTAGGTCATGCACTGCCACAATTGCATGAAGAGGGGCACACTAGTGTAAAAATTGTCCACATAAAGATGGTACCCCTTACCAAAAAAGGGTGACACCAAGTCCCAGACTGTCTTCCCACTGCTCCCCAGGTAGTCAGGGCAACCAACCGGCTCCAGGGATCTGATCTTTTTTTTTTTATTTTGTATATCTTTATTTCAATTTCATACAATAAATACGTCCATAAAAAAGCAACACATTGCTCCAACAGTACGTGAAAAAAACTATTATTGGTAATCGATAATTACTATTCGTTTTCCTTTCCTTTCTTTCCCCCTCCCTCCTCCCGCCCACCCCCCATGTCCTTCCCTCCCAGCCCCAAAAGGACACGAGGGAGCGTGGAGAAAAAAAAAAACTAAAGTAACCAATTTTTCCAAGCCTGGTCGAGATTTGGTGACTTTTTAGTATAATTCTTCCTCCCCCGTTCTTCTTTGATTAGATTATCTATTGCTCTTCTCCACTGTCCCACCGTTGGTAAATCTACCGTTATCCATTTCCTAAGTATAAGGAGCCTGGCCTGAAATAATACTTTATTCAAAACCAATCGGATTTTTTTATTTAATTTCAAATGTTCAATTGCCCCTAAAATACAAATTACTGGATCATTGGGCAACCGAACCTTCAGGAGCAAAAACACGGTTTCCATTATATCTGTCCAATATCTATAAAGTTTGGGACACCTCCAAAAACAATGTATCAAATCGGCTCTCTCCTCGCAGCATTTTGGACACTTATCTGTTACTCTAACTCCCATTCTTTTCAACATCCATGGAGATCGATGTAATCTATGCACTATAAAAAATTGTGAAATCTTGTGCGAACCCCTATCCGAAACTGTCGCATAGTTTCCAAGAGCATCTCTCCATTTTTCTTCTGTAAAGGAATCTAGATCTTTCTCCCATTTTTTCGCAGCAAGCATTGTAATCGTTTTTCTCTTTCCCTCCATCAAAAGCCTATATCTCTTTGCAGTTGTTCCACCTCCTTCCCCTACCACCACAAACCTATCCAACCTATCCGATTTTTCCCTTCTATACCTATCCTCCTGTATTACTGTCCGCAATGCGTTCCTAAGCTGGAAATATTTATACATATCACTATAGGGGATCCCAAATTCCGACACCATTATGTTAAAATCCTTCAGCTTATCTTCCTCAAAAATCTGATCTAGATATTTCATTCCTTTTTTCCCCCAATCTATATAGTCTCTTATTGTTTCCAATTCCTTTAAATTAATATTTTTCCATATCGGTGTATACTTCAAAACCCTTTAATCTCCAATATCTTCTTAATTTCCCCCCATACATATTCTACTAAATTTAATATCCTATTACCATTTTTTTTTTTTCCCCAAGAAACCTGACTCCAACACCTCTAAGTGATTACATTTCTCTTTCCATCCCCATCTATTTAATTCTTGCCTACCCACCTGACTATCTAAACTATCCTTTATGTTCCCATATTGTGTTATTAAATAGTAAAAAAACAGATTGGGAAGCGCTAATCCTCCTTCTTTCACTGGAAGCTGAAGGACTTCCTTCTTTATCCGAGGCATCGCACCCTTCCAAACAAAATCCCCCATTAATCTATCGAATAATTTAAAAATGTTCTGCGGTATTCTTACTGGGGCATTTTGTAGTACATAAAGTATCTTTGGAAGGAAGACCATTTTTATTAAATTTATCCTACCCTGCATTGACATTGGTAGTCTTTTCCATATGTGTATTTTAGCTCTTAATTCTTTTATTAAGGGGAGGACATTTAGTTTTTCATATTCTTCTATATTTCCAGAAATTTGTATGCCAAGATATTTAAAATTTTCGTGTTTTTTAAGAACGTGCACCCGTGTATCTCTCTGTAGTTGGCCATCTCCTAATAATAACATGTGTGATTTCCCCCAATTGATATTTAGGCCAGAAAAAAAACCAAACTTATCTATTATCTCTACCACTTTGTTAAATTGATCCCCAGTGTTCTGCAAAAAAAGTAAAATATCATCTGCATACATTAGCAGTTTTTCTTCTCCACCTACATATGAGAAACTTTTGATCTCCCTGTCATTTCTTATTATATTTGCCAGAGGTTCAATTGCAATTGCAAATAACAGTGGGGAGAGAGGGCATCCCTATCTTGTGCCTCGTGATAGGGCAAGCGGCAGGGACAAGCTCCCATCCACAACCACTCTGGCGCTAGGGTTACGATATATTAGCTGGATCCACCCTATAAAACCCTCCCCTATACCAAACCTCCTTAGTACTGCCCATAAATACTCCCATTCGATGCAATCGAATGCCTTTTGGGCATCCAATGAAAGTATCGCTTTCTCTCCCACGGAACCTCCTGGATACAGGAGGTTCTCGATGATCTCTTCCTGAAATTTGAGGAAGAATCCTGTTCTCCCAGCCTTACTGTAGAGAACAAAACTATTATACAGTGCCAATTGAATTAAATATACAGACACCTTCTTATACCAGTGTCTGGTGCGGCGGGACACTAAATAAGGAGCCAACATCTGGTCATTGAAGTCCACCCCTCCCATGAGCAAATTATAGTCGTGGACTGAGAGGGGCTTTTCAATGACACTGGTTGCTCGTTCAATTTGTATTGTCGTGTCTGCGTGAATGGAGGAGTGCATGTAAACGTCACGCTTGTCTCTACATTTCACCGCAAGCAGTTCTTCGTTACACAAGGCAGCCCTCTCCCCCCTTGCAAGACGGGTGGTAACGAGCCGTTGGGGGAATCCCCTGCGACTAGGTCATGCACTGCCACAATTGCATGAAGAGGGGCACACTAGTGTAAAAATTGTCCACATAAAGATGGTACCCCTTACCAAAAAAGGGTGACACCAAGTCCCAGACTGTCTTCCCACTGCTCCCCAGGTAGTCAGGGCAACCAACCGGCTCCAGGGATCTGATCTTTTTTTTTTTATTTTGTATATCTTTATTTCAATTTCATACAATAAATACGTCCATAAAAAAGCAACACATTGCTCCAACAGTACGTGAAAAAAACTATTATTGGTAATCGATAATTACTATTCGTTTTCCTTTCCTTTCTTTCCCCCTCCCTCCTCCCGCCCACCCCCCATGTCCTTCCCTCCCAGCCCCAAAAGGACACGAGGGAGCGTGGAGAAAAAAAAAAACTAAAGTAACCAATTTTTCCAAGCCTGGTCGAGATTTGGTGACTTTTTAGTATAATTCTTCCTCCCCCGTTCTTCTTTGATTAGATTATCTATTGCTCTTCTCCACTGTCCCACCGTTGGTAAATCTACCGTTATCCATTTCCTAAGTATAAGGAGCCTGGCCTGAAATAATACTTTATTCAAAACCAATCGGATTTTTTTATTTAATTTCAAATGTTCAATTGCCCCTAAAATACAAATTACTGGATCATTGGGCAACCGAACCTTCAGGAGCAAAAACACGGTTTCCATTATATCTGTCCAATATCTATAAAGTTTGGGACACCTCCAAAAACAATGTATCAAATCGGCTCTCTCCTCGCAGCATTTTGGACACTTATCTGTTACTCTAACTCCCATTCTTTTCAACATCCATGGAGATCGATGTAATCTATGCACTATAAAAAATTGTGAAATCTTGTGCGAACCCCTATCCGAAACTGTCGCATAGTTTCCAAGAGCATCTCTCCATTTTTCTTCTGTAAAGGAATCTAGATCTTTCTCCCATTTTTTCGCAGCAAGCATTGTAATCGTTTTTCTCTTTCCCTCCATCAAAAGCCTATATCTCTTTGCAGTTGTTCCACCTCCTTCCCCTACCACCACAAACCTATCCAACCTATCCGATTTTTCCCTTCTATACCTATCCTCCTGTATTACTGTCCGCAATGCGTTCCTAAGCTGGAAATATTTATACATATCACTATAGGGGATCCCAAATTCCGACACCATTATGTTAAAATCCTTCAGCTTATCTTCCTCAAAAATCTGATCTAGATATTTCATTCCTTTTTTCCCCCAATCTATATAGTCTCTTATTGTTTCCAATTCCTTTAAATTAATATTTTTCCATATCGGTGTATACTTCAAAACCCTTTAATCTCCAATATCTTCTTAATTTCCCCCCATACATATTCTACTAAATTTAATATCCTATTACCATTTTTTTTTTTTCCCCAAGAAACCTGACTCCAACACCTCTAAGTGATTACATTTCTCTTTCCATCCCCATCTATTTAATTCTTGCCTACCCACCTGACTATCTAAACTATCCTTTATGTTCCCATATTGTGTTATTAAATAGTAAAAAAACAGATTGGGAAGCGCTAATCCTCCTTCTTTCACTGGAAGCTGAAGGACTTCCTTCTTTATCCGAGGCATCGCACCCTTCCAAACAAAATCCCCCATTAATCTATCGAATAATTTAAAAATGTTCTGCGGTATTCTTACTGGGGCATTTTGTAGTACATAAAGTATCTTTGGAAGGAAGACCATTTTTATTAAATTTATCCTACCCTGCATTGACATTGGTAGTCTTTTCCATATGTGTATTTTAGCTCTTAATTCTTTTATTAAGGGGAGGACATTTAGTTTTTCATATTCTTCTATATTTCCAGAAATTTGTATGCCAAGATATTTAAAATTTTCGTGTTTTTTAAGAACGTGCACCCGTGTATCTCTCTGTAGTTGGCCATCTCCTAATAATAACATGTGTGATTTCCCCCAATTGATATTTAGGCCAGAAAAAAAACCAAACTTATCTATTATCTCTACCACTTTGTTAAATTGATCCCCAGTGTTCTGCAAAAAAAGTAAAATATCATCTGCATACATTAGCAGTTTTTCTTCTCCACCTACATATGAGAAACTTTTGATCTCCCTGTCATTTCTTATTATATTTGCCAGAGGTTCAATTGCAATTGCAAATAACAGATGGGAGAGAGGGCATCCCTATCTTGTGCCTCGTGATAGGGCAAGCGGCAGGGACAAGCTCCCATCCACAACCACTCTGGCGCTAGGGTTACGATATATTAGCTGGATCCACCCTATAAAACCCTCCCCTATACCAAACCTCCTTAGTACTGCCCATAAATACTCCCATTCGATGCAATCGAATGCCTTTTGGGCATCCAATGAAAGTATCGCTTTCTCTCCTACGTCTGATCTATTGGCTTCAATGTTAAGGAATAGCCTCCTTATATTGGAGTATATTGTTCTACCCATTATAAATCCTGTCTGATCTTTATTTATTATTACCTTAATAACCCTTGAGAGCCTATCCGCCAAAACTTTCGCCAAAATTTTGATGTCCGTGTTCAAGAGGGATATTGGCCTGTATGAGCCGGGATCTGTTTGTTCTTTCCCCTTTTTTGGAATTAATGCAATAATTGCTTCTTTCATAGAATCCCGTAGATCACCTAATTTTCGCGCCTCATCCAGTGTTGTTTTTAATTCTGGAACTAATACCTGGGAGAAGGTTTTATATATTACGAAGGGAAGCCCGTCTCCACCTGGTGTTTTCTCAAGTTTAACCTTCCCCAGAGCTAAATTTATTTCTGCCGCCGTTATTTCTTTTTCCAAATACTCTTTTTGGACCTTAGATATCCTACTAAAGGCAATCTTGTCTAGATATAAATCTAACTCTTGTTTTGAGTATTTTTCCCTAGACTTATATAGCTCTTGGAAGTAGTCCCCGAACCCTTTTTTAACATCTTCGGATGTGGTAAATAATTTGCCCGTTTTATCTTTGATCACACCGATCCATGATTTCCCTTTTTGATTTCTCACTATATTTGCTAATATTTTACCAACCTTTTCACCTTCCGAGGCTAACTGAATCCCTTGAAAGAGCAATTCTTTCTTACTTTTTTCTAATTGATATATCTTCAACTTTTCCTGCTCTTCCTCTCAAACTCTCTTATTGAGTAAAGTAGGATATCTCATACATACCATTCCAGCCTCTTGCAATTTTTTTTCCAGTACCTTCCCGTTCTCTCTAGTGCTTTTTTTCCAATAATTTACTTTTTTAAACAATATTCCCCTCAAAAATGCCTTAAAAGTGTCCCAAACCACAAGTCTACCGACAGAACCGTTATTTTCCGTGAAGAAAAGTTTTGACTCCTCCATTATACTCTCAATATCTGAGATCAATAATAGCCAATGGGGATTAAATTTAAACAACGGCAAAATATTATTTTTTTTTAAATCCAACTCAATTACCATTGCACTATGGTCCGCCAGGGCCATAGGTATATACTTTGTCCTAATCCTATTTTGCGATATTAGATTTTTGTTTCCAAAAATCATATCTATTCTCGACCAAGTTTGGTGTGTTTTTGAATAACAAGAGTACATAATTTCATCTGGGTTCTGAACCCGCCAAACATCTACCCAATTAAATTCATGGACTAATTTACATAAATGTACATTTTGTGCTCCTCCCCCTCTGCCAGACATCCTGTCCCTGAGTGGATCCATAACCGCATTATAATCGCCGACCGCAATCAGTATACATTCCTGTTTATTTAACATAAATCCATACAATTGATACAAAACATCTGGTTTATATGGTGGTGGAACATATATATTTGCGAGTACGGTTTTTCTCCCTTCTACATAGCAATATAAGAAAAGGTACCTGCCATAGTCATCGACCTCACATGCCAGAGCCTCGAATCTGATCTTATTATGTATCAAAATTGAGACCCCTCTGGAGTAAGTAGTATATACAGAATGATATCCCGCCACCATCCAACCCCTCTCCAACCATCTCACTGATTCCTTATCCAGGTGTGTCTCCTGGAGGCAGATGATGGCTGGCAGGAACCTCTTCATCCACTCAAGGATAGCGTACCTTTTAACCCTCTCACGGAGCCCTCTCACATTCAATGAAAGGACCCTAACAATCTAACAGAGGGGGAAGGAAAAAAAAAAAAAAAAAGTTTTTCTTTCCACGTCCCCCACCCACATCCCCTATATACCCTCCCATCTAAATAGTCCCCCTTTCTGCAGGTCAGCAGTCCGGGCGACTCCCTAACTTAGCATTATGGCCCCTATCGCCTCCTCCCTCCCCCGCCTCAGAGACCCTCTCCATCGGCCCAGTCGCTAGCTTCCTCCGGAGTCTGAAAAAAAACAATCTTACCATTATATTCTACCCTTAGTTTAGCCGGAAAAAATAAGCTGTACTTTATGCCTGCCTCCCTTAATCTCTTTTTGACCGATATAAACTCTCTTCTTTGTGCATTAGTTCTAAATGAATAATCTGGGAAGAGTTTAATCTTTACCCCGTGTATATGATATCTTTCTGAGATTCTAGCGTCAGCTAATATTCCATCTCGGTCCTTAGATAAAAGGCATTTCACCAGTATCGGTCTAGGGTGGTCCCCTGGCGCCCTATTTTTTGTGGGGACCCTATGTGCTCTTTCGATAGAAAACAGGGGGAGAGAGTACCTTCTCTACTATTCTCCCTTAACCATTTTTCCATAAATTCAGTACAGTTTTCTCCCTCCGCTCGCTCTGGTATCCCCACACATCTTATATTTGACCTTCTTGATCTATCCTCCTGGTCTGCCAATTTTTGTTCCATCTTAACATTTGTTTGTTTTAAAAGTGTCACCTCCTTCTCTAATTTCTGGACGGATTTCTCTAGGGTAGGGATCCTTTTTTCCATCTCTTGCAACCGCTGCCTTACTTTTTCCATCTCAGCTCGTATAACCATAACGTCCGTCTGTACTGCCCCAAGCTGAGTTACCAAATTACCCATTAGATTTTCCATCCGTGAAACCGTGCCAAGTATATCCTGCACCATTTTTACGTCTGTTTCTGTATATGTCACTGGGGTTCCCCTCTCCCCCTCTCCCCCTTCGGCTGACATCTCATGTGACGGACTCTGCAATCTAGGGTCTGTAGTTTTTTCTTTTTGTGGGGATCTAGACCCGGGTGAGTTCGGAACCAAATACTTATTTAGACCCAACTGTTTAGACCCACTTTCCAATCCTCCTGCTGATCGCCTAGCGGTGCTTCCCGTAGGGCCACGCTGTTCCTCCCTTTTTTTAGGCGGCATTTTGAATTCTCCAGCTGTTTTATAACAAATATAGACCCCTTCTTAAATTAAACACATTGATCACATTGGTCACAAGCAATCAAATATGAACAGTGAATTATATCCATATTTAAACACATTTAAGCACAAAAGTCAGTTCAAAGGGGGGAAAAGGAAAGTTAGTGATGTTAGTTGGGGCCTTGACCAAAAGGAAAAATTAATTTCCTTGGGGAATTATGACTCAGGTCCTAAAGTCCGGGCGTGTCTGGAAAGCAAATAGTTAGTTGATTAATTTTCGGAGAGGCATGATACCGTTGGTGTAAGACCCGAGGGCGGGAAGAATTGTCTCAAACGGGGTTGTTAGGGGTTATACTCCAGAATCCAGGCTACCCCCGTTTTTTTTTTTTTTTTTTTCTCCGCGCTTAATTTCACGGTGATACTATCCGTGCTCAATAACTGCTTCTGACACCAACCAGATGTTTCAAGGCAGATATCATTTATCCTTTTAGTCTGCAATGACCTCAAACTGCATGCCCGTAGTCACCGCCACAGTCACAAAAGCGAGCAGACCCTCCATCAGCTACCATCTCCGGGATACCACCCTTGCTGTCTGCCCTTCCTCACAATGAGAGCGGGCTTAAGAGCAGGAGCTGAACATGGGTCTACCCTTCTTCCCCATGAGAACAGACATATGGGTATGGGTAGAAGCTGAACATGGGTCACAAAAATGAACAGTAATAGTGAACAGTAATGTACAGAGCCAGCTGTACCCCCTAAAATTGATCACCCCCAGCCAGTCCGCAGATCTCCAGGAAAAACTTAAAGAGCCCGTCCTTCAGATATTGCAGACGGAGTCAATTACTCCGACAGGGACTAACAGGAATCCACGGGGCAAGACCTCAGAAGTGAGCAACAGCAATCCCAGACGCCATCTCAGTGAGAGCAGTCAGCTGGAGCTCTCCCTCAGCACACGTAATTAGTGCACATACTCCTACTCCTCCAACCGTCAGCCTTCAGCGCGCCAGCACCTCCACTCACAACCATCTCCTGCGGCACGGCCACTATGGCGACTCACCACCTGAGAACCACAGGCACCAGGGGACTAAGATCGGACTTAGGGCGTCAGCATCGGCATCCGAGACAGTCTAAGGGCGGCCTCAATATCTCAGACTCTCGGCCTCACAGCGATCCGATGTTCTGAGCGGCGGTATGGGCGGCCAGCATGCGGCATGACGCTCTCATGCTCGACCCTTTACCCTCATAGACACAAAATTTGTGCGTATAGCCTGTGGCCCTTTCACAGAGCTTATACAATTTCACCCCACACCGGGCGCACTTGCTTGGGATGTATTGTTTGAAGCCAAAGCGCCCGGTAAGATGTATAAGGGACTTGTCTATGCAGATGTTTTGCTCAGGGGTATACAAATCAGCAAATTTGGTGTTAAGGTGGTCTATGAGGGGCCGAATTTTGTGGAGCCGGTCCAAAGCTGGGTGGACGAGAGGTGCTGTTGTCACTAAAGAGCAAGAAATGCAGGATGGTCTCAAATCGTGTCCTGGACATGGCAGCAGAGAACATGGGCATGGGATGAATTGGGTTCACAATTCATGCTTCTTTGTTGGGCTATGTTGAGGAGAAGGCCCAGAAAAGTTTTAAATTTGGAAACTTGGACAGGTTTCCACCGGAAAGACTGGGCAAAAAAGCTTCCCGGGTTGGTGGCTATAAATTGAGTGGAATACCGATTTGTTTCTACCACGACTAAGTCCAAGAGTTCCGCAGTCAAGAACAGCTAAAAAAAAAACAGTGCCGATCCGATCTGAGCTGTCTCAACCATAACTCCAGACTGGGCGGTGAAAGGGGGAACTACTGGTGCGGCTGAAGTTGGGGGCTGCCAATCAGGGTTTGCCAGCACCTCAGGGACTCTAAGGGCTCTATGGGCCTGTCTGTGCGGTGGCAGAGACGGGGAAACTACTGCACGTGCCACCGTGCCAGCTTCAACTTCCCTTCTGGTGCACGCCACTTCACCATGTTGTACGGCAGTGCTGGAACTAGGTCCAGGATGGGCTGCACTGTTGGTGTATGCCTCACCAAGTAATCTGACAGCGCCAACCCCACTCTGCTGCCCTTATTTTTTGGGGATGTTATAAGGCTTAGAAATTCACAAAAACTCAATATTTAGGGACCAGTTCAGGTCTGAAGTCACTTTGCGAGGCTTACATAATAGAAACCACCCAAAAATGACCCCATCTAAGAAACTACACCCCTCAAGGTATTCAAAACTGATTTTACATACGTCGTTAACCCTTTAGGTGTTGCACAAGAGTTATTGGCAAATGTGGATGAAATTGGAAAATTACATTTTTTTGCCTTATTTTCCATTTTAACCCATGTTTTCCACTAATAAATCAAGGGTTAACAGCCAACCAAGACTGTATCTTTATTGCACTGACTCTGCCGTTTACAGAAACACCCAATATGTGGCCGTAAACTACTGTACGGCCACACAGCAGGGCGTAGAGTGAAAGGTGCGCCGTTTGGTTTTTGGAGGGCTGATTTTTATGGACCGGTTTATTTACACCGCGTCCTGTTTCAACCCCCCTGATGCACCCCTGGAGTAGAACTCCCTAAAAGTGACCCCATCTAAGAAACTACACCCCTCAAGGTATTCAAAACTGATTTTACATACGTCGTTAACCCTTTAGGTGTTGCACAAGAGTTATTGGCAAATGGGGATGAAATTTGAAAAATTCATTTTTTGCCTTATTTTCCATTTTAACCCATGTTTTCCACTAATAAATCAAGGGTTAACAGCCAAACAAGACTGTATCTTTATTGCCCTGACTCTGCCGTTTACAGAAACACCCAATATGTGGCCGTATACTACTGTACGGCCACACAGCGGGGCGTAGAGTGAAAGGTGCGCCGTTTGGTTTTTGGAGGGCTGATTTTTATGGACTGGTTTATTTACACTGCGTCCTGTTTCAACCCCCCTGATGCACAACTGGAGTCGAAACTCCCTAAAAGTGACCCCATCTAAGAAACTACACCCCTCAAGGTATTTAAAACTGATTTTACATTCGTTGTTAACCCTTTAGGTGTTGCACAAGAGTTATTGGCAAATGGGGATGAAATTAGAAAATTTCATTTTTTGCCTTATTTTCCATTTTAACCCATGTTTTCCACTAATAAATCAAGGGTTAACAGCCAAACAAGACTGTATCTTTATTGCCCTGACTCTGCCGTTTACAGAAACACCCAATATGTGGCCGTAAACTACTGTACGGCCACACAGCAAGGCGTAGAGTGAAAGGTGCGCCGTTTGGTTTTTGGAGGGCTGATTTTTATGGACCGGTTTATTTACACCGCGTCCTGTTTCAACCCCCCTGATGCACCCCTGGAGTAGAAACTCCCTAAAAGTGACCCCATCTAAGAAACTACACCCCTCAAGGTATTCAAAACTGATTTTACATACGTCGTTTACCCTTTAGGTGTTGCACAAGAGTTATTGGCAAATGGGGATAAATTTGAAAAATTCATTTTTTGCCTTATTTTCCATTTTAACCCATGTTTTCCACTAATAAATCAAGGGTTAACAGCCAAACAAGACTGTATCTTTATTGCCCTGACTCTGCCGTTTATAGAAACACCCAATATGTGGCCGTACACTACTGTACGGCCACACAGCGGGGCGTAGAGTGAAAGGTGCGCCGTTTGGTTTTTGGAGGGCTGATTTTTATGGACTGGTTTATTTACACCGCGTCCTGTTTCAACCCCCCTGATGCACCCCTGGAGTAGAAACTCCCTAAAAGTGACCCCATCTAAGAAACTACACCCCTCAAGGTATTTAAAACTGATTTTACATTCGTCGTTAACCCTTTAGGTGTTGCACAAGAGTTATTGGCAAATGGGGATGAAATTTGAAAATTTTATTTTTGTTTGCCTTATTTTTCATTTTAACCCATGTTTTCCACTAATAAATCAAGGGTTAACAGCCAAACAAGACTGTATCTTTATTGCCCTGACTCTGCCGTTTACAGAAACACCCAGTATGTGGCCGTAAACTACTGTACGGCCACACAGCAGGGCATAGAGTGGAAGGTGCGCCGTTTGGTTTTTGGAGGGCTGATTTTTATGGACCGGTTTATTTACACCATGTCCTGTTTCAACCCCCCTGATGCACCCCTGGAGTCGAAACTCCCTAAAAGTGACCCTATTTTGGAAACTACGGGATAAGGTGGCATTTTTTGGGGAGTATTTTTAGGGTAAATATGATTTTTGGTTGCTCTATATTACATTTTTGTGAGGTAAGGTTACCAAAAATTGAAATTCTGAAATTTCATCTCCATTTGCCATTAACTGTTGAGGAACACCTAAAGGGTTAATAAAGTTTGTATAATCAGTTTTGAATACCTTGAGGGGTGTAGTTTCTTAGATTGGGTCACTTTTAGGGAGTTTTTACTCTAGGGGGGCAACAGGGGGGCTTCAAAAGGGATATGGTGTCAAAAAAAGAGGCCATCAAAATCGGCCTTCCAGAAACCATGTCGGTCCTTTCCTTTTGCGGCCTCCCTTTTACTGATACAGCAGTTTACGACCACAAATGTGGCATTTCTGTAAACTGCAGTATCAGGGTAATAAATAATAACTTTTGTTTGGTTGTTAACCCTTGTTTTGTTACCGGAAAAAACGGACTGAAATGGAAAAGTGCCAAAAATAGCGGGTTTTGGCACTGTTTTTTTGTGTTTTTTTAACCGTGTTAATCTGGGTAGTTAGGTCATGGGATATTGTTATAGAGGAGATTCTTACGGACGCGGCAATATCTAATAAGTCTACTTTTTTTTACAATTATTTAGGTTTTTGACTATATTATCTTTTTTGATACAATTTTTTTTTGGGGTATCTCTAAAGTCTAAGTGTCATTTTTTTATTTTCTTTTATCCAATTATCTTATGTGGGGGCTAATTTTTTGCGGGATGAGCGAACGGTTTTATTGGCACTATTTCGGGGGCTATATGACTTTTTGATCGCTTGCTATTAAACTTTTTGTTATGTAAGGTGACAAAAAAATGATTTTTTTGCACCTATTTAATTTTTTTTTTTTTGACTGTGTTAATCTGGGGGGTTGGGTCATGGGGTATTTTTATAGAGGAGATGCTTACGGATGCGGCGATACCTAATAAGTCTACTTTTTTACAATTATTTAGGTTTTAGCCTATATTATCCTTTTTGATACCCTAAAAAAAATGTGTATCTCTAAAGTCTAAGAGTCATTTTCTATTTATTTTTTTATCCGATTATCTTATGTGGGGGCTCATTTTTTGCGGGATGAGACGATGGTTTTATTAGCACTATTTTGGGGGCTATATGACTTTTTGATCGCTTGCTATTAAACTTTTTATTATGTAAGGTGACCAAAAAAACACTTTTTTTGCACTTTTTTTTTTTTTTCTGGACCGTGTTAATCTGGGGGGTTAGGTCATGGGGCATTTTTATAGAGGAGATTATTACCGACGCGGCAATACCTAATATGTCTACTTTTAATAAATTATTTTAGTTTTTTTGGGTGTCTCAAGTCTGAGAACCATTTATTTTTTTATCCGGTCAGTGCTAAATTGGGATATAAATTTAGTACTCCATGGAAGTGTGATACTCCCTGAAGCAACCGTCAATGCAGAGGCCCGGATGATCGGGGCATGTGTCGCACTGAGTAGTGGTGTCCTTCCGTATCCCCCTCCTGCGACACACTCTGCACTTTTTTTGGGTTCGTCCCTTCTTTCCAGTATGGGGGACCACACCTGGAAAGTGTTGGCCAGGGACGATCCGGGCGCCTACAGTTCCCGAGGTACTCCGGCCTGCTCTTTCCCGGTCCGAAAAGATCAGAGCCTTGAGGACTGCCTCATAGAACTGGAGGAATGTCCCTGTGCTGCCAGCGCTTCGGGATAGTACAAAAGAGTTGTACATGGCAACCTGCACCAAGTAGACCGCAACTTTTTTGTACCATGTCCGGGTTTTGCGCATGGCGTTATATGGCTTGAAGACTTGATCCGAGAGATCAACTCCTCCCATATACCGATTGTAGGCGACGATACAATCGGGCTTGAGGACCGTTGCCGCGGTACCTTGCACAGGGACAGGGGTGATGCCGTTACCATGAATTGTGGACAGCATAAGGACATCCCTCTTGTCCTTATACCTGACCAGCAACAGGTTTCCAGTGGTAAGGGCACGGGTCTCACCACTGGGGCTAGGTACCTGGAGGGGGTGGGCAGGGAGGCCGCGTTGATTTTTCCGCACGGTCCCACAAGCGGACGTGGATCTGGCGGCAAGGGACTGGAATAAGGGGATACTGGTATAAAAGTTATCCACGTACAGGTGGTAACCCTTATCCAGCAGTGTGTGCATAAGGTCCCACACAAGTTTCCCGGTAACACCCAGAGTGGGGGGACATTCTGGGGGTTGAATCCGGGAATCTCGCCCCTCGTATACACAAAATTTGTAAGTGTACCCTGAGGTACTCTCACAAATTTTGTATAGCTTCACGCCATACCACGCCCGCTTAGAAGGCACATACTGGCGGAAAATGAATCTCCCCTTGAACGCAATGAGAGACTAATCAACCACGACCTCCCTTCCAGGTACATAGGCCTCCATGAATTTGGCCCCAAAGTGATCGATGACCGGCCGTATCTTATACAGACGGTCATGGGCAGGATCACCTCGGGGGGGACATGCTGTATTATCGGAATAATGCAGACATTTCCGGATGGCCTCAAACCGGGAGCGTGTCATGGCTGTACTGTAAAGTGGGGTCTGGTATAGGACGTCCCCACTTCAGTACAGCCTGGCACTGGGTTTCTTGACCAGGCCCATATGCAGCACGAGGCCCCAAAATGTCCTCATTTCAGCTGCACTGACCGGCGTCCAGCCACCGGGCCTGGCCAAATAGGAGCCCGGGTGTTGAGCGACGAACTGTTGGGCGTACAGATTCGTCTGCTCCACCATCAGATTTACCAGTGGGTCACTGAAAAAAATGACAAAAAAAGTCATATTCTGTGTAGCCCACTCTGGAAATCTGGATTCCTGATTGGCCTACAAAATCAGGAATCACCGGCTCGTATCGCTCTGGGCTACACCAGACTAGTTCACCGGCAGGGTGCTCCGGTGGATTTAACTGGTGGGCCGGGAAACCAGTACGAGCCCCAGAGCTGCTCGTACTAGTGTGGGCCACAGGGTCCCTAACATGGCGGTCCCCTTGCTCCGCCTGGCGGCGTCTCCGCCGCCTTGGGGGCTCATCATCATCGCTAGATGATGAGGAGGATGCAGATGACAACAGGAATGTGGGGTCATCCTCATCCTCACTGGGACTCTCAGAGTCGGAGGCAAGCAGGGCGTATGCCTCCTCGGCCGAGAACGTCCGGCGGGCCATAGGGGAGTGTGTGTCTGCGTGTGTATGTGCGTGTGTGTAAATCTTTATTTGGTGTGCGTGTGTGTGGGGGCACGGGTGTTCACGAACTCACCCTAAAACTAACAGAAAAATAAAAAATAAAAAAAAGGGCAAAAAATGTGGGGAAAAAAATTCAAAACCGCTGATCAACCGTCCGAAGTTGATCAGCAGTGGGGTGTGCGATGCGCTAACAGTGGCCGGACGCTAAGTGCCGGCCACAGTCAGCGTACACAAAAAAATAAAAAAAAATAAAGCACCCCAAAAAAGGTGGGGGGGGGGCAAGTGGCAGCACCCCTGGGGGGTCTAGGGTCACACAGCTGTGCTGTGGACCCCAGACACCCTAACTGGGGTGATGCAATAAAAGTTCAAAAAACTACCTTTCCCTTTTTTTCCCTGCCTAACCCAAACTTTCCCTAGCTGTCCCTATGTACCTGATGTGGGGGTGCTGGTGGCAGAGATCGGGTCCTGGGGGCACAGATCAGGGTGCAGGCAGCGGTGCAGCGGTGGCAGCAGACACGTGCAGGCATCTCCTCTCTCCTCCGGCTCCGGAACACAAAAGGAGGAGGAGAGGAGCGCCTGCCTCTTTTGAATATCGCGCCGGACCGCCCACAGACCAATCAGAAAGCGATCCTGAGTGGTGATGTCACCATCACCACTCAGGATCGCTGGATGGTGATTGGTGGAGTGAAATCACACCACCATCACCATCCTGTTCCGGGTTATCGGGTCTTCAGAGACCAGAATAACCCGGAAACGCAGAAAACCGCAGGTCTGAATTGACCTGCGGTTTTCTGCGATCGCATACATGGGGGGGTCACCGGACCTCCCGACGCATTTGCCCCAAGTGCCTGCTTGAGCAGGCACGGGGTTCCGATCGCCGCCGGCCGCGCGGCGGTAATCAAAAGTACACAGGGCGTACATGTACGCCCTGTGTCCTTAAGTACCAGGGCACAAGGGCGTACCTGTACTCCCTGTGTCCTTAAGGGGTTAAAAGTGTCCCCAAGTGCAGTCACAAAAACCATCAAGCGCTACAAAGAAACTGGCTCACATGCGGACCGCCCCAGGAAAGGAAGACCAAGAGTCGCAATGCCAAGAGTGTGCAAAGCAGTAATCAAAGCAAAAGGTGGCTACTTTGAAGAACCTAGAATATGACATATGTTCAGTTGTTTCACACTTTTTTGTTATGTATATAATACCACATATGTTAATTCATAGTTTTGATGCCTTCAGTCTGAATCTACAATTTTCATAGTCATGAAAATAAAGAAAACTCTTTGAATTAGAAGGTGTGTCCAAACTTTTGGTCTGTACTATATATGTGTATTTTACGAATATTCGCTATATTGCTATCACTTCATTTTTCAGAATATTTGTAATATTCTAAAACAAGAATATATAGCAATGTAGTGAATATTCGTGAAATACACATATTAGCCATAGCCATAGCCAACCAATAGGAAAGTTGACTTATACAGTTAAAAGAAAATCGCAATACGTGAATAATTAAATTGCATATTGTTTGCGATAAATAGAATAATGACGACTACTCGATTTCGACGAATATAAGACAAATATTCAATCAAATATTCGCTAAATATCGCAAAATTGAATATGGCACCTCCCGCTCATCACTAGTTAATAGCAGCATTATCTACATTGTGAAGCTTGAGGGCTTCTTCAGAGAGAGGGGGGAAATTGGGGTTAACCCAAATAAGAGATTTTGCTGTTTTTGGGACATGGGGGACATGGACTTCAGAAGAGGGGGTGGGGGGAAGGAATGAGAAAGTGAGATAAAAGCATAACATAAGAAAGATGATTAGAGTATGATAAGGATGAATGTAGAGACATTAGCATTGCATTTATAATCCTAATAATACTAGTGAGAGAGGATTAAGAGGTAGATCCGGATATTCTCCTGGGAGTCAGGTTGCCGCTGCGGTGTTTCATAAGTTGTCGCTTAGGTGTTGATGATTTCTCCCAGCTGGTCATCTTCGGGAGATTTGGTAGTGAGGTGATTTCGGACACCGCATCCCAATTTGCAATGTCCAATGGAGAAATGTCCTTAGTAGAGAAAGCTTCCTGACAATCCATATATGTGGCAATCTTGATCAGTCTTCCTGGCCAATGGGAAAGGTCCATCTATAAGGGATATGCTTGCTGTGGAGATGATCGGTAAGAGGTTTTAGGATTTTCCTCTTTCTTAGGGCAACTGGAGAAAGGTCTTGGTATATTGCAATGGATAATTTTCTGAAAGAGATGTTATTTTAGGTTCTAGCAGCATTGTACATTTTTTCTTTATCTATGTAGTTCAGAAATCGGCAGATAATGTCTTTGGGTGGTTCAGAGTCTTTTGGCTTCTGTCTAAGAGCTCTATGAGCCCTTTCTATTATCATTCAAGAAGAGTTGCCATTTCCCAAGAGGGTCTCAGCAATTTGTTTAATGGTGGACATGAGTTCTTCATTCGGCACCATTTCAGGTATGCCTCTGAACTGGAGGTTGTTCCTTCGGCCTCGGTTTTCTTGATCCTCCATAGCTACATGTAAGAAATTTATATGCTGTTGGCAGGAGGAGAGGGATTGAGAGACAGCAGAGCTGTGTTCCAGGGCGGCCTGTTGGATGTTTTCCAGGGACTCGACCCTGTGGCCTATATGCTGAATCTCATGGGTTAATACCAAGATGTCTTGTTTGAGAGGATTTGAGAGGGGTCTGAGCTTCTGCCAGGGCTTGTTTTATAAAAAGCCTGGACACAGGTAAGGTGCGGGGGCATACAGATTCACCCCTGTCGCTCTCTCCCTCAGATAGGCCTCCTTCAGTGTCTGCTTGAGTCTGCAGGCTCCATCTTGGTTACTTTAGCTGCAGGCGTTACAGCCTGTTTCTTTAGGAATTTTGCCATGCCTGCTCATGGATTAGATCCCTTTCAGGATTACAGCAGGGTCTGTAGGCTTTTGCCCTCCGATCTTTACCATTTATGAAGTCTGTCAGCAAACGTGAGCTGGTCCTGTAGCAAGAAGATAAGCGGAGCTCAGCAAAGCATGTCTTTACAGCTCAGACGTTAGCTCCACCCCCAAAATACACCATCTTAACTGAGGGAAAACTTAAGGGCAAGACAGTCTGAACTAAACAGATTTTAGCGTCATGAAGAAGCACACTCCTTTTACACCGTTGTCAGCTAATTCCACTTAGATGTCTACAGAACCTGTACTATTAAACAATTATACAAGTAGTGCCCCCCAAAAACGCATCCTGTCTGTGGAGCATCCACCTTCACTCGGTCAGCATTTGGTCAGTAATCAATCAGTATTGCTAATGCAAAAAAAAAGGAGTGGATCAAAAACAGAGATGACACATGAAAGGAATATGTGCAAGTCTTCTGTGTTTTGTACCCACTCCTGCTTTTGGCTACCAAATCACAGCCAATTCTGAGTGGCCCATACAGGCCTTGCAACTGCTACACAGACAGGATCCGTTGTGTGTCTCATTTTACCTACCTTCTGGCAGATCAGAGTGTGGAGGTGGCGACAGCATCAGAAGACCAGAGTGGCAAGGTGATATAGTGGTGAGGTGAAAGTAGCATGAGGAGACCACAGAGTGGCCCAATGACAGAGTCTGTAGGAGGCGGCAGCATCAAGAGGCCACAGAGTGGCAAGGTGACATAGTGTGGAGGTGGGTGGCAATACCAGTACCCGCTAAAGATGGCGGGTGAAAAAAGGAGTACTTAGCATCAGGCGGGTGGCAACTTTAGAATAGTAGCTGAGGTAGGTAACCAGAATAACGCGGTCTCCTTTGTCAAAATGTTGGTGTGGCACCATGGATCATCTAGTCTGATGCATCAGGAAATGGTGGGTGGAAATCATGGCTGATCCACGCCTGATTCATCTTGACAAAGGTCAGTCGCTCCACATTTTGGGTGAACAGGCTTGTGATAACTATGGGCCCGCCGCACTAAACACCTGCTCTGATGCCACACTACTGGCCGGGCAGGACAGCTTTTCCAGGGCAAACTCGGTTAGTTGCAGCCCCAAATCCAGTTTGGCTGCCAAGTAGCCCAGCGAATCTTTAAGGTCAGCTGGCAGGGTGCAGGGTGCACTCCAAGTATGCCACCACCTGCTGGTTCAGGTTCTGCTCTACGTCTAGCTGCTGGTGAGTAGTTTTTTCACTATGCTGGTGAAGAAAGCTGCTCATCAGCGACTGTAGACTCAGGCTCCTGCTGATATGGCTGGTATTGCTCCTGCCACCCAACTTCTCCCCAGCAGTCATGGCAGTGAGCACAGAGGGCCCCCCCCCATAGTCAGACCTGCAAGAGGATGGATGATGGTTCAGATAGTCAGCGGCCAACTGACTACATAGGATGTCCCCCCATTTTGGACCAGTAGTGAGGGTCTAACAAGGTGGAGAGCCAGAAGTCATCCCTCTGCCAAATGGTGACAATTCGGCTGTCACTACACAAGCAAGTGAATATGCAGCGGGCCATTTGCACAAGTGACTCGGAGCAACTCTCTGCCTCCATCTCCACTGCATTCTGCTGCCACGATGTGTCTGGGTCATCTGCCTCATCTCCCTCGTGCTCCTCCTTCTCCACCACCTATTTCGCTAGACATTGCTTGTGCTCCAATGTCCTCCTCCTCCTCCAGTTCATCCCCCACAGGGCTAATGTAGCCATGAGATCTAGGCGCCACGTCTCCAGTCCACTGACCAGCCATATTTACCAGCATCTGTTCCAGGACATGAAGCAGTGGAATCACATCATTCATCCCATAGTCCTGGCAACTGACAAATAACGTGGCCTCCGAAAAGGCCCTGAACAAATGGCAGGTGTCACGCATGAACTGCCACTGGGTGACATCGAAGTTACACAGGGGAGTACTCCTGTCAGTTTGGCTCATCAGGAAATTGTTGATGGCCTTTCTCTGTTCGTACAGTCGGTCCAACATAAGGAGGGTGGAATTCCAAACTTTGACCCATGACACATCCAGCAGGTGGGACAGGACAGCAAATTCAGATGTTTCAGCACATGGACACACCCCCACCCTATAAAAGTACCCGATCTGGCAGCCATTTTACATTCTGTGCTCTCCCAGTGTAGGGAAAGGTTGCTTTGTGAAGCAGGGACAGGCTGTTAGGGACACCAAAAGCTAGCTAATAGGGCCACAAAAGTCCTTTTAAGGACTAGTATAGGTATGCTATTGATAGGTGTGATATACTGATGGGTGTGATATACTTGCAATATACTTTCAAACATAGAAAGTATATTATAGTGCATTTGTATTGTGCAGCAGTTGTGTGCGGTTCTGCTGCGATACTGCAGCTATATAGAGGGACAAACGCTATTGGAACAACTAATTGCAACGGGTGTGATATACCTGTTGCCCCCAAAAAACTGATTGAGCGGTGTGATATACCTTCTTCCACAAAATACTGATTGAAGGCTGCGATATGACTGCTTCCCCAAATAAACAGGGTGGTGGGATATAACTGTTGTGGCAAAAAAATAATTGAGGGGTGTTATATACATCCACAAAATACTGATTAAGGGGTTTGATATACCTGCTTCCACCAAATATTGATTGAGGCCTGCAATATACCTGCTTCCACAAAATACTGATTGAAGGCTGCGATATACCTGCTTCCACAAAATACTGATTAAGGGGTTCCATATACCTGTTTCTACCAAATATTGATTGAGGCCTGCGATATACCTACTTCCAGAAAATACAGATTAAGGGGTTTGATATACCTGCTTCCACAAAATACTGATTGAGGGCAGCGATATACTTGCTTCCACAAAATACTGATTAAAGGGTTCAATATAACTGTTTCCACCAAATATTGATTGAGGCCTGCGATATACCTGCTTCCACAAAATACTGATTAAGGGGTTCGATATACCTGTTTCCACCAAATATTGACTGAGGCCTGCAATATACCTGTTTCCACAAAATACTGATTATGGGGTGCGATATAGTCACGATGGGGAGTGGGAGAAACCCCCAACCATGTGGTGTCAAAGGGTATCAGTCTGGCCAAAAGGAGTAATAAGGGAGCAGGTAACCTCCTACAGCGTCCCTGACTCCTCACCGTAATCCTCTCCCTGACTCCTCACCATATAAGCGGACCCCGATGGTAGGACGACTCATACACAGGATTCCTAGAGACCCTAAGTCGCCTTGGTAATCCCTCACCAAGGAGCAGGGAAGAGACAACCTGTTCATCCCAGTCATGGAGGAACAGGAGTCTCTATCTGAGGCCAGGCTGCAAGGAGAGGGGAACACATACAGCTTAAGGAGTCACAGCACACACCACAAAACTCACAGGAACCCAGGACACCCATAGCTGCAATAAACATGAGACAGGGGAATGTCTAGCAAACATGACACCAAACACCACCAGACATGTAACACCAAACTAGTCATACAAACACCCTGAACAAAACCCACTCCATACAAATAGGGACAGGAAGGGAAGGAGACACCGGGAGGACATTGATGACCACAAGGGTGGCCCTCACTGTACAGATGAAACACCCTGGACTGGAGCAGAACTGAAGTACAACTGACTCCAGCCAGGAAACCAAAGAAGATATAAGCCAAATTACCACACCCAGTCAGGGAGTTAACCCTTACAGCACCAGAGAGAGGGAGGCTAAAACTTAAAGGGGAAGTGCACACACAAGCATACCAAACACGTAACCACCGGCAACAGCATGCGTGGCAACCATGTCACGGCAATGACCCAGAAGGCCGAGACACTGCCACCGCATGCTCTCACAGCAACACGTTGCCGTGGGCAACCGCAAGTGTGGCAACAGTGTCACAGCGTACACCATAGGCCGTCACAGATATACCTGTTTCCACCAAATTTTGATTGAGGCCTGCGATATACCTGCTTCCACAAAATACTGATTAAAGGGTTGTATATACCTGCTTCCACCAAATATTGATTGAGGCCTGTGATATACCTGCTTCCACAAATACTGCTTTTCCTTAGGCTCAGGATCATTTTGAAAATGACAGGCAGAAGAAGAGGTAGGCCGCTGCACCAGGCTAGAGCCTAAGTGGAAAGTTGGAGAAGAAGCGTGCAATTACTTCAATGGGCGCACAAAGTTGGTTGAGTGGCTCATTCAGTCTTCCGCTTCTGCACCCTCCTCATCCTCTGTATCTGCACCCTCCTCACTCTCTGTTGTGTGCACCCCCAAATACACCACCACCACCATAGCCCCTCCACTCAAATCAGAAGAATTATTTTTTCCATCCATTCCCAGACCTTTTCGATGCGCAGCCATTCTTGACATCGGATGAGTAAGAGGAGGTAGCAACAGCCACCACAGTACACGCTGTTTCTGCCTACTCTGAGATCTCAAATGTCAGTGGTGGTGAAGGTGACGATGATGTCGTGTCAAAGGACATCACGTGAGTGCCCACAAGAGAGGAAGATATGCAAATCCTAAAAAATTGACATATCTGTAATGAGCTCAGTGACTTAATCCTCGTCAGGCATGTTGGTTCTTGTTTTTACTCCATTTTACTTTTCAGTTGCATTTCCATCCTGTAGACAAGAAAGTGAAATCTGATGCCTTATCTAGATCCTTTGACTCCTCAGATCAGGGGAAACCTCCTCAACATATTATAGACCTAGCTTGCATTTCTGTTGCTTCAGTACAAATGAAAGATATTCCTCCAAAAAAAAAAGACTTTGGTTCCCTTAGGTAAGCAAAAGAAAATTCTACTCTGGGGTCATGGGTCCAAGTTGGCAAGACACCCTGGAGTTCATTTCTAGATACTACTGGTGGCCATCCCTGCACCAAGTTTAACAAATCCTCTAGGCTACTACTTCCCTTGCTTGTACCAGATGCAACATGCCAACACATTGGAATATATATTGTTAACTATCTTTCTTCCTCATCTAGTTGCACAATGATCTGGTTAGTGGTTGATCCCTTCTCTAAGATGGCACATGTTTTCCCTTTACCCAGATTACACTCTGCCATACAACTGGCCCACTGATTTCTGTCTGAACAGCCGTCCTAAACAGATTAAGGGAGATTTAACAAACTGGTATAAAGTAGAACTGGCTTAGTTGCCCAAATAAGGAATATTGGAATCTGATTGGTTGCTATGGGTAAATAAGCCAGTTCTACTTTACACCAATTTGATAAATCTCCCCCCTTGTTTCTGATAGAGGGTATCATAAAAAAATATTTGCCTCAAGATACCATCTTACACATTTTCTCCTTTTTTGGGGGGATCAGATTATACCTCAATCAATCCTGTCTGTTACAAGCTATGTCTGCCTCCTTCTTTCCGCATTCTTAAGTCCTTTCATGTATCTCTTCTCAGACCCCTGGTATTAAACTGCTACTGTAAGGCTTTTGCTGCTGCTCCTGTTGGTGCTGAAGATGAATTTGAAGTCAGCAATATTTTGGATATGAAGAAGGTTAAAGTTAAGACCTTTTATCTTGTGTATTGGAATGGTTTTGGTCCTGAGGAGAAGTCTTGGGAGCCTGCAGAGAACATCAATGCTCAAGTCATCCTGAAGAATTTCCTGGCACAAAGAAACCCTAAGAAGAGGGGGCACAAGGGAGGTGGTGTACTGTCACATTGGCAGTTGCTGATCAATCTTCCTATTTAGTTTGCCTGTGTGTCCACTTCCTTGCCTTAAGGTTAATCTTTCTTATAACCAGTGAAGGTGATCTCGTCTGGATATCTTTGTACTGAACTTTGTCTGTTTTATGATTCTGCTCCATGCTGCCTGCCCCGACCTTGGAATTTCTATTTGGAATATGCAAGAATCCTGCTCTGACTATTGGATGGTATTCACAACCAAAGATGTTAGGCTAGCGTGTAAAACAATATGTGTGTAGATAAATAGAAAACCTAAAAAGTCTCACACATATATAATTGATAAATCTTTATTAGTTGAAAGACACAAATAATGAGTACTACATATACAACGGTTACAATTAGTGGTAAAAATGCAGGAGGATATAGTGACGAGTGCACGGAGCCACCAAAAATCCTAAGACTGGCAAATCAGATAGTACATGAGGCTAAACGAGACAAGGTGTTATCTAGACTGATGTGATGGATGGTTATGAATACCAATAAATAATCACACAGAGAACACAGCGTCTCAATTGTGCCACCACAAGTCACAGAAAATTATATACATAAATAAGTCGCAATAATATTGCAGGAAGGTCAGCAAAAGTAATCACATCACGGTGATCAGATGCTGATCCGCCTGCAACAAGCAATACAAAATGCAAATGACGTTGGAGCAGCCTATACTAACCAGGAAGGATGAAGTGATGGTTCCTAGCCCGACACGCGTTTCGCTTGCTTCTTCAGGGGCGTGTGTATTTGTGATCATTTGTTGGTGTGATTATTTATTGGCATTCATAACCATCCATCACATCAGTCTAGATAACACCTTGTCTCATTTAGCCTCATGTACTATCTGATTTACCAGTCTTAGGATTTTTGGCAGCTCCGTGCACTCGTCACTTTATCCTCCTGCATTTTTTACCACTAATTGTAACCGTTGTATATGTAGTACTCATTATTTGTGTCTTTCTACTAATAAAGATTTATCAATTATATATGTGTGAGACTTTTTAGGTTTTCTATTGGATGGTATTCAGACTACGCTTTTCCCTGTGTCCTTGGTGCTTTGCACCGGTGTCTCTGTGGGTCAACAGCTAACTACACCAGAATTTCTCCAGGAGTTAGCAGCCTGGTTGGTTCCTTGGGCAATGTTCAGATCTCTGTACAGGGGTTAAAGGGTGAATACCATGGAACCACCAGGACAATGCCCATAGGTTTAGCCCAAAGCCTAACTGGTTAGTTTGCACAGTGGATCCACACTCACTGTCCGTAACAGTAACAACTATATTGTATGATTGATATGCTTCAACTCTTGCTCTTTTATTGCCTCTGACAGTGTCTTCATTGGTTACCCAGTGCTCAACTAGTACATTCAAAACTGTAAAACTGACATATAAAGTGGTTCACAACTGGGCTGCTTTATGTATCTCTGCACTCATGTTCAGATACCATTAGTGGCGTAACTATATATGACTGGGCACCCCAGCAAATTTTTGAATGGGTCCCCCCAGCAACTTCTTCGCAACCCCTGACTCCCATGCAACAAGTTTATAATATTGCTGAGGGGGCACTGACAATAAAATATTTTAGTCCTCCTCATGGATGGGACTTTTCTAAATTTTGGCCCCAAAGCAGCCACTTCCCCTGCTTCCCCTATATCTATGCCCCTGTTTATCACCCCATATTAACTCCCTTTATTCAATATGTTTATGCAGTCTATCATATTTGCCAACTTGTTCTATGTGTACATTCATATGTTGTATTTTATTGGCATTCTATTTCACATATTCAGTAACATGGAAGATCATAATGTTGTATAAAAATATAATAAAACACCAAGTACAGTATAAGCTTTTGATTTTATGCCCGGTTATCAAGAAATCTGTCTTCAGTATAACTGCCATAACATTTTGTATGACCTATCCAATATGTATTATACTATCGGTCCCAACATTTTGATCTTTATATTAGTTATCTGGTTAAAAAATTATTTTATAAAGATATCACAGATAGGTTCTTTCAAAATCATATTAACATACATCTTTTGGAGTATTCAGCTTTCAAGTAATGAAGAAAAGAGACAAGTTTACCCTTGGGAGTCACTTTAGTATTGCATCAAGGGTAGTTATATCATGTGATGATTATAGAGCAATAACTATAACTGAAGCCATTCATAGCTCTCATTCATTTAGTAGATTAGTATTTTGGGAAGGTATAAGTAGGCCTATAAAGAATATAGGTTTGCTATTATGCATTACTTTCATATAATTAATTCATACTTGCAATAAGCTTTAAAAATTATGTTTTAATATGCAATACATTACTCTCATTATGTTGCAATACAAACAAAAACACCTCCTTATTGTTTTTCTCTAAAACTTTTAAATATACTAATGTCTTCACAGCTGTCAGCGCAAAGACTTTGAAAATAAAGATAAAGTTAAATGAACACAATGTAATATGATTTTTAGATTTTTAAATCCTGTGGTGAAAATGTATTGCGTTCTTAGCCAGCTGAGAATTTTAAATGATGCAGTGACCTGAAGCACATACAATTCACCAAAAAATGATTACTTCCTATATCAAATTTATAAGAGACATCTGGGACTCATTGAAAGCCAAATAATATAACAGGCCAGAAAACAGAACAGGCATTGATATCTAAATGGCCTCTTGTGTTCACGATGACCAGAGTGTTGATAAGATAACCTTTGATGACAATTTTGCAGCCAGATGGGCCTTCTGTAAAGTTAGTCACACTTTAGTGGATGTCGATTACTTTCCCATTGCCAAGAAATCCTTCTTGCTTTGTGACATGTCTTTACCACAAAATGACTCTGTGAATGACCTTCAGATGGTATGTGCGGAATGCTAAATGCTCTGTAACTATCTGATTTTATGAAAAAATATGAAATATGTGCTAAAATAATCAACTATATTATAGTTTTCATAAAATTAAGAAAACTGTGACAATTACTCACCTGAGCATACAGGGAAAATTGAAATAAAGGGAAAAATGTATTTTAAAATGTATGATGTTATTGAATCATCTTTGGCTCTGATGTGGATTATAAGTGATAATTTAGTTACAGCTTGGCATAGTCGTGGCCGAATTAGAATATTGTTCCACAATGTACTGGCCATGGTTACTACAGCCAATGTCTTTTTTTGTGTGAAAGCTGTTGGAATGAATTCATAAAGCTTTTGCACTTTTAACATGTTAAACCAAAATATTGTTTTAAAGGGAACCTGTTACCTGGATTTTGGGTATAGAGCTGAGGACATAGGCTGCTAGATCGCCGCTAGCACATACGCCATATCCAGTCCCCATAGCTCTCTGTGCTTTTATTGTGTAAAAAATAGATTTTATATATATGTAAATGAGGCTACTAACGTTTCCGGAGCCCAGCACCGCTCGCATACTCCGAATCTCCTCCTTGCTCCCAGACATCACAAAGGTAGAGCACCGTAATCTTGCAATGCGCGAGCTACCGCATGCGCAGTGTCAGCATAGTGTTCCTTCCCTGTGCTGGCATCAGCCTCAGGGAACGAACTGTGCATGTGCTATCTCATGCATCGTGAGATTACGGCGCTCTAGCTTTGTGACATCGGGGGGGGGGGGAGGAGATTTGGAGTATGTTGGGCGGTGCTGGGATCCTTCACAGTGGACGTGGCTGGGCTCCGGAAATGTTAGTATCCTCATTTACATATATATATATATATATATATATATATACAGTACAGACCAAAAGTTTGGATACACCTTCTCATTCAAAGAGTTTTCTTTATTTTCATGACTATGAAAATTGTAGATTCACACTGAAGGCATCAAAACTATGAATTAACACATGTGGAATTATATACATAACAAAAAAGTGTGAAACAACTGAAAATATGTCATATTCTAGGTTCTTGAAAGTAGCCACCTTTTGCTTTGATTACTGCTTTGCACACTCTTGGCATTCTCTTGATGAGCTTCAAGAGGTATTCACCTGAAATGGTTTTCACTTCACAGGTGTGCCCTGTCAGGTTTAATAAGTGGGATTTCTTGCCTTATAAATGGGGTTGGGACCATCAGTTGCGTTGTGGAGAAGTCAGGTGGATACACAGCTGATAGTCCTACTGAATAGACTGTTAGAATTTGTATTATGGCAAGAAAAAAGCAGCTAAGTAAAGAAAAACTAGTGGCCATCATTACTTTAAGACATGAAGGTCAGTCAGTCCTAAAAATTGGGAAAACTTTGAACGTGTCCCCAAGTGCAGTCACAAATGCCATCAAGCGCTACAAAGAAACTGGCTCACATGCGGACCGCCCCAGGAAAGGAAGACCAAGAGTCACCTCTGCTGCGGAGGATAAGTTCATCCGAGTCACCAGCCTCAGAAATTGCAGGTTAACAGCAGCTCAGATTAGAGACCAGGTCAATGCCACACAGAGTTCTAGCAGCAGACACATCTCTAGAACAACTGTTAAGAGGAGACTGTGTGAATCAGGCCTTCATGGTAGAATATCTGCTAGGAAACCACTGCTAAGGACAGGCAACAAGCAGAAGAGACTTGTTTGGGCTAAAGAACACAAGGAATGGACATTAGACCAGTGGAAATCTGTGATTTGGTCTGATGAGTCCAAATTTGAGATCTTTGGTTCCAACCACCGTGTCTTTGTGCGACGCAGAAAAGGTGAACGGATGGACTCTACATGCCTGGTTCCCACTGTGAAGCATGTAAGAGGAGGTGTGATGGTGTGGGGGTGCTTTGCTGGTGACACTGTTGGGGATTTATTCAAAATTGAAGGCATACTGAACCAACATGGCTACCACAGCATCTTGCAACGGCATGCTATTCCATCCGGCTTGCGTTTAGTTGGACCATCATTTATTTTTCAACAGGACAATGACCCCAAACACACCTCCAGACTGTGTAAGGGCTATTTGAACATGAAGGAGAGTGATGGGGTGCTGCGCCAGATGACCTGGCCTCCATAGTCACGGGACCTGAACCTAATCGAGATGGTTTGGGGTGAGCTGGACCGCAGAGTGAAGGCAAAAGGGCCAACAAGTGCTAAGCATCTCTGGGAACTCCTTCAAGACTGTTGGAAGACCATTTCAGGTGACTACCTCTTGAAGCTCATCAAGAGAATGCCAAGAGTGTGCAAAGCAGTAATCAAAACAAAAGGTGGCTACTTTGAAGAACCTAGAATATGACATATTTTCAGTTGTTTCACACTTTTTTGTTATGTATATAATTCCACATGTGTTACTTCATAGTTTTGATGCCTTCAGTGTGAATCTACAATTTTCATAGTCATGAAAATAAGGAAAACTCTTTGAATGAGAAGGTGTGTCCAAACTTTTGGTCTGTACTGTATATAAAATGTTTTTTTTTGCACAATACTAGCACAGAGAGCTATGGGGACTGGGTATTGCGGATGTGCTAGTGGTGATCTAGCAGCCCATGTCTTCAGCTCTATACCCGAAATCCAGATGACAGGTTCCCTTTAATGTAAAATATTTTCTGAATATTTTACATTCCAAAACTGCACAACTATTATCACTAATGTAAAAATGTACGCTATGGCTATTTACAGTATTAGGAGAGAATGTGAATCCGCTAATTTCACCTACAATTAGCTATGACTGCATCTTGGTTGTAAAAGTGTCTCTTGTTTTAGCTGTTATAGTGGAAAATCAACCCATTATACCAGGAGACTTGTTGGACCCCAAAAAACTTAAGTACAAAATATGACATTCCCCCTGTTATTGTAAATCAGTCATGGAAAATGGAGCAGATTTAGTAATGTTGTCTACTATATAGAATGTGTCAAATTAGACTAGACAGTCTAAAGGCCAGATTTATCACCGTGGCTGATACTGGATGATAAAATTGGCACACTTTTAGACCATCTGGTTCTCTATGACTTTCATACTGATGGCCTTTCCCTAACAAAAAAATTAGCTCTTTTGAGAATTTTGGATCTGAATCTAAGACTCACCAATCTCCTTGAAAAAAACTGTTCTTGAGTAACAACCAAATCCTCCCAGCAAAAGTATTTTAGGCATGTTTCTAATTGGCTGATTTTATGATCAATTGAGAGGTTTTTTTTTTTTGTTTTTTTTTTGTTTTTTTTATCTGAGTCTATAAAAGTAATGAGTATAAAATTAAATCCACACTTAATGGGTTATTCTAGTACAGTACAAAATATTTCCCATGGCTTACAAATTATTAAAAATAATAAGAGCTCCTGTGCCTGGCAAGCAGTGCAGAGGATATAGTCATAGCCCTTTCAGTCATCTGATAGGTGGGTGTCTGGGAGACAAACCTCCACTGATCTGATATTGATGCCCAAAAAATCCCTTAAAAGGAATCTTACTAGAAAGTAGGCAAAAAAATCTAAGATCTTAATGCACCATGATTACAGATTGCTTTAAAAGGGTTTGCCTAGGTTTTGTTTATTTTTTTTTATTTGACCCCCCTCAATCCCCACAGTCAAAATCACCTGTGAAGAAATCCATACTTACCTATTGCTTGCCACTCTGTGCTCTTGGGCTGTCATCAATAAACTTCCAGTCCCCATCTGTCAATTTCTGCACAGACTAGATCCTGTGCACTAACATACTTTCAAGTGACCCAGCAGTGACACTCCTCTTGGGTATATGTCACCACTGAGGCCAGTCATTGGCTGCAGTGCCAAATGGGAGCCATGCATTTGGAACGGAATGGCTTGAGCGGGTAAGTATGTATTTTTTCACAGATACTCCTTTAAGGATATTCATAACATCTAAATACTTTAGTTAGCATTAGAGCTTATGTCTCCATTCTGTAATCCTCCATTGTATACTGATCCATTTTCCATTTCTCCAAGTCATAATACAGTAGCTACAAAGCAAAATGATTGTGGTATATGAGGATGGCTGCATAGATCTTTACTCTTATAAATATCAAAGAGCAGTGGCAAGCAAGAGATCATTGAATCGATATTACCTATGGAACCATCATATTTTTTGTATTACTGCACCCAAAACTGAGACCAGATTTACTATTAATTATTGCTATTTATAAAAATAATTGATATAAACAAATATAAAAGGTTCAGCTGCATAGCGTTTACTATATGGAGAAATATATGATTTAGCAATATAATAATTCAAAGTTTGAAGTTTCAAAACCATTGCCCTGCAGAAAAATATAAAGCCATAATCTGATGGTACAGCACTGACACACATTTTACTTTAATTAAAGCACAATATAAGTCAACGAACGATGAGCAATAAAAGGTAAGTGATTATTAATAATCCTTGTAATGAGGTACTAAAACAGCTTAATTTAATTGGGATTATAATTTTTTTTTAAGTAATTTAAAATAGTTATAAGAATAATAAAACCAAACTCCCAAGGTCATTTTATAACATCATATTAATTACAAAGGTCAGTTAAATGAAGTGTAATCTCAGTGTATTTTTTTTTGTGCAGAGTGTATTTAAGGGTTTATCAAGAAAAATTACATTTCTAGAAATGTTTTCTTGACATTACTATTTTCTTTCAAAAATTGCAGCATACCTGCACAGAGCCTGCCCAGGGTGCTGTAAGGGTACTTTAAAACTTTTGTGAAGATCCGACAGCCGGAACTGCCTGCCGGATCCGGAAATCCGTGTGCAAACGGATAGCATTTGTAGACGGATCCGGATCCGTCTAACAAATGCATTGAAACACTGGATCCGTCTCTCTGGTGTCATCCGGAAAAACAGATCCAGTATTTTTTGTTTGCATTTTTAAAGGTCTGCGCATATGCAGATTAGAAAAACTGGATCCATTTCGCCGGAACACTTGGTGCCGGATCCGGCATTAATGCATTGCAATGCAATGGAAAATATTGGCGGCATTCCGGAATTCTCCGGCCAAATACTTTAAGAGTGACTGAACTGAAGATATCCTGATGCATACTGAATGGATTGCTCTCCATTCAGAATGCATTAGGATAAAACTGATCAGTTTTTTCCAGTATTGAGCCCCTAGGACGGAAATCAATACCGGAAAAGAATAACACTATTGTGGAAGTACCCTAACTCAGCCATATTAACTTCAATGGAGTTGTAATGCAAGACAGAACTCCTAATTTAGTATCTGAAAATTTTGAAACTTCAGCTTCCAGCACTAAACTACATGACAATTTTGACATTTTTGAACATTTTGCATACATAATAATACAAACCGGATTCCAAAAAAGTTGGGACACTATACAAATCGTGAAAAAAACTGAATGCAATTATGTGGAGGTGCCAACTTCTAATATTTTATTCAGAATAGAACATAAATCACGGAACAAAAGTTTAAACTGAGAAAATGTACCATTTTAAGGGAAAAATATGTTGAATCAGAATTTCATGGTGTCAACAAATCCCCAAAAAGTTTGGACAAGGCCATTTTCACCATCGTGTGGCATCTCCCCTTCTTCTTACAACACTCAACAGACGTCTGGGGACCGAGGAGACCAGTTTCTCAAGTTTAGAAATAGGAATGCTCTCCCATTCTTGTCTAATACAGACCTCTAACTGTTCAATCGTCTTGGGCCTTCTTTGTTGCACCTTCCTCTTTATGATGCGTCAAATGTTCTCTATAGGTGAAACATCTGGACTGCAGACTGGCCATTTTAGTACCCGGATCCTTCTCCTACGCAGTCATGATGTTGTGATTGATGCAGAATGTGGTCTGGCATTATCTTGTTGAAAAATGCAGGGTCTTCCCTGAAAGAGATGACATCTGGATGGGAGCATATGTTGTTCTAGAACCTGAATATATTTTTCTGCATTGATGGTGCCTTTCCAGACATGCAAGCTGCCCATGCCACACGCACTCATGCAACCCCATACCATCAGAGATGCAGGCTTCTGAACTGAGCATTGATAAAAACTTGGGTTGTCCTTGTCCTCTTTGGTCCGGATGACATGGCGTCCCAGATTTCCAAAAAGAACTTTGAATCGTGACTCGTCTGACCACAGAACAGTCTTCCATTTTGCCAAACTCCATTTTAAATGATCCCTGGCCCAGTAAAAATGACTGAGCTTGTGGATCTTGCTTAGAAATGGCTTCTTCAGAGTTTCAGCTGGCAACGGCGGATGGCACGGTGGATTGTGTTCACTGACAATGGTTTCTGGAAGTATTCCTGAGCCCATTCTGTGATTTCCTTTACAGTAGCATTCCTGTTTGTGGTGCAGTGTCGTTTAAGGGCCCAGAGATCATGGGCATCCAGTATGGTTTTACGGCCTTGACCCTTACGCACATAGATTGTTCAGATTCTCTGAATCTTCGGATAATGTTATGCACAGTTGATGATGATAGATGCAAAGTCTTTGCAATTTTTTGCTGGGTAACACCTTTCTGATATTGCTCCACTATCTTTCTGCGCAACATTGTGGGAATTGGTGATCCTCTACCCATCTTGGCTTCTGAGAGACACTGCCACTCTGAGAAGCTCTTTTTATACCCAATCATCTTGCCAATTGACCTAATTAGTGTTAATTGGTCTTCCAGCTCTTCGTTATGCTTAAATTTACTTTTTCCAGCCTCTTATTGCTACTTGTCCCAACTTTTTGGGGATTTGTTGACACAGTGAAAATTTGAATCAACGTATTTTGCCTTTAAAATGATACATTTACTTGGATTAAACGTTTGATCTGTCATCTACGTTCTATTACAAATAAAATATTGACATTTGCCATCTCCACATCATTGCATTCAGTTTTTATTCACAATTTGTTTAGTGTCCCAACTTTTTTGGAATCCGGTTTGTAATACATCCTGCAGATTAACCACTTCCAGACCGGGCCATTTACCCCCTTCCTGACCAGGCCTAATCTTGAAAATATGACATGTGTCACTTTATGTGGTAATAATTTTGGAATGCTTTTACTTATCCAAGCCAAGTTTATTTATAAAAAAAATCAAAATCAAAAACTTAATAAAAATGTGAGAAAAATCAGTTTTCTAAAAATATTTATTAATTTACATTGCCCATATGTCTTCTTTGTGTTGGCATAAATTTAGTAATGTCATTTTATTTTTTTTAGAACGCAAGAAGGTTTAGAATTTTAGAAGAATTTTTTTTTAATTTTCAAGAAAATTTTCAAAGTCAACTTTTTTAAGGACCAGTTCAGTTCTGAAGTCACTTTGTGGGGCTTACATAATAGAACCAAACCATAAATGACCCTATTTTAGAAATGACACCCCTCAAACTATTCAAAACTGGTTTTAGAAATGTTGTTAACTCTTAAGACATTCTATAGCAAAATAGAGGTGAAATTTCAATTTTTTTTTGGCAGATAGTCAATTTCAATCATTTTTTTTACTGGAACACATCAAGGGTTAACAACAAAACAAACATAAATATTTATTACCTTGATTCTGTAGTTTGTAGAAACACCTTATATGTGGCCGTAAACTACTGTACAGGCACACGGTAGGGCGTAGAGGGAAAGGTGTGGTTTTTGGAAGGCAGATTTTGCTGGACTGGTTTATTTACACCATGTCCCATTTGAAGCCCCCCTGATGCACCCCTAGAGTAGAAATTACATAAAAGTGACACCATCTAAGAAACTACACCCCTCAATGTATTCAAAACTGGTTTTGCAATCTTTGTTAACCCTTTAGGTGTTCCTTTAGGTGTTCCAGTTATTGGCAAATGGGGATGAAATTTCAGAATTTAAATTTTTGGGCAAATTTTCCATTTTAATCCATTTTTTCCCACTAAAAAAAGCCCCCCTATTGCACCCCTAGAGTAGAAGCTCCATAAAAGTTACCCCATTTTGGAAACTACGGGATAAGGTGGAAGTTTTGTTGGGACTATTTTTAGGGTATATATGATTTTTGGTTGCTCTATATTACATTTTTGCGAGGTAAGGTTACCAAAAATAGAAATTTGGAAATTTCATCTCCATTTGCCATAAACTGTTGAGGAACACCTAAAGGGTTAATAAAGTTTGTAAAATCAGTGTTGAATACCTTGAGGGGTGTAGTTTCTTACATGTGGTCACTTTTAGGGAGTTTCTACTCTAGGGGTACATCAGGTGTTCTTCAAATGACACATGGTGCCAAAAAAAAAGGCCATCAAAATCTTCCTTCCAGAAACCATGAGGCGTTCCATTCCTTCTGCGCCCTGCTGTTTGGTCATACAGCAGTTTATGACCACATATCGGCTGTTTCTCTAAACTTCAGAATCAGGGTATACATATTAAGTTTTGTTTGGCTGTTAACCCTTGCTTTCTTACTAGAAAAAAAATGATTAAAATGGAAAATTTGCCAAAAAATAGCTATTTTGGCACCATTTTTATTTATATTTTTTTACCGTGTTCTTCTGAGGGGTTAGGTCATGGAGTATTTTTATAGAGCAGATTCTTACGGATGCGTTGATACCTAATATGTCTACATTTTTAAAATTTATTTAGGGTTTACACTATAATATCCTTTTATAAACAAAAAAAAACATTTTAGTATCTCTATAATCTAAGAGTAATTTTTTGTTTTGTTTTTAGCCGATTATTTTAGGTAGGGGTTCATTTTTTGCAGGATGAGAGGACGTTTTTATTGGCACTATTTTGGGGGGCATATGACTTTTTGATTGCTTGCTATTACACTTTTTGTGATGTAAGGCAGCAACAAAATACCTTTTTTTGCACAGTTTTTATTTTATTTTTGACCTTGTTCATCTGAGGGGTTAGGTCATGGGGTATTTTTATAGAGCAGATTCTTACAGACGTGGCGATACATAATATGTAAACTTTTTTATTTATTTTAGTTTTACAAAATAATATATATATTTTTATTTTAGTGTCTCCATGGAAGTGTGGTACTCCCTGAAGCAACCATCAATGCAGAGACCCGGATGATCGGGGCACACTTAGTGGTGGTGTCCTTCCGTATCCCTTTCCTGTGACACATGATCCGGGTGTCTCCAGTTCCCGAGGTACTCCGGCCTGCTCGTTCCCAGTCAGAAATGATCAGGGCCTTGATGACTGCCTCATAGTACAGGAGGAATTTCCCTGTGTTGCCAGCGCTCCGGGACAGCACAAAAGAGTTGTAAAAGGCAACCTGTACGAAGTAGACTGCAACTTTTTTGTATCATGCCCGGGTTTTGCGTATGGCGTTATATGGCTTGAGGACTTGATCAGAGAGATCAACTCCTAACATATACAGATTGTAGTCAACAATACAATCGGGCTTAAGGACCGTTGCCGCGGTACCTCACACAGGGATAGTGGTGATAATGTTACCGTGAATTGTGGACAGTACAAGGACATCACTCTTGTCCTTATATCTGACCAGCAACAGGTTTCCACTAGTAAGCGCATGGGTCTCACCCCTGGGGATAGGTACCTGGAGGGTGAGGGTAGGGAGGCCGTGTTGATTTTTCCACACGGTCCCACAAGCGGACGTGGATCTGGTGGCGAGGGACTGGAGCAAGTGGATACTAGTATAAAAGTTATCCATGTGCAGGTGGTAACCTTTATCTAGCAGTGGGTGCATAAGGTCCCACCCAGAGTGGGGGGACATTCTGGGGGCTCAGTACGGGAATCTCGCCCCTCGTACACACAAAACTTGTAAATGTACCCTGAGGTACTCTCACAAAGTTTGTACAGCTTCACGCCATACCTCGCCCGCTTAGAGGGAACATACTGGTGTTAAATGAGTCACCCCTTGAAAGCAACGAGAGACTCATCAACCGCGACCTTCCTTCCAGGTACATAGGCCTCCAAAAATGTGGCCCCGAAGTGATCGATGACTGGCCTGATCACTCCAGTAATGCCTGACACTGGGTTTTTTGACTAGGCCCATGTGCAGCACACGGCCCCAAAATGTCCTCATCTCGGCTGCACTGACCGGAGTCCAGCCAATGGCCCTAGCTAAAAAGGAGCCAGGATGTTGAGCAATGAACTGTTGGGCTATAAGTTTGTTTGCTCCCCCATCAGATTCCCAAAGTGGTCACTGAAAAAAAGACTAAAATAGTCATATTCAGTGAAACCCACTGTGTGAATCAGGATTCCTGCTTGGCCAACAAAATCAGGAATCACAGGCTCAAAATGCTCTGGGATACACCAGGCAAGTTCACCGGTAGGGGGCTCAGGTGGATTTATCTGGTGGTCCGGAGAACTAGTACGAGCCCCAGAGCTGCTCGTACTAGTGTGGGCCACAGGGTCCCTGGCATGGCGGTCCCCTTGCTCCACCTGGCGGCGTCTCCGCCACCTTGGTGTCTCTTCATCATCGCTTGATGATGATGAGGAGGACGCGGATGACAAGAGGAAAGTGGGGTCATCCTCGTCCTCAATGGGACTTTCGGATTCGGGGGCAAGCAGGGCGTATGCCTCCTTGGCCAAGAACGTCCGGCGGGCCATAGGGGAGTGTGTGCGTGTGTGGAAAACTTTATTCAGTGTCCGTGTGTGTGGGGAACGGGTGTTCATGTACTTTGCCCTACACCTAACAGAAAAAATATATATAAAACTAACTAAAAAAAATTGAAAATCCCCAAAAGTGTAAAAAAATAAATAAATGAAAAGATTCAAACGCGCTGATCAGCGGTTCGAAGCTGATCAGCGGTGGGGTGGGCGGTGCGTTAACAATGGCCAGATGCTAAGACTGCCCCAAAAAAATGTGTGTGTGTGGGTGGTGGGGGGGCAAGCTGCAGCACCCATGGGGGGTCTAAGGTTACACAGCTGAGTGCTATGGACCCCAGACACTCGATCCGGGTGCTAAACCGCAATAAAAAAACTTTTTTTTTTCTCACTCTCACTCACTATCCATGCCTAATCTACCTCTCCCTACCTCTTTGTAACCAATAACGAACACACATGAATATGAAATGCAAATGTTTTATTAATATGTCACTTAAAAACGACACAAATACAATCAATAATAGATATAATATATAAGGTGCAGTAATGTGGTGGCGCTACAGAACAACGCCCCACCATGGATACGCAAGGATTGTTATATATACCCAAAGCCCTTGTCTCTAATCAGCCCAAGATTAAACAAGATAGATGATCTCAGCATAGGATCAGAGGAGACACGGGCTATAATCAAAAATGCAGGTGCTGGCATATTTGTAAAGAGATGTGAGTCAATCGGTAGGAGCAGTGTGTAAGTCCCACATCCACTAAGGATGTCATGATATATAACCTGCATCCACTCCGTATCACATCAACACAAGCTGAGCCAGTACATATAAATAACGCATAACAAATGATACTGGGTAACAAACCTTCGATCCCTGGTGAGCGGACCCCTGACGCGCGTTTCGCCAAGCTTTTTCAAAGGGGCGTGTCTATCCTGTCAATTACTCAGCCTTAAATCTAGCCCCAGATGGAAAAGAACCAATCCGCTGCCTCACTAGCTAAAGAAACTCCGCTCATTGCTCACCTCCAGATGTCAAATCCTGCCCTCACTTCCGCCCACATCCTCCCCTACATCATGTAAGCACACCGCGCACCTGACTTCCGCCCACACCGCAACTAGATGATCGAAGCGTCACGTCACTTCCGCCTCTGACGTGGGCGAAACAGCTCCTCCCTGATGAGTCCTGTCATGCTAGATCGCATATGAACGATATTAACAAGGTACCGGCAGTTGCGCAATAACCTACTTCTGTCCACCAGCTCAACAGCACCAATATCCATCATTAACGATAAGGGCAGTTCCCCAGCACTCGTCACCTCCCTACTGCCATAATATCAGATAGAGCTGACGATATCAGTATTTAAAATAGAGGCACCGGCGTCAGTTAAAGAACACCAAAGGACAAGGAGTAGGGGAAGGGGGGCAGGGAGAACTAAGGAGTACAGTAGAAGAAAAGGAGGAGAAAGAAAAGGACCTAAAAACCCGGGGGATACAACTATCACTAAAAGCCCTGATAGGTCAAAGGATTACAATTATGATGAGCTATTCAATTGGTCTTAAATGTATCATAAGTAATAAACAATTAAATACATTTACTACATGATTAAATACCTCTCCTCACTCATCAAATTCATTATTCTACCATAATATTTACATTTAATAAATAATTGATGAATAATAAATAAGTAATAGTCTAACACATATCTCCTCAAAAGTTCATAATTACCCTGTATCTACCAGGGATATATCCTCAAATCACTTCAACCCCCTTGCCACTATATATATATATATATATATATATATATATATATATATATATATATCATAATAGTATAACATTCTCTGTATTTAGATCATTTCCATTGACCCTACTGTGAACCAAAAAGTGACCATAATTCATAAAATTCATCAAAAGATATACTTAAAACCTAAATATAAAAATAAAATACTATGTAATCCTAATATCCATAAAAAAGTGCTCAAGTGCATAAAGTGCTCAGTGCTCATGCAGTGCAAGAATAATAATATAACATGCATTATTTATATCCTGTTACTAATTACAGGACAACCTTAAACGATAAGACTGGACATGAAAATAACCAGATACATGGTGTGCTACATATCTAATCACTATGGGTCAATATACAAATACAAAAATGCAGAGGTAACTTAAAAATCGATATTATACGATATAGTAGCTCTAAGTATAACATTCAAATTGTCCATCTAAGGGGATGACACTGGTGTCCCCGACATGGTCCTTCCAGTGCCTTAGATCTTTAATCGCGAGCAAGGTAAGTTACAGCGGGCAAAAAACATTCATCTCTCCATCTGCAACATATAAACAATATTATGAGTATAAACAGAATAAGACACAAAATATATACCAAGACCTGTTAAAATACAAAAATTAGACCATTAAAAATAACTGTTAAAAACAATAAGTCCTGAGCAATGGACCCAGACCCGGGGGTGATGACAACAATGGTGCCAGCTGAAATGGGCTACCAACTACATAGTACCGAGGAATGCACTACCAAACGTTCTAAGGGGAAAGGGGGGGAGGGGGGGGGGAAGGAAGGGAGAGGAGGAAAAAGGGGGAGAAAAGGGAAAGAAAAGCAAAATCGAAAGCAGGAATTTCATCTGTGTCACACCATCTAGAGGAATGACGCAAAACTATTGCCTTCGTTCAGACCAGATGGTGCGACTGTATTGAGTAAGAATATCCACTTGCTCTCTTTTTGGGCCAGAGTCTTCTTCCAATCCCCTCCTCTGGGGGAGATAAGCACTCTATCGATTCCCCTGACCCTCAACAAGGTACCATCCGAGTCGTGATTTTCTTTAAAGTGTCTCGGCAGGGTTTTCAATTGTGCGATATCTTCCTCCTCTTTCGCTGCCTTAATAGAGAGAACGTGTTCCCTCACCCTTCTTTTTAGCTGTCGAGATGTTAGTCCCACGTAAATAAGATTGCAAGGACAGCTAGCCCAGTAGATGACCCCAATGGTCGTACACGTGATTGTATGTGTGATCTTATACACCTTGTCTCCTGTCGAATTGTGGAAGTGGGTTGCTCTGTCCATGTTAGTACATGCAACACACTTCCCACATTCTTTACTCCCCCACGGTGGCCCTTTACTGCCCAACATTCTTACCTCTTTACGGGCATAATGGCTGCGGACCAATTGGTCACGCAGGTTTTTTGACCTACGAAATGTTGTGGAAGCCTGTGGGGAAATCATTTCTTTTAACTGGGGATCAGAGGTCAACATATTCCAATATTTCTTTAAAGCCATGTTTACCTCTTTCCATTTGCTGTTGTATCCTGTAATGAACCTGATCGGCTGGGAGTCATGCTGAGTATGTTTCTTATGGAGTAGATCACTTCTCTTTGAAAGACGCGCTCTCCTGTATGCCCTCTCTATACACCGGTTGCCATACCCCCTCTCTTTGAATCTTCTCCTCAGGTCTTCAGCTTGTATCTCAAACAACCCATCCGACGAGCAGATCCTGTGCGCCCACAGGAACTGCTCCACCGGGATGCTTTTTATCAGGTTGCCAGGGTGTGAGGATCCTGCATGTAATAATGCATTTACAGAGGTTTCCTTGCGATATAGATTGGTACCCAGATGACCGGTCTCATCCACCTGGAACTTCACGTCCAAAAATTCCACATTCGTGCGAGCCACCTTAAAAGTGAGTTTAATATTCTTAGTGTTATTATTCAGTCGCCGAATGTAGTTCTCAAATTCCTCCTCAGTCCCCTGCCAGATAATCAGCACATCGTCGATGTACCTACCCCAGTACTGCACCTTACTGGATTCTGGCAGGGGACTGGACTGTAGGATGTCCCTCTCCCACAGCCCCAGGAACAGATTTGCATACGAGGGCGCGCATGCCGCCCCCATCGCCGTACCCTGGAGCTGTAGGTAGAAGGACCCCCCAAACAAGAAAAAAGTATGGGTGAGGACATACTTCAGAAGCGTTAAGATGAAATTGCACTTCTCCTTACCCATGCTCGTAGTTTTCAAGAAAAATTCCGTGGCCTCCAACCCATCATGATGTTTGATTGAAGTGTAGAGGGATTCCACATCGCATGTGGCAATCAGCATATCAGGTTCAAGTTGTATCTCTTCCATTTTCCTCAAAATATCCATTGTGTCTTTTAAATGTGTTGGTAAGCCCTCCACCAGTGGCTGTAAGAAATGATCAATATATTTACAAACCACATCATTTAAGCCGTTCACCCCTGATATGATAGGCCGCCCAGGGGGCTTCCTTGAATCTTTGTGAATCTTGGGCAGGAGATACAGTGTTGGAATCACAGGATAATCCGATAACAAATGGGAACTCTGTTTCTCTGAAATAACACCTTGTTCAACCCCCGCTTGCAGGATAGTGATCAGATCCTGCTTAAATTTAATCAAAGGGTTGAACGTTAATTTCTTATAACAGTTCCCATCCTGTAGCTGTCTTTGCGCCTCCTTCTCATACATGCAGGTGGGCCAGATTACAATATTTCCGCCCTTATCGGCCTGTTTTATGACCACATCGTCCCACTTACCTATCTCTTTCAATGCCCGTCTCTCACCGCTTGTACAGTTATCTCTCCTTTGTGAATCAGAAATATGTGAGAGTTCACTCTCAACCAGCTTAACAAAATAATTCACATTTGAATATAGTGATAATGCTGGGATGTGCACCGATGTGTGCCTGATGACACAAAAAAACCTCACAGAACAGTTGGAGGCTCCTCTCTCTCATGCTCAGCGTGACCGCCACCTCTCAGGATCGCAGCACGGTGATTGGTGTATTATCACACCAGCGATCACTGTCCTATTTTAGGTTATAAGGTAACCAGAGACCCGAATTACCCAGAAACGCAGCAAACCACAGGTCTGAATTGACCTACGGTTTGCTGTGATCGCTGACACGTGGGGGGTCACAGGACCTCCCTGGGCATTGTACAAAGGTGCCTTCTCAATGATTTTATTTGTTCTGATCACCACCCTATGTCCTTAAGAGGTTAAATGCTATAACAATCAATACAAATATTAAGAGTCCTTTCACTTTAAATGCAATATTAACAAATGCAGAAATAAATTACTTTCAATTTAAATGTAACAGCGATAAATGCAGGCAATAAATTACTTTCACTTTCAATGCAATAGAGTCAGTGTAATACAAACTGTCCTTTGTTTTACTTTAAAGTCTTTAACCCCTTAAGCCCTATTTCACCTTAAGGACTTGGCCATTTTTTGCAAATCTGACCAGTGTCACTTTAAGTGCTCATAACTTTAAAACACTTTGACTTATCCAGGCCATTCTGAGATTGTTTTTTCGTCACATATTGTACTTCATGACACTGGTAAAATGAAGTAAAAAATATATGTATTTTTTTGCATAAATAGATACCTAATTTACAAAAAATTTGGAAAAATTTGCAAATTTCAAAGTTTCAGTTTCTCTACTTCTGTAATACATAGTAATACCCCCAAAAATTGTGATGACTTTACATTCCCCATATGTCTACTTCAGGTTTGAATTATTTTGGGAATGATATTTTACTTTTTGGGGATGTTACAAGGTTTAGAACTTTAGAAGCAAATATTGAAATTTTTCAGAAATTTACAAAAACCCAATTTTTAGGGACCACTACAGCTCTGAAGTTACTTTGCAAGGCTTACATAATAGAAACCACCCAAAAATGACCCCGTTCTATAAACTACACCCCTCAAGGTATTCAAAACTGATTTTACAAACTTTGTTAACCCTTTAGGTATTGCACAAAAGTTATTGGCAAATGGGGATGAAATTTGAGAATTTCATTTTTTTGCCTAATTTTACATTTTAACCATTTTTTTCCACTAACAAAGCAAGGGTTAACAGCCAAACAAGACTGTATCTTTATTGCCCTGACTCTGCCGTTTACAGAAACACCCCATATGTGGCAGTAAACTACTGTACGGCCACACAGCGGGGCGTAGAGTCAAAGGTGCGCCGTTTGGTTTTTGGAAGCCAGATTTTGCTGGACTGGTTTTTTGACACCATGTCCCATTTGAAGCCCTCTGATGCACCCCTAGAATAGAAACTCCCTAAAAGTGACCCCCATCTAAGAAACTACACCCCTCAAGGTATTCAAAACTGATTTTACAAACTTTGTTAACCCTTTAGGTGTTGCACAAGATTTAATGGAAAATAGAAATACAATTTCAAAATTTCACTTTTTTGGCAGATTTTCCATTTTAATATCTTTTTTCAAGTAACAAAGCAAGTGTTAACAGCCGAACAAAACTCAATATTTATGGCCCTGATTCTGTAGTTTACAGAAACACCCCATATGTGGTCGTAAACAGCTGTACGGGCACACGGCAGGGCGCAGAAGGAAAGGAATGCCATACGGTTTTTGGAAGGCAGATTTTGCTGGACTGGTTTTTTTGACACCATGTCCCATTTGAAGCCCCCCTGATGCACCCCTAGAGTAGAAACTCCAAAAAAGTGACCCCATTTTAGAAACTACGGGATAAGGTGGCAGTTTTGTTGGTACTAGTTTAGGGTACATAAGATTTTTGGTTGCTCTATATTACACTTTTTGTGCGGCAAGGTATCAAGAAATAGCTTTTTTGGCGCCTTTTTTTTTTTTTTTGTTATTTACAACATTCATCTGAAAGGTTAGATCATGTGGTAATTTTATAGAGCAGGTTTTCACGGACGCGGCGATACCTAATATGTGTACTTTTTTTTTTATTTATGTAAGTTTTACACAATGATTTCATTTTTAAAACAAAAAAAGTTTTAGTGTCTCCATAGTCTAAGAGCCATAGTTTTTTCAGTTTTTGGGCGATTTTTTGCGGGATAAGATGGCTGTTTTAGTGGCACTATTTTGGGGTGCATATGACTTTTTGATCGCTTGCTATTGCACTTTTTGTGACGTAAGATGACTTTTTTTTTACCGTTTTTTAACCGTTTAAAAAAAAAATTACGGTGGTCACCTGAGGGGTTAACTCATGTGATATTTTTATAGAGCTGGTCGATACGGACACGGCGATACCTAATATGTATACTTTTATTTATTTATGTAGTTTTACACAATGATTTCATTTTTGAAACAAAAAAAATCATGTTTTAGTGTTTCCATAGTTTTTTAAGTTTTTGGGCGATTATCTTGGCTAGGGTCTCATTGTTTGCGGGATGAGATGACGGTTTGATTGGCCCTATTTTGGCATACATGTGACATTTTTGATCACTTTTATTACCTTTTTTGGGAAGTAAGGTGGGCAAAATTTCAATTTTCTCATAGTTTTTATTCTTATGGCATTCACCGTGCGGGGAAAGTAACATGACCGTTTTATAGATCAGGTCATTACGGACGCGGCGATACCAAAGATGTGTAGGGATTTTTTTTTTCATTTTTAATTAGTGATAAATGTGTTTTTGGATTTTCACATTTTTTTCACTTTTTCTTACTTTATTTTTTTACCCAGACCCACTTGGTGCTTGAAGATCCAGTGGGTCTGATGTCTGTATAATACAGTACAGAATTACTCTCCCCCCGATGGGAGAGGGAGTGAGCCGCATCTTACTGTTAACTCTTTCCATACAGCGGTCCGTACGGACCGCTGTATGGAAAGGGTTAAACGGCTGACATCCATTCACAGATGGCAGCCATTTATACCAGGGTGTCAGCAATGTGCTGACACCCTGGTATACCCACTAGAAGCCAACGATTATTCGGCGGGAGGCGGGCGGGGGATCGCGATCCCGCCTGCCGCACCGCCCGCCTCCCGCACCGCCCACACCGCCCGCAACACCCCCCTGCACCTCCCACTAGGCTAAAATCATGCAGGGGTTCAGGGGGGGTGATAACAGGGACCGCGGCGATCAGAAACAGCAGAAATCGCAACAAACCGCAGGTCTGAATTGACCTGCGGTTTGCTGCGATCGCCGATACGGGGTGGGGGTCATATGACCCCCACAGGCATTGTGACAGGATGCCGGCTGAATTATTTCAGCCGGCATCCTGTGCGGATTAACCCCTGGGGCGCCACAATCTCAATTTAAACTCATGCTGTACCGGTACGTCATGGGTCCTTAAGGACTCGGGATCCATGCCGTACCGGTACGTCATGGGTCCTTAAGGGGTTAACTGAACACAAAAATGTCTCTTAACGCCAAAGCCTATATGCAATGATAAGTAATAAAAGGAAAGCTCTGACCTTATTATGAAGAGCAGGATACTGCGATCTGAAGATTGCTGGAACAAATGTCTGCATTAAAGGAGACTTGTCTTTTCTTGATGTGATGCAATGCTCTGTGCTTGCGCTGACTTGTGATGCTATGTGGAGATTTGCGATGCTCTGTGCAGACTTGCGATGCTCTGCGCTGAGTTGCGATGCTCTGTGCAGACTTGCGATAATCTGAGATGACTTGCGATGCGTTGGCTTGGATACGCTGCTGCAGGCTTTGGGCCTAGTGGCGGAAAACTAGCTGACTGTAGTACATGGTCTCTACGTGGATAGCGGTGCAGGTACTCTAGCTCTGGCCTCACACCATGCATCTATTTCTCTGACTCTCACAGGAGGGTTGGCGCTCTTTCTCTGACTATCTTGCCTTGCCGTTCTGCCACTTTAAGAGTAGGCTGCAATTTGACTAATGTGCACGTTCTATGGCCTTTATGGAAGCTCTACTGAGATGTCTTTGCTTGCTCACTCAGGGTACAGTTGCTGCACGGCGGTATATGCTGGTGCTTCACTGCTCTAATGCGCTCTTTACTGTGCAAGTTGAGGAGCGCTATCGCTTCGCCCTTTGAGGCCAAATAGTGCCACTGTGGCAGGCGCAGCACTATGAAGTGCCATTTGCACTGTGGCATTAGAGGAATTTTGCCATCTCTGACTTTTAGTCTAACAAAACTGTTTATTACTCTGTAATTTGTCTAGCACTGTTCTATGGAAACAGTAGGTTTAAAGAGCACACCAAATGCTTTAAATAACTTCTTTATTAACTTCAACTTTTCTTCATATATAACACTGCCACCTCCGCAGCAGATAGTCCTTGTACAAAACACGTGTTAAGTTATTTAAGCACTTTATGATCTCTCTGAGAGGTATATCTGAGTAGTGATGGACGAACATCTGCCGGGACGGTTCACGAACGTGATCGTGCAAAGGCGATCAAATGTTCGCGAACCGCAAGTTTGCGGCGGGTCCCATTTATTTTAATGGCAGGCGAACCTGAAAAACTTTCAGCTCATATTTGCAGCCAAGAAATAATTACTAGAAGTGCACAAATAGTCCCACAAAATGGACAGTGACATATCAGATGTATTATTCGAATTTGCAATCTCGATTAATTTTTTTTCCAATGCGAAATATCGTCAATATAATTTTTGCGTACGCGCATGTGCAAATGCACTATTCAGTACCGAATTGCACTATAAAGAAAGTTTTTTTGGGGGACGACTGGTATATCACACCAGTAGAAATAATTTGTTCCAATAACGCTTGTCCCTCTATAGACCTGCAGAATCGCAGCAGAACCGCACACAACTGCCGCACAATACAAATGCACTATAATATACTTTCTAACATATAAAGTATATTATAAAATTGTACAAGGAAGGAAATCCATTATAATATACATAAAGATAAAACGTAACCTTTAATAATTTTACTATGACAGTCCATTCACACGTCCGTAAGTGTTTTGCGGATCCGCAAAACGCGAACACTGGCAATGTGCATTCCGCAATTGGTGGACCGCACATCGCCGGCACTATAATAGAAAATGCCTAATCTTGTATGCATTTTCTATTTTTTTGTAAAAACAGAAGCACAGATACGGAAGTGTGGATCCACAAATGTGGATGTGGATCCGCAAATGCGGATGCGTACAGCACATTTTGGCCCTATTGAAAATGAATGGGTAAAATTACGGAACGGATGCGGACTCATTTTGCGGATGTGTGAATGGAAAATATATCCCTGAAACTGAAAATAAATTAAATTATTAAAGTTAACCAAAAAGCATAGATGTGCTCGGCAATTACAAGTGCTCGGCGGCACTAAATCAGGTGCTCGGCGGCACCAAATCAGAAACCATATGTTCTACCACAATCCGGGGATTTCCAGTGCACATCGATGCATCCAGGGGGGAAAGCAAAAAAACATCTATCCCTGGGCTAGATGATGATGTGGTATTGAAGGACAAGGTTGGCAAAGAACTGTCCCTGATATTGCCCTACAGGGGGTGCTATTTTGGCCCTGATAGCCTAACCACAGACCACCTGCCCTTATAAGAGCGACCCCATCCAGAACTGCTGTGAAACGACCGCTGGGCGAACCGCAATGCCATCTCTACACTACGTGCAGAATTATTAGGCAAATGAGTATTTTGACCACATCATCCTCTTTATGCATGTTGTCTTACTCCAAGCTGTATAGGCTCGAAAGCCTACTACCAATTAAGCATATTAGGTGATGTGCATCTCTGTAATGAGAAGGGGTGTGGGCTAATGACATCAACACCCTATATCAGGTGTGCATAATTATTAGGCAACTTCCTTTCCTTTGGCAAAATGGGTCAAAAGAAGGACTTGACAGGCTCAGAAAAGTCAAAAATAGTGAGATATCTTGCAGAGGGATGCAGCACTCTTAAAATTGCAAAGCTTCTGAAGCGTGATCATCGAACAATCAAGCGTTTCATTCAAAATAGTCAACAGGGTCGCAAGAAGCGTGTGGAAAAACTAAGGCGCAAAATAACTGCCCATGAACTGAGAAAAGTCAAGCGTGCAGCTGCCAAGATGCCACTTGCCACCAGTTTGGCCATATTTCAGAGCTGCAACATCACTGGAGTGCCCAAAAGCACAAGGTGTGCAATACTCAGAGACATGGCCAAGGTAAGAAAGGCTGAAAGACGACCACCACTGAACAAGACACACAAGCTGAAACGTCAAGACTGGGCCAAGAAATATCTCAAGACTGATTTTTCTAAGGTTTTATGGACTGATGAAATGAGAGTGAGTCTTGATGGGCCAGATGGATGGGCCCGTGGCTGGATTGGTAAAGGGCAGAGAGCTCCAGTCCGACTCAGACGCCAGCAAGGTGGAGGTGGAGTACTGGTTTGGGCTGGTATCATCAAAGATGAGCTTGTGGGGCCTTTTCGGGTTGAGGATGGAGTCAAGCTCAACTCCCAGTCCTACTGCCAGTTTCTGGAAGACACCTTCTTCAAGCAGTGGTACAGGAAGAAGTCTGCATCCTTCAAGAAAAACATGATTTTTAAGCAGGACAATGCTCCATCACACTCGTCCAAGTACTCCACAGAGTGGCTGGCAAGAAAGGGTATAAAAGAAGAAAATCTAATGACATGGCCTCCTTGTTCACCTGATCTGAACCCCATTGAGAACCTGTGGTCCATCATCAAATGTGAGATTTACAAGGAGGGAAAACAGTACACCTCTCTGAACAGTGTCTGGGAGGCTGTGGTTGCTGCTGCACGCAATGTTGATGGTGAACAGATCAAAACACTGACAGAATCCATGGATGGCAGGCTTTTGAGTGTCCTTGCAAAGAAAGGTGGCTATATTGGTCACTAATTTGTTTTTGTTTTGTTTTTGAATGTCAGAAATGTATATTTGTGAATGTTGAGATGTTATATTGGTTTCACTGGTAAAAATAAATAATTGAAATGGGTATATATTTGTTTTTTGTTAAGTTGCCTAATAATTATGCACAGTAATAGTCACCTGCACACACAGATATCCCCCTAAAATAGCTAAAACTAAAAACAAACTAAAAACTACTTCCAAAAATATTCAGCTTTGATATTAATGAGTTTTTTGGGTTCATTGAGAACATGGTTGTTGTTCAATAATAAAATTAATCCTCAAAAATACAACTTGCCTAATAATTCTGCACTCCCTGTATATCTGAGGTCTAACTAATAGTTCTACTTGCAGTATGCAGTTAGCAGTGACTATTTGCAGATTGGTTGAGTCTGGTATGGTTGTATGCAATTTGGATTGCAATATGGAATCTGAATGCCTGCAATTGGTGAAACTGTATATATATACAGACGTGGACAAAATTGTTGGTACCCTTTGGTCAATGAAAGAAAAAGTCACAATGGTCACAGAAATAACTTTAATCTGACAAAAGTAATAATAAATTAAAATTCTATAAATGTTAACCAATGAAAGTCAGACATTGTTTTTCAACCATGCTTCAACAGAATTATGTAAAAAAATAAACTCATGAAACAGGCATGGACAAAAATGATGGTACCCCTAACTTAATATTTTGTTGCGCAACCTTTTGAGGCAATCACTGCAATCAAACGCTTCCTGTAACTGTCAATGAGACATCTGCACCTCTCAGCAGGTATTTTGGCCCACTCCTCATGAGCAAACTGCTCCAGTTGTGTCCGGTTTGAAGGGTGCCTTTTCCAGACTGCATGTTTCAGCTCCTTCCAAAGATGCTCAATAGGATTGAGGTCAGGGCTCATAGAAGGCCACTTTAGAATAGTCCAATTTTTTCCTCTTAGCCATTCTTGGGTGTTTTTAGCGGTGTGTTTTGGGTCATTGTCCTGTTGCAAGACCCATGACCTGCGACTGAGACCAAGCTTTCTGACACTGGCTAGTACATTTCTCTCTAGAATTCCTTGATAGTCTTGAGATTTCATTGTACCCTGCACAGATTCAAGACACCCTGTGCCAGACGCAGCAAAGCAGCCCCAGAACATAACAGAGCCTCCTCCATGTTTCACAGTAGGGACAGTGTTCTTTTCTTGATATGCTTCATTTTTTCGTCTGTGAACATACAGCTGATGTGCCTTGGCAAAAACTTCGATTTTTGTCTCATCTGTCCACAGGACATTCTCCCAGAAGCTTTGTGGCTTGTCAACATGTAGTTTGGCATATTCCAGTCTTGCTTTTTTATGATTCGTTTTCAACAATGGTGTCCTCCTTGGTCGTCTCCCATGTAGTCCACTTTGGCTCAAACAACGACGGATGGTGCGATCTGACACTGATGTTCCTTGAGCATGAAGTTCACCTTGAATCTCTTTAGAAGTCTTTCTAGGCTCTTTTGTTACCATTCGGATTATCCGTCTCTTAGATTTGTCATCAATTTTCCTCCTGCGGCCACGTCCAGGGAGGTTGGCTACAGTCCCATGGATCTTAAACTTATGAATAATATGTGCAACTGTACTCACAGGAACATCTAGTTGCTTGGAGATGGTCTTATAGCCTTTACCTTTAACATGCTTGTCTATAATTTTCTTTCTGATCTCTTGAGACAGCTCTTTCCTTTGCTTCCTCTGGTCCATGTCGAGTGTGGTACACACCATATCACCAAACAACACAGTGATTACCTGGAGCCATATATATAGGCCCAATGGCTGATTACAAGGTTGTAGACACCTGTGATGCTAATTAGTGGACACACCTTGAATTAACATGTCCCTTTGGTCACATTATGTTCTGTGTTTTCTAGGGGTACCATCATTTTTGTCCATGCCTGTTTCATGAGTTTATTTTTTTACATAATTCTGTTGAAGCATGGTTGAAAAACAATGTCTGACTTTCATTGGTTAACATTTATAGAATTTTAATTTATTATTACTTTTGTCAGATTAAAGTTATTTCTGTGACCATTGTGACTTTTTCTTTCATTGACCAAAGGGTACCAACAATTTTGTCCACGTCTGTATATATATATATATATATATATATATATACAGTACAGACCAAAAGTTTAAACCTGACAGGGCACCCCTGTGAAGTGAAAACCATTTCAGGTGACTACCTCTTGAACAGGGCCGGACTAGGACAAAAAATAGGCCCGGGCATTTTTGACTGAGCAGCCCAATCACATGACCCCCAACAGGCCCCACCCCCTTGCAGTCTAGGGGCGGAGCCAAACCCGGAAGCACAATTGAGGGGCAGGGCCAGCCACCAGTAAGATAGGAAGGCTTCAGCCAACACACAAGCTTTGCAACAATATAGGAAGCTACAGAAAAGCCTTATAATATCCTCAGTGGATCTTAACCTCCCCATCCTCCACACCCTGTACAGGTCAGTGCCCCCGAAATTGCACTCACAGTTCTCCAGCAACTCTGGCAAATACCACCTATTCCGTACAGGGTGGGTTTACATCTGTGTTATGCCATTCCGTTATAGGTTCCGTTTCAAACGGAATATAACGGAATGGCCAGATGGAATGCAAAACGGAAACCTTTAAGGGTCCATTCACACTTCCGTTGTTTCTTTCCTGATCTGTTCAGTTTTTTGCGGAACAGATCTGGACCAGTTCTGTACCCATTCATTTTCAATGGGTCCTGAAAAAAAATCAGACATTGAGCTGTCCGATTTTTTTCAGGACCCATTGAAAATGAATGGGTCCAGATCTGTTCCACAAAAAACGTAACAGATCAGGAAAGAAACAACGGACGTGTGAATGGACCCTAAGAGACATTCCGTTTTGCTCTGTCCTAATAGAAGTTTATGAGAAAGCATAACGGATCAGTCTGGGTCCCCTTATGCAAGACGGAAAACAAAGTCCTGTCGACAGGACTTTGTTTTCCGTCTTGCATAACAGGAACCAGATGGATCCGTTTTGATTCCCATAGACTTTTAAGAGGACGGAGAGCAAACGGAATGCCTCTTGCAGAGTCTGCACTGTACGAGAGAGAGATAGCAGTGGCTGTGAAGGGAAAAGTTCCAGAGCACAATGACAGCCCTAGAGCCTTTCTGCTGGCTGACCAACCGTATGCTGCCACAGCACCAGCCCAGCCTGCAGGACATCAGAGAGGCCTGGGGTCCACATTATAGCACCACTACATTTACTTATTATCAAAAAGCATCATACATAACCAAGCAAAAGCCACAATATAATAAAAGACAAAAAAATTAAACTACATTTATAATAAAACAATTTACTTACAAAAGAAGCTGTTCAGTCGTCTGCTGTACCGTCCTCTGTTTGCTTCCACTGATTATTTGCCTTCCTTTCTGTCTCTCCTCAGTGCGCAGGCGCATTGTTCTGGGGTATCTGTGGATGACAGTATGACACACTGTTATGGGGGACCTGTGGATGACACACTGTTATGGGGGACCTGTGGATGACACACTGTTATGGGGGACCTGTGGATGACACACTGTTATGGGCATCAGTGGATGACACACGGTTATGGGGGCATCTGTGGATGACACTATTATGGGGGCATCAGTGGATGACGCACTGTAATGGGCATCAGTGGATGACACACTGTTATGGGCATCAGTGGATGACGCACTGTTATGGGGGCATCTGTGGATGACGCACTGTTATGGGGGCATCTGTGGATGACGCACTGTTATGGGGGCATCTGTGGATGACACACTGTTATGGGGCATCTGTGGATGATGCACTGTTATGGGGGCATCTGTGGATGACGCACTGTTATGGGGGCATCTGTGGATGACGCACTGTTATGGGGGCATCTGTGGATGACGCACTGTTATGGGGGCATCTGTGGATGACACACGGTTATGGGCATCTGTGGAGGACGCTGTTATGGGCATCAGTGGATGACACACGGTTATGGGGGCATCTGTGGATGATGCACTGTTATTAACAGTGCGTCATTCACAGATCCCCCCCCATAACAGTATCATCCACAGACCCCCCCCCATAACAGTGTCATCCACAGATATCCTCTTAATAGACTGTTAAGGGGATATCTGTGGATGGCCCTGTTATGGGGGCATCTGTGTGGAATGATAGAATCTGACACAGATGCGGGGGGCATCTGTGGATGACACTGTTATGGGTGGCTGGGGGGGATCTGTGGATGACACACATATATGGCAGCGCAAGCATCTTGTGCTATATATGTGTCATCATCCACATGATCCACAGATATCTCCCCCCCTATAACAGTGTCCCTATTGTAAGTGAGCTATTGAGCTTGTAAATAAACTTACTTGTGCAAGGTATATGTTACTATCTAATAATCTATGTCTATCACTAACTTACTGGGACAGTCAGGACTCCAATAGTACTCACAATTGAAAATTCATCAGTTTTTCTTTTTCACAGACAGTAGTGCTGCAGTGAACAAAAGACATTACTGTCTGTCATTCACCACATCCATTCACTGTGGGGCATGGGCAGCCACAGCCAGTTGGGCACTACTGAGGCGGGCAGGCAGGGTGGTGGCTCCAGTCCCGCTCTTCAAACATTCAAACGAGGCGGCCGGCGGCAGCGTAACGTGACGTCACGCCGCACGCACATGCTACTCCCATTTTATTAATGACGTCGGCGTGAGTGACGTTACGCAGCCGGCCGCTGGGAGATGGAGTCACGGAGGCGGAGCAGTGGGGGTGGAATGGTGCGTCACTCAGTATGTGTCTTTGTGAGACGGGGCTGGCAGGCGGCAGTGCAGGAGGTGGAGCACAGGGGTGTGATTAGGGTGTGCCTAGGCACACCCGGCACACCCCGTGCGCACGCCTATACTCGAGCCCTGAGGCTGCCGGGCGGCCCCCCTGAGGCGGCCCGGCCCACCGGGCAAATGCCCGGTCTGCCCTATGGCCAGTCCGGCCCTGCTCTTGAAGCTCAACAAGAGAATGCCAATAGTGTGCAAAGCAGTAATCCAAGCAAAAGGTGGCTACTTTGAAGAACCTAGAATATGACATATTTTCAGTTGTTTCCAACTTTTTTGTTATGTATATAATTCCACATGTGTTAATTCATAGTTTTGATGCCTTCAGTGTGAATCTACAATTTTCATAGTCATGAAAATAAAGAAAACTCTTTGAATGAGAAGGTGTGTCCAAACTTTTGGTCTGTACTGTATATATATATCTATATATATATATATATATATATATATATATAGTTCAGTATACAGTTATAAACACAATACTAACTATATGAACATTATATAACTTGTTTTAAATACCTATATTGGCCTCTTGTTACCATAAAACCCAGCTCTCAGTGGTGTGAATGTCTCTTCAGCTCCTGTCTCTGGTGAATAATGGTCCTTGAGGCAGGACCTGGGGGAATTCCAAGACATGCTGTCTGTGAGGCTGGCTGTGATTGGTGAAAACTCTTGCTGTATGAGAAGCTGGCTGTGATTGGTCTAGACTTCTGCCCAGTAACAACAGATTAGCACTATGCTTTCTGTTGTTTCTGCTGTGTCACTGAGTCTACCTTACATTACAAAATGAATCTTAAAAAGAACCTTTCACCGATCCTGACATGGTTAACTAAGTATACAGACATGTAGAGCGGCGCCCGGGGATCTCATTGCACTTACTATTATCCCCGGGTGTCGCTTCGTTCTCCTGCTATGCCCTCTGGTATCTCCGCTCACTAAGTTATAGTAGGTGGAGATTTCAGTCACTAAGATATAGTAGGCAGAGTCTGCCCTTGTTCTGCTGTAGCGCTGACCAATTACAGCGCAGAGCTCACAACCTGGGAGGTTATTGTTTCCCAGGCTGTGAGCTCTGCGATGCGATTGGCCAGCGCTACAGCAGAACAAGGGCAAACTCTACCTACTATAACTTAGTGACAGAAATCTCTGCCTACTATAACAGTGAACGAAGATACCGGAGGGCATAGCAGGAGAACGGAGCGGCGCCCAGGGATAATAGTAAGTGCAGTGAGATCCCCGCTCTACATGTCTGTATACTTAGTTCACCATGTCAGGATCGGTGAAAGGTCCTCTTTAAAGGCATATTATTTTTTTCTGCTTCTGTGAACACAAAATATAACAGTTATATGACAACATGATGTCACAGTAAATAACTCGGCTTTTGTCTTTAACACATAAACATAGGAACTGTATTAAGTTTATTGGCAGGTCAAGCTGCATAAGCATACAAGCTATATTAACAAACAAGGACAAATCTTAGCTGGCCACCTACAATGATCCCTTCCCTTTGAAAACTGGGCCGCAGGGCAGTATTTCAACATGAAAACAACCCAAACTCACCTCCAAAAAGAACACTGCCTTGCTAAAGAAACTGAGGGTAAAGGTGGAACATCTGTGGGGCATCCTCAAATGGAAGTTGGAGGAGCGCAAGGTCTCTAACATCCACTAGCTCTGTGATGTCATCATGGAGGAGTGGAAGAGGATTCCAGTGGTAGCCTGTATCACTCTAGTGAACGCCATGCCCAAGAGAGTTAAGGGAGTGCTGGTAAATAATGGTGGCCACACAAAATATTGACATTTGGGCACAATTTGGCCATTTGGTGTACACATTTTTGTTGCCAGCGGTTAAGACATTGATGGCTGTGTGTTGAGTTATTTTTTTGGCACACCAAATTTACACCATTATACAAGCCGTACACTGACTACTTTACATTGTATCAAAGTGTCATATCTTCAGTGTTGTCCCATGAAAAGATATAATAATATATTTACAAAAATGTGAGAGGTGTATTCACTTTTGTGAGATACTGTATATAGGTATTTTTTTCATATATAGAGATAGTAAGATACAGCAGTACAGAGCATGTACAAATACTCAGGTGTTATATGCCATGTGGGTCAGGGTCCACCCTCAGGTGTCAGACCCACCCCCCAGATGCTCATCCTGTGATTTTTTTTTTAATCTAATTATTCTCTTGTCTCTCTTTTTTCTATTTTAGTGGGAACTGCACACATGCCGATGGAGCATTCCTATTAAGGAGGGATCAGATTTCTAAGAACTATTAAATTAATTATATACAGATGAATATGCAGACTCTTCCCTATACTGAGTGATGATGGTGATATATATATATATATATATATATATATATATATAATTATTTGTCTCTCTTCCATTTTATAATAATATAAGGATGGATGGGGATGCTAAAAACTCAAAAGAAAAAAGGTTTATTTTAATCAAAGTAGAAAGTGAAGTAAGTTATACACAATCCGAGAACACTGCAAAAAACACACATACTGCTCAATTGCCTCTAACTTGCCAAGAGAGCATAGAGGTAGTCACCACTGCATGCAGCAAAATTTCCGCTGGTGACGAACCCCAACAGTGTTTCTATGAATTATTGCCAATTATTGCTAATTGGATATTCTGGCATATCCTGCGGATATTCCATAACTGTACCAGAAGGAAATATCACTTTAACGGCGCCTGTCTGGGTTCTGTCATATTTAAAGGGCCTCTCTGGGAATTAAGAAATTGAAAATACTTGAATATTACTTTATTACAAATATATTCCCAAATACTATTTATTAGTTATAATGGCTTGGTTTGTCTAGGGAACAATCAGGAGAAATAAAATAGCCGCCGTCCTATTAGTACACACAGAACCTGTCCTAATCACACAGCAGGACAAGTTACTTCACAATACTGAGGTAAAGAGCTGCCTCATCCTCCTTTCTGCTCTGCTTGTCAGGGATTATCATCCTGAATACAGCTGATAAGAACTTCATCTGAATCTCTGTGGGAATGGAGTTCATGAAGAGACATGAAGTAATGAGAGGACAGACAGGACAGACTGCGGTAATGTGGAGCTGTGGTAATTGAGACTGCATAGGAGAGATGCTGCTCATTATTCACATCACCACTCCATTCCTTGAAAGATTAATTTGCAGATCATATTAAACTGTATTCAGGATCACAATCCCTGACAAGTAGAGCAGAGAGAAGGATGAGGCAGCTGGCATTAGAAACTAAAACGTGTCCCACAAAAAATAAGCCCTCATACAGCTATGTGAACAGAAAAATAAAACAGTTATGGCTTAAGGAAGATAGGAAGGAAAAATGAAAACACAAAAATGAAAAAAATATACATCTGGTATCCTAAGGTTTAATAGTGACATTACTTCCTAATAAAAAGTTTAAAACACATCTAGAGCAAGCAGCCAGGAGCAGATCCAATGACTTACAGTTGACGTCTCAACAGATTTCAGTTCTTCGCTTTCCTTTTAGATATGGCCTTGCGGTTCGCCCGGCGGTCGTTTCGCGGCGAACTTTGCGATTCGCCGAACATAAAAACATATGGCGATTTCCGCCGGTGCCATATTATTTTGCATTGTGCCAAACTTTGACCAATGACACATCCATCAGGTGGGACAGGACAGCCAAAGACATTTCAGCATAAGGACACACCCCCACCCTATCAAATAACCCGATCTGCCAGCCATTTTAAATTATTTGTTTTCCCAGTGTAGGGAGAGGTTTCTTTGTGGGGCAGGGGCAGGCTGTTAGGGACACCAAATGCTAATAGGGCAACAAAAGTCATTTTAAGGACTGGTATAGGTGTGCTATCAATAGGTGTGATATACGGATAGGTGTGATATACTTATAACATAGAAAGTATATTATAGTGCATTTGTATTGGGCAGCAATTGTGTGCGGTTCTGCTGCGATACCACAGGTATAAAGAGGGACAAGCGTTATTGGAACAACTAGTATAGGTGTGCTATTGATAGGTGTGACATACTTATAATATACTTTCTAACATAGAAAGTATATTATAGTGCATTTGAATTGTGCAGTAGTTGTGTGCGGTTCTGCTGCAATACCATGGGTATATAGAGGGACAAACTAATTGCAACTGGTGTGATATACCTGTTGCCCCCCAAAAACTGACTGAGGGGTGTTATATACCTATAATATACTTGTTAACATAGAAAGTATATAGTGCAATTGTATTGTGCAGCAGTTATGTGCAGTTCTGCTGCAATACCGCAGCGATAGAGAGGGACAAGCGCTAATGAAACAACTATTTGCAACAGGTGTGATATACCTGTTGCCTCAAGAAAAAACTGATTGAGGGGTGTGATATACCTTCTTCCATAAAATACTGATTGAGGGCTGTGATATACCTGTTGCCCCCCCAAAAAAGGTGGTGTGATATAACTGTCATATAACTGTTGAGAGGTGTGCTATACCTGCTTCCACAAAATACTGATTAAGTGGTTTGATATACCTGCTTCCACAAAACACTGATTAAGGGGTTTGCTATACCTGCTTCCAAAAAATACTGATTGAGGGCTACAATATACCTGCTTCCACAAAATACTGATTAGGGGTTTAAAATGCCTGTTTCCACCAAATCTTGATTAAGGCCTGCAATATATTCCTGCTTCCACAAAATTCTGATTGTGTGCTGCAATATACCTGCTTCCATAAAATATTGATTAAGGGGTTTGATATACCCGTGTCAACCAAATATTGATTGAGGCCTGCAATATACCTGCTTCTACAAAATAACAATTAAGGGGTTTGAAATATCTACTTCAACAAAATACTGATTGAGGGCTACAATATAACTGCTTCCACAAAATACTGATTAAGGGGTTCGATATACCTGTTTACAAAAAATGTTGATTGAGGCCTACGATATACCTGTTCCACAAAATACTGATTTAGGTGTTTGATATACCTGCTTCCACAAAATACTGATTGAGGGCTGCAATATACTTGCTCCCACAAAATACTGATTAAGGGGTCCGATATACCTGTTTCCACCAAATATTGATTGAGACCTGCGATATATTCCTGCTGCTACAAAATACTGATTAAGGGGTTTGATATACCTGTTTCAACCAAATATTGATTGAGACCTACAATATATTCCTGCTTCCACAAAACTTTAACAAAATAATGATTGAGGGGTGTGATATACCTGCTTCCACAAAATTCTAATTAGGGGTTTGATATACCTGCTTTCGCAAAATACTGATTGAGGGCTGTGATATACCTGCTTCCACAAAATACTGATTAAGGGGTTTGATATACCTGCTGCCACCAAATATTGATTGAGGCCTGTGATATACCTGCTTCCACAAATACTGCACTTCTCTAGGGACTTAGGCATAAGGTCATTTTGAAAATGACAGGCAGAGGAAGTGGCTCACTCAGCCTTCCGCTTCTGCACCCTCCTCATCCTTTGTATCTGCACCCTCCTCACTCTCTGCTGTGTGCACCCCCAAAGACACCACCACCACCACCACAACCACCACAATGGCCCCTCCATTCAAGTCAAAGGAATTTTTTTCCCATTCCCAGACCTTACCAATGCACAGCCATTCTTTGCATCGGATGAGGAAGAGGCCGCCACCCAGCTGTCTGACAAAAGTACCCAGATCAGCCAAAGGAGGGAGGTCCCCGCTTTTGATGCCTACTCCAAGATCTTAAATGTCAGTGGTTGCTAAGGTGATGATGATGACTTGTTGATGGATGTCACATGGGTGCCCACAAGAGAGAAAGAGGAGGGGAGTTCTGAGGGATAGATGGAGCAGCAGAGAAGGAGGAGAATCAGGCAGAATTTACAGGGCACAGTAGGCAAAAACCAGACTGCAAATGTATCTGGAGCGAGCCATCCACCATGCACAGTTACTTTTAGTGCTCCCAGGACACTGGCACATGGCTAAGCAGTGTAGGCTTTTTTTAATGTGTCAGCTGCTGACAATAGTGTTGCCATTTGCAGCTTGTGCTGTTAACGCATAAGTTGCGGTAAGCCCACCAATCACCTAGGGACGACTGCCTTAAGAAGGCATCTGGCCTCCCATCACCGAGCCGAGTGGGAATAATGCTGTCAGAACCCACAAAGCCACACACCCAGCGCTCCACATCCTGCCTCCCGGACATGTTACCTGCTTCACAGAGGGCTGGCAGAATGCAGCATTTCCAGACCTTGCTGCGAGAGATGCTGCATTCTGCTGTTGCTGGCCCTAGCAGAGGAATTTCCACCCACAGCAAAACAGGTGCGGGTACCAATCCTTCATCACCTGCAAGAATAGGGTGGTTTGAAGATGTGAAGATGTGTTGGTCACTTTGGATATAAGATCATTCTTGCAGCCAACCCATCGACAGCCGCCCTGCAGATAAAGCCTCAGGGAATGCCTAGACTGACAGGCGTCACTCTACATCAGGTTAACGGACAATGTGGACACTCTGAGAAGAGAGGATCCCCTGGACTACTGGGTGTGCAGGCTTGACCTATGGCCTGACCTGGCATAGTTTGCCATGAAACTCTTGGCTTGCCCCTCGTCGAGTGTCCTGTCCGAAAGGACGTTCAGCACAGCAGGGAATCTCATGACCGATAAGCGCACTCGCCTAGCTCATGACAGTGTGGACTACCTCACAGTTCTAATAATGAATGAGGCATGGATCTTGGAGGAATTCAACACCTGTGACAACCATGTGTAATTAAATTTCCTCATGCCACACATATCCGCCACCAGCCAGAAAAAAGAATGGTCCTTGTCTTATGTATATACAGCGGCATAAAATACCTTTTTTGCCAGTTGAATGCCTAATTTTTGGAGCCATTTTACTGGCCTACAGTAAAATTTGTATCCGGTGATCGCCTAATGTACCTGCAGCCACATCATCACAAGTTATTTTCTGTCAGATAAATGCCTAATTTATTGTGACCTGTACTGGCCTACAGTAAAAATTGAGAATAGGAAAGAAACTTTAATTAGAACTGCAATTGAACTCAGCAATCTACATAGATTTTGTTGTGTGGGTGCAGTGCACAATCTTTTCACCCTGCCCTGAGCCCAGTGACAGAGAAAAATAACTTTTTATCCGTCTGTTAGTTAGGTGGGCGGCCGCAGCCATTTTATGCAAGCTCAGTGCACCAGCACTGCATATGTGCTTTTGTGACATTGAAATCCAAGCTTGAAATACTGCAATAATAATCTAGGTTTTAAAAAACACCAATTTTTTGCAATATCCTATATCTGGTGCCTTTGCAGCATTAGCCAGTGTGCAATTTAAGCTAGAAATACAGCAATAATTTTCTGGGTTTAAAAACAAAAACACCCTTTTAGGGCAAAATACTCAATTTTTCAGCCCTTGCTGCATATGTACGTGTAAAATTAAAACGTTATATACAGGGGAAACTCAAAAAATTTCAATATTGTGCAATATTTCAGTTATGCAAATTAAAAGGAATTGCATTAATGCAGCTTAAAATTAGATTTTTGTGAAAAAGTTCAATATTCTAGGTTCAAAGTGTCAAACTCTAGTCAGCTAATGAATCCATACCCCCTAAGCAAAGGGTACCTCAAAATTAAGACTTTGGGGTTTCATAAGCTGTAAGCCATAATCATCCAAATTATAACAAATGAAGGCTTAAAATATCTCGCTTTGTATGTAATGAGTCTATCTCATATGTTAGTTTCACCTTTTAAGTTGTATTACTGAAATAAATGAACTTTGCACAATATTAAAAAATTTTGGGTTTCACCTGTACTGCTGTAATTATCTTTTAGTAAAAAAAACACCAATTTTGTGCAAAGTACTTAATATTGCAGTCTTTGCTGCATCTGTTATTGTTAAAACAAGCTTGAAATACTTCAATACATTTTTTGGTTTTAAAAAACACCCATTTTTGCCATACCCTTCATCTGGGGCCTCTGCCACATTAGTCAGTGTGCAATTTAAGCTAGAAATACATCAATAATTTTCAGTCTTTTTAAAAACACCCTTATTGGACAAAATACTAAATTTTACAGCCCTTGCTGCATCTGTACATGTGAAATTCAAGCTTTATATACAGCTGTCATATTCTGTTAGTAAAAAAAAAAAACACCCATTTGGGGTAAAATACTTAATATTGCAGCCTTTGATGCATCTGTGATAGTTAAAAACAAGCTTGAAATACTTCAATAATTTTCTGGCTTTTAAAAAACAAAAATTTTTGGCAATACCCTCCATCTGGGGCCTCTTCCGCATTAGTCAGTGTGCAATTTAAGCTAGAAATACAGCTTTACTTTCTGGGTTTTGCAAGAAAAAAAAAACAACACAATTTTTGGGCAAAATACTCAATTATACAGCCCTTGCTGCATCCGTACGTGTGAAATTCAAGCGTTTTATACTGCTGTCATATTCTGTTAGTAAAAAAAAACACCCATTTGGGGTAAAATACTTAATATTGCAGCCTTTGATGCATTTGTGATAGTTTTTGGCAATAACCTCCATCTTGGGTCTCTGCTGCATTAGTCAGTGTGCAATTTAAGCTAGAAATACAGCTATAATTTTCTGGAATTTGAAAAACACCTGTTTTGGTCAAAATACTAATTTTTACAGCCCTTGCTGCATCTGTACATGTGAAATTCAGGCGTTATATACTGCTGTCATATTCTGTTAGTAAAAAAAACTACCCTTTTGGGTAAAATACTTAATATTGCAGCCTTTGATGCATCTGTGATTGTTAAAAACAAGCTTGAAATATTTCAATAATTTTCTGGCTTTTAAAAAACACCCATTTTTGGCAATAACCTCCATCTTGGGCCTCTGCCGCATTAGTCAGTATGCAATTTAAGCTAGAAATACAGCTATCATTTTCTGGAATTTGAAAAACACCTGTTTTGGTCACAATACTAATTTTTACAGCCCTTGCTGCATCTGTACATGTGAAATTCAAGCGTTATATACTGCTGTTAAATTCTGTTATAGGAAGAAAAAAAGTGTGCAAAGTACTTAATATTGCAGTCTTTGCTGCATCTGCTATTGTTAAAACACGCTTGAAATACTTCATTAATTTTCTGGGTTGTAAGAAACACCCATTTTTGACAATACCCTCCCGGGTCTTCAACACAGTGAAAGCCAGATATCCCTTAAAGGATGGAAAACCGAGCAAAGGGGTGTCCCCATTACAGAGATCACCAAATCCACCATATTAAGTGGCCCCTATGTCAAGATCCCGCTCTTTTACAAGCTTTAAGGATGTGACGGGGTAGACCTAAGCCAGTTATCCATCCACAGACAGCTGTTTCGGGGTGTTGCCCCTCATCAGTGTGGAGTAAGATTCTGGCTAACCTGGAGCAATGCCTTGGATTTGGTGATCTTTGTAATGGGGACACCTCTTTGCTTGGTTTTCTTTCCTTTCAGGGATATCTTGCTTTCACTGTGATGAAAACCCATAACTGGGGCTCCACGGTTATTTTGCATATTACTGTTTCCCAAGGAGCTTTGCACTTTGGATTGCTGTGTCGAGATTCTTAAATGGGGCTCCACAATGTTTTCTGTAGCTGGTCTCCCTAAGATCAGCTATTGTTTTGTTTGAGTAGTCTCTAAGGCATTGCTCCCGGTTAGCCAGAGTTCTACTCCACACTGATGAGGGGCAACACCCCGAAACAGCTGTCTGTGGATGGATAACTGGCTTAGGTCTTCCCGGTCACATCCTTAAAGCTTGTAAAAGAGCAGGATCTTGACATAGGGGCCACTTAATATGGAGAATTTGGTGATCTCTGTAATGGGGACACCCCTTTGCTCGGTTTTCCTTCCTTTTAGGGATATCTGTCTTTCACTGTGTTGAAGACCCATAACTGGGGCTCCACAGTTATTTTACAAATTTAAGCTAGAAATACAGCTATAATTTTCTGGGTTTTAAAAAACACCCTTTTTGGGCAAAATACTCAATTTTACAGCCCATGCTGCATCTGTACATGGGAAATTCAAGTGTTATATACTGCTGTCATATTCTGTTATTCATAAAACACCCATTGTGGCCAAAATACTTAATTTGTGATTGTTAAAAACAAGCTTGAAATACTTGAATAATTTTTGGCAATACCCTCCACCTGGGGCCTCTGCCACATTAGTCAGTGTGCAATTGTAGCTAGAAATACAGCTATAAATTTTCTGGGTTTTAAAAAACACTTATTTAGCACAAAATAATTAATGTGCAGTCTTGTCTGCATCTGTCAGTGTGAGATACACGCTTTAGACACTGCTGTGCTATTCTGGTATAAAAAAAAAACCCACCAATTTTGGGCAAAATACTTAATTTGCATCCTTGTCTGCATCTGTACATGTGAAATTAGAGATTTATATACTGTTATCATATTCTGGTATTGAAAAAAACCAAAACCATTTAGGTAAAAAATCTTAATTTTGCAGCCTTTGCTGCATCTGTCTTTGTGAGATACACCATTTACATACTGCTGTGCTATTCTGGTATTAAATAAACACCCATTTTGGGCAAAAATCTTAATTTTGCAGCCTTTGCTGCAAATGTCATTGTGAGATACACCCTTTATATAATGTTGTTCTATTCTGCTATTAAAAAAAAAACATTTAGGGCCAAAAACAAAATTTTTCAGCCTTTGCTGCATATGTCATTGTGAGATACATGCGCTAGGTACTGTTGTTCTATAATGTTATAAAAAAAAAACACATTTTTGGCAAGATCCTAAATTTGGGAAATATGAGCGTCAAATAAGGGAAATGACCCCTGTCATGGTGCTGCTGGTGGAGCTCCTGTTGCAGGGAGAGGACGTGGTCGATCTGTGCTAGCTACACGCACAAGTAAAACACCTTCCTCAGGTGCGAGTAGGCGACGGAACCTTCAGCGGTATTTGGTCGGGCCTAATGCGGCTCTACAAATGCTGAGGCCAGAATAAGTACAGGCGATAGTAGATTGGGTTGCTGACAGTGCCTCAAGTTCCTTTACATTGTCTCCCACCCAGTCCCCTGCTGAAAGATCAGAACTGGCACCTGCAGCCGATGTCCATCAGTCTTTCACCTCACCCCCTTGCAAATCAGCCAAGCAGTCTGAGCCCCAAGTCATGCAGCAGTCTCTTCTGCTTTTTGATGACTCTGTTAGCAGGGTTTCCCAGGGGAATCAAGCTATCCTTGCCCCAGAAGTGGAATAGATTGAGTGCATCGATGCCCAACCACTTATGTTTCAAGATGACTACATGGGAGGACCATCGCAGCACGTCTCGGATGACGAAACACAGGTGCCAACTGCTGGGGATTTCCAAAGTGTGCAGACCAACAAGGAGGGCAGGGGTGAAGACTGGGTAAAGGATGATGTGTAGGATGATGAGGTCCTAGACCCCAAATGGAATAAATGTCATGCGAGTGACTTGTGTAGTTCGGAGGAAGAGGCGGTGGTCACACAGAGCCACTAGCACAGCAGAAGAGGGAGCAGGGTGCAAAAGTGGAGCGGCCATCCCCTAGACAGTACGCATGCTACTGCCCACCGCAGCAAGGGACCAAGCACACCAAAGCCAGCTCCAAGGAGTTTCCTGGCGTGGCAGTTCTTCAGACAATGTGCTGACAACAAGACACGTGTGGTTTGCATGCTGTGCAATCAGAGCCTGAGGCGAGGCATGAATGTTCTAAACTTGAGCAAAACCTGCATGACCAGGCATCTAAGTTCAAAGCACGAGCTGCAGTGGAGTAGACATCTGAAAAACCAAGAAAGGTCTCTGGCGCCTCTTCTGCTGCAGTCTCAGCCTCTTCATCCACCTGAGGAGTGACAGTGCCACCTGCCACCCCGCAAGCAGAGGATCTGCCAGCAACACCACCATCTGGGTCACCAAGCATGTCCGCAATGTCCCACGGAAGCATTCAGCTCTCCATCTCACAAACACTGGAGCGGAAGAGGAAGTACCCCCCTACCCACCCGCGATCCCTTGCCCTGAATGCCAGCATTTCAATATTACTGGCCTTTGAAATGCTGTCATTCTGTCTGGTGTAGACGGAAAGTTTTAAAAGCCTTATGGCGGTGACTGTCCCACAGTATGTCGTGCTCAGCTGCCACTACTTTTCCAGGTGTGCCATCCCTTCCATACACAACCAAGTGGGGGACAAAATCAGGTGTGCACTGCACAACACCATCTGTGGCAAGGTGCACCTCACTATGGATACGTGGACCAGTAACTCGATCAGGGACGTTATATCTCCCTAACAGCACACTGGGTAAATGCAGTGGCGGCTGGGCCTGAGGCGGATAGCAGTTTGGTACATGTCCTTCCGCCACGGAGGATTGCAGGGTGCTTCAGTTTGCCTCCTGTTGCTTCCTCCTCCTCCTCCTCCTCCGCTTCATCATCCTCTACCAGCTCTTCATCTGGTCAGAGTAACACCTTCACAACCAACTTCAGCACAGCCAGGGGTAAACGACAGCAGGCAGTTTTAAAACTTATCTGTTTGGGGAACAAACCCCACATCGCACAGGAGCTGTGGACGGGCTTTGAACAACAGACCGATGAGTGGTTGGTGCAAGTGAGCCTCAAGCCCGGCCTGGTGGTGTGCGATAATGGGCAAAATCTCGTAGCAGCTCTGGGACTAGCTGGTTTAACGCACATCCCTTGCCTGATGCATGTGCTGAATTTGGTGGTGCAGAGTCCATAAAAATTGCCCCAATATGTTAGAGCTGCTGCATAAAGTGTGGGCCATCTGTGCCTGTCAACGCTGCAGCATAAATTTGGCCTTCCCGCTCACTGCCTCATATGCGACGTGCCCACATGGTGGAACTCCACCTTGCACATGCTGGCCGTTCTCAGCGTTACTCTCCCACTTCTATGCCTCCTTGAAAAAACGCTGCTGGCGATGATAGAAGAGGATGTGGCACAGGAGGAGGAGGAGGAAAAGGGATCATTTCACAGGGTTTCTGGCCAGTCATTCACAAGTGGCTCCGAGGGTGGGTTCCTGCACCCACCAACGCAAGGTACACAATTGTCCAGCCAGGACACAGTTCTGGAGGATTATGAGAGGAGGAGATGGATGAGGAGGAACCCTGTTCACTGCAGGGTGGCACCAAGACCAGCTCATAGCCATCACTGGTGCGTGGCTGGGGGGTTACAGAGGACACAGACGATACACCTTCCACAGAGGACAGCTTTTTGTTGCCTCTGGGCAGCCTGGCACACATGAGCGATTACATGCTGCAGAGTCGCCCACATTCTTACTTGTGCTGATTACTGGGTGGCCACGCTGCTGAAACTCTGTTAAAAGGACAATGTACCGTTCTTAATTCCCTCACTGGAATGTGATCGTAAGATGCGCGAATACAAGCGCACACTGGTAGACGCGCTGCTGGTGACTTTCCCAGCTGACAACGGGGGCACAGTGGAAGCACAAGGCGAAGGTAAAGGAGGAGGAAGAGGTCACCAGCGCAGCTGGGGCACCACCAGCACCTCAGAAGGCAGGGTTAGAATGACCAAAATGTGGAAAAGCACCACCAGCTGATATGGAACGTCTTAGCAGGAGGCAGCATTTCAGAAACATGGTGCAGCAGTATGTGTGCACATGCCTACACGTACTGAATGACGGCTCTTCCCCCTTCAACTTCTGGGTCTCCAAATTGGGCATATGGCCTGAGATTGCCCTTTATGCCTTGGTGGTGCTGGCCTGCCCTACAGCCAGTGTATTTTCTGAACGTATGTTTAGCTTGGCAGGGGGCGTTATCACAGACAAGCGCAGCCGCCTGACCACAGCCAATGTGGACAAGCTCATGTTCATTAAAATGAACCAGGCATGGATACCACAGGACTTGTCTGTACCTTGTGCAGAATAGACATATACGCTCACCTAAAGAATTATTAGGAACACCTGTTCTATTTCTCATTAATGTGATTATCTAGTCAACCAATCACATGGCAGTTGCTTCAATGCATGTAGGGTTGTGGTCCTGGTCAAGAATGGGAAAGAATGTGAATGTCAGAATGGGAAAGAAAGGTGATTTAAGCAATTTTGAGCGTGGCATGGTTGTTGGTGCCAGACGGGCCGGTCTGAGTATTTCACAATCTGCTCAGTTACTGGGATTTTCACGCACAACCATTTCTAGGGTTTACATAGAATGGTCTGAAAAGGGGAAAACATCCATTATGCTGCAGTCCTTTGGGCGAAAATGCCTTGTTGATGCTAGAGGTCAGAGGAGAATGGGCCGACTGATTCAAGCTGATAGAAGAGCAACGTTGACTGAAATAACCACTCGTTACAACCGAGGTATGCAGCAAAGCATTTGTGAAGCCACAACACGCACAACCTTGAGCCGGATGGGCTACAACAGCAGAAGACCCCACTGGGTACCACTCATCTCAACTACAAATAGGAAAAAGAGGCTACAATTTGCACGAGCTCACCAAAATTGGACTATTGAAGACTGAAAAAATGTTGCCTGGTCTGATGAGTCTCGATTTCTGTTGAGACATTCAAATGGTAGAGTCTGAATTTGGCGTAAACAGAATGAGAACATGTATCCATCTGCCTTGTTACCACTGCAGGCTGGTGGTGGTGGTGTAATGGTGTGGGGGATGTTTTCTGGGCACACTTTAGGCCCCTTAGTGCCAATTGGCCATCATTTAAATGCCACGGGCTACCTGAGCATTGTTTCTGACCATGTCCATGACCACCATGTACCCATCCTCTGATGGCTACTTCCAGCAGGATAATGCACCATGTCACAAAGCTCGAATCATTTCAAATTGGTTTCTTGAACCTGACAATGAGTTCACTGTACTAAAATGGCCCCCACAGTCACCAGATCTCAACCCAATAGAGCATCTTTGGGATGTGGTGGAACGGGAGCTTCGTGCCCTGGATGTGCATCCCTCAAATCTCCATCAACTGCAAGATGCTATCCTATCAATATGGGCCAACATTTCTAAAGAATGCTATCAGCACCTTGTTGAATCAATGCCACATAGAATTAAGGCAGTTCTGTAGGCAAAAGGGGGTCCAACATCGTATTAGTATGGTGTTCCTAATAATTCTTTAGGTGAATGCATATCGGCCTTAACCAGCCATTGTTATACTACAGCACAATTGCTCATTATTGTATTTTGGATATTTTACACTCTTTTGGAGTGTACCCTAATAAAAAAATAAAAATTAAAACCAAAAAACAGTGCTGGCTACCTCGTCCTCCTCCACCGCTGCTTCCACCTACACCGCTACGTCCACCGTCTCCTCTAACTCCTACTCCATATAGACCTCTACCTCATAAATTAAGTTTTCTCTTAAATTTATTTGCATGTATTTTATTTTATGTCATTTCACTAATTTGTCTGTTAAATTTTCGGGTGAAATTTTACATTTTTGGGGTGTGATATACCACTGCTATACCTAGTTGACATGTAAAAAAAAATCACTAATTTGTCTGTTACATTTTTCGGGTGAAATTCACCAATTTTTGTGTGTGATATACCACTGCTATACGTAGTAGACAGGTAAAAAAAAAAATCATTAATTGGTCTGTTACATTTTTGTATCTGTAAAGAATAAATCAAGGCAACTGGACTTACTGTAGATTTCTTGAAAAATGTTTCACTTGTTCTTCCAATGAGCTTTTTCAATTCTGAGAAAGCTCTGAATTTCTCAGAATTCTGAGAAAGCTCATCTGATGAACGAGTGAAACATTTTTCACGAAATCTACAGTACGTCCAGTTGACTTGATTTATTCTTTACAGATATACCATGACCTGGATAAATGAGAACCTTCACAGACTGTTACATTTTTGGCTAAAATTCACAAATTTCCGGGTGTGATATACCACTGCTATACCTAGTAGACAGGTAAAAAAAAAATCACTCATTTGTCTGTTACATTTTTGGGTAAAATTCACTAATTTTTGTGTGTGATATGCCACTGCTATACCTGGTTGACAGCTTAATAAATGTCACAAATTTTTCTGTTACATTTTCGGCTGATATTAAATTATTTTTGGCTGTGATAGACCCCTGGTCTACCTAGTAGACAGGCTAATGCATTTCACACATTTTTCTGTTAGATTCTTGGGCTGACATTTTACCCCTGCACTGCATAGGTGACAGGAACCAAAATTTTAAAAAAATAATCGGTTCCATTGGTGAGTGACATTAACCCATTTCTGGGGATGAAAAACCCCTGCTCTGCATAGGTGACAGGCACTTACAGTTCTACAATTCGTCTTTAATTGTCCTTTTAATTTGATTCTTCTGCTTTAATAACTTGTCCCACATTTCCGCTTCATCCCATTGCAGCCATTGCCCTCCTTGGATGAGGTCTCCCTTTCTCACGCTCCCTTTCCGGCGTGGAACCCTGATTCGCCGATAACCGTGAGCAACATGGTAGGCTCAGAAAAGAACATTGAAAGTTGATAGAGAAGATATCCAAATGGATCGTGGACGTCACAGGGACGTGCAATCAGGCAGAAGTTATCTAAAATCAACAAAGCGGCAGCAGGGCCTCTCCTGGCTAACATTTCCAAATCCAAAATACCCCAGTGACATTCCCTATAATTTTTTTAAATCATTCCAATAACAGGGCATCTTAAGAGTCCTGTATTGTTATGTATTGTAACTACCTCCCCAAGTTGGGAGTGGGTAATTGCCACACATCCCCTCCTTAACTTGGAAGCTTATGCTTCAATACTTTGTCCCACATTTCCGCTCGATTACATTTAATTTCATCCATTGACCTCCCTTCCATTTCCGGCCTGGAACCCTGATTCCCCGCCACCCGTGATCACCATGGTAGGCGCATAAAAGAACATTGAAAGTTAGAGAACATTTCCAATTGGATCATTGACATCACGGGGACGTGCAACATGGTGGAGTAGTATGTGTGCACGCGCCTACACGTACTCAATGATGGGTCTGCCCCCTTCAACTTCTGGGTCTCCAAATTGGGCTCATGGCCTGAGCTTGCCCTTTACGCCTTGGAGGTGCTGGCCTGCCCTGAAGCCAGTGCATTGTCTGAACGTGTGTTTAGCATGACTGGAGGGGGTTATCACAGGTTATATTTCCCAATGTTTTGGGGTGTACCCTAATAAAAAAAAATATGAATACATTTAAAACCAAAAAGCAGTGTAGTCTACCTCCTCCGTCTTCACCGCCGCTTCCACCTACACCACCACATCCACCACCTCCTCAACCTCTATACTCCATATGAACCTTGTCCTCCTAGATCAAGATTATTATTTTTTATTTTTACCTATTTTATGTTATTTAAAGTCATTACCCTATCCACATTTGTTTGCAGAGCACTTGCCATGCTCTTAACCACATTTTGCTGGCATTTGCAGCCCTCTAGCCCTTTCCATGACATTTTTACAGCCATTTTAATGCTCAAAAGTTCGGGTCCCCATTGACTTCAATGGGGTTCGGGGTCAAGTTCATGTCAAGTTTGGGTCCCGAATTCAAACTTTTTGTGAAGTTTGGCTGAACCTGTCGAACCCGAACATCCAGGTGTCCACTCAACTCTACTCATGTGGCCTAAAATAAAATGTTTCTAGGCTACAGCAAGGCACATTTTTGAGAGTTTCCATTTAAGATGCATAAAAATGGCCCCTGATTAAAATACACATTTTTTATGGGAATTTTTGTCAATGATTCCCCTCTGGTATGTCACTGTCCATGTTGTGGGTCTATTTGTGCACTTCTAGTAAGTATTTGGTGGCTGCAAATATGACCTGAAGGTTTTTCAGGTTCGCCTGCCAGTAAAGTCAACGGGGCCCGCCATGAACTTGCAGTTCGCGAACATTTGATCGCGAATGCTCATTCGCGAACCGTCCCGAGCAATGTTTGTCCATCACTATTTCCTTTTCTTTTCTATTTAATTCAGGCCATAACACGCAGACTTCTTTAGTCAGGGGTGTATAGCCAGTACAAATGCCATAATGCCCCTCTATTGCCAATACATTATGCTCCCCCCACCCTAGTGCCAGTATATAATGCTCTCCACCCTAGTGCCAGTATATAAATGCTCCTCCCACCCTAGTGCCAATATATAATGCTCCCCCACCCTAGTGTCGGTATATAAATGTTCCTCCCACCCTAGTGCCAGTATATAATGCTCCCCCACCCTAGTGCCAGTATATAATGCTCCCCCCACCCTAGTGCCAGTATATAATGCTCCACCTAGCATAGTGCCAGTACATAATTTCCCTCCTCACCTTAGTGCCAGTATATATAATATTCCCCCTATAGTGCCAGCATATATGATACTCTCCCCACTCCAGATCCAGTATAGATGATTCTCCCCCTACCCCAGTGTCAGTTGTTATGATGCTTCCCCCCCCCAGTGGAGTACTAGTACCATTCTTAAAGTAGAAAATAAATAAATAAACTTGCTCTTGTTCCCCCACCACCATCTGCACCGCAGGCCACAGATCTTTTATGATACGTAGCCTGTGTTGCCATAGGAGGTTGCATTGATTTAGTGACCTACCCCTCGTCCCTGGCCCTGGTATAGTCTTGAACATTTATGTGGCACCCTTAAAGGGGTTGTCTGGGTTCAGAGCTGAACCCCGACATACCTCCATTTTCGCCCAGGCAGCCCCCCTGACATGAGCATCGGAGCAGTTCATGCTCCGATGCTCTTCTTTGCCCTGCGCTAAATCGCGCAGGGCAAAGGCATTTATAGGAGTTCCGGTGACGTATCGGGGGTCTCCATGGGGCCGCCAGGAAGCCCAGTGACATCACCGGCGCTGATGGGCGGAAGTATTATGATAAACAAAAGAGCCATTGCCCTGCGCAATCTAGCGCAGGGTAAGGCAGCGCATCGGAATATGGGGGCTGCCTGGGTGAAAATAAGGGTATTTCCAGGTTCAGCTCTGAACCCGGACAACACCTTTAACTACTGACTTTTTACTTGTTTAGATTGCATTTTAATTTTACTTTATATTTAGAGTAACAATATTAAAATTAAGTGTCTTAAGCATACAGGCAAATGCATTGTACTTTTACAAGAATCGTCACAACTGAGATATAAAAAGAGACAGTTTATATTACTTGTCTGAGAAACACTTTCTTTATATCTAAACTATTGATCCTATATCATTATTTGACCTGTGCAGAGATCTTGTGAAGTTCAATTGTCAAATATTGATCATTGTAGATGACTGTTTGTTCATTGCAGTGTAGCTAATAAGCTCATTTTATTTGTCTTCATGACTCTGAATTCTAAACATGGTCTTTTTAGTTTCTCTGGGATTGGTTATATAATATCTTTCCTCACCACAAACTTGTGCGTATATATTAAGCTATCAGCAACATTCTTTTCATCATTCTTCTCTTAGCAATCAGATGGTAGAAATTTTTATGCAGCACAGTTGCAAAGCAGTAGATATCTATTTTGTAACTTTCTACATAACCTTGTTATATTGCTTAATTCCTGGATTATACTGTTGCCACTCATACCAAGTAATAAATGTATTCCTAGACAAAATTTACTAAAGGAGTTTGTGTAAGTTGCAGCGGACACCTGGATGTTCGAGTTCGGCCAAACTTGAAAAAAAAAGTTTGGGTTCGGGACCCGAACTTGACCCTAACTTGACCCCGAACGCAAACCCCATTGAAGTCAATGGGGCACTAAAATGGTTCTAAAATAGTCCTGGAAAGGGCTAGAGGGCTGCAAAAGGCATCCAAATGTGCTTAAGAGCATGGCAACTGTTCTGTTCTGTAGGGAAATGACTTAAAATAGCATAAAATACAGAAAGATTTAAAATAACAATCTGGATCTAGGAGTAGGAGGTTGAGGAGGCAGTGGATGGGTGGATTTGGCGGTGTAGGTTGGGGTGGCGGGTGTAGGTGAAAGTGGCGGTGATGGAGGAATAGGTAGCCAACACTGATTTGTGTTATTTTTTATTTTTAAATTGGGGTATACCCCAAAATATTGGGACATATAACAAAATAAAACAAAGAATAAGAGCACTTGAGTACAAGAATGGACGTCAAAAGGGGGTACATGTCACCCAGCAATACAACAGAGGATTTGGAGAGATTTAAGCCCCTGTCACCTAGGTACAGCAGGGGTTAATTCATGGCAAAAGGGGGTTCATGTCACCCAGTAATATAACAGAGGATTTTGAGAGATTTAGGCCCCTGTCACCCAGGCACAGCAGGGGTTCGTTCACGACAAAAGGGGGTTCATGTCACCCAGCAATACAACAGAGGATGTTGAGAGATTTAGGCCCCTGTCAGCAATGCAGAGCAGGGGTTCAATCACGGCAAAAGGGGGTACATGTCACCCAGCAATAGAACAGAGGATTTTTAGAGATTTAGGCCCCTGTCAGCAATGCAGAGCAGGGGTTCAATCACGGCAAAAGGGGGTACATGTCACCCAGCAATAGAACAGAGGATTTAGAGAGATTTAGGACTCTGTCACCCAGGCACAGCAGGGGTTCATTCACAACAAAAGGGGGTTTATGTCACCCAGCAATACAACAGAGGATTTTGAGAGATTTAGGCCCCTGTCAGCAATGCAGACCAGGGCTTCAATCACGGCAAAAGGGGGTGCATGTCACCCAGCAATAGAACAGAGGATTTTTAGAGATTTAGGGCCCTGTCACCCAGGCACAGCAGGGGTTCATTTATGGCAAAAGGGGGTACATGTCACCCAGCAATACAACAGAGGATTTTGAGAGATTTATGCCCCTGTCACCCAGGCACAGCAGAGGTTCATTCACGGCAAAAGGGGGTTCATGTCACCCAGCAATACAACAGAGGATTTTGAGAGATTTAAGCCATTGTCACCCAGGCACAGCAGGGGTTCATTCACAGCAAAAGGGGGTTCATGTCACCCAGCAATACAACAGAGGATTTTGAGAGATTTAGGCCCCTGTCACCCAGGCACAGCAGGGGTTTATATACGCCAAAAATGGTAAAATGTAACCCGACAATTGAAAATAAGATTTTTTTCAATTTAGGGCACTAAAATTGCCTTGAAAAGGATATAGGGATGTAAAAGACAGTAAAATGTGCTTAAGAGCATGGCAACTGCTCTGCAAACAAATGTGGATAGGGAAATAACTTAAAATGAAATAAAATAACTAAAAATTACAAATTATTAAACTGCAACTCAGAGAAGGAGATGGATATGGAGTCGGAGGTTGAGGAGGCGAGGAATGTGGTGTTGTAGGTGGAGGCAGCAATGGAGGAGGAACAGGTAGCCAATAGAGATGAGCGAACACCTGGATGTTCGGGTTCGAGAAGTTCGGCCGAACTTCCCGGAAATGTTCGGGTTCGGGATCCGAACCCGACCCGAACTTCGTCCCGAACCCCATTGAAGTCAATGGGGACCCGAATTTTTCGGCACTAAAAAGGCTGTAAAACAGCCCAGGAAAGAGCTAGAGGGCTGCAAAAGGCAGCAACATGTAGTTAGGGATATGAATTAATGTGGATAGGGAAATGAATTAAAATAAAAATAAAATAAATAAAAATTAACCAATATCAATTGGAGAGAGGTCCCATAGCAGAGAATCATGCTTCACGTCATCCAACACTGGAACAGTCCATTGTCAGATATTTAGGCCCAGGCACCCAGGCAGAGGAGAGAGGTCCCGTAACATAGATTCTGGCTTCATGTCAGCAGAGAATCAGTCTGCATGTCATAGCAGAGAATCAGGCTTCGTGTCACCCACCACTGTAACAGTCCATTGTCATATATTTAGGCCCAGGCACCCAGGCAGAGGAGAGAGGTCCCGTAACAGAAAATCTGGCTTCATGTCACCCACCACTGTAACAGTCAATTGTCATATATTTAGGCCCAGGCACCCAGGCAGAGGAGAGAGGTCCCGTAACAGAAAATCTGGCTTCATGTCACCAGAGAATCAGTCTGCATGTCATAGCAGAGAATCAGGCTTCACGTCACCCACCACTGGAACAGTCCATTGTCATATATTTAGGCCCAGGCACCCAGGCAGAGGAGAGAGGTCCCATAACAGAGAATCTGGCTTCATGTCAGCAGAGAATCAGTCTGCATGTCATAGCAGAGAATTAGGCTTCACGTCAGCCACCACTGTAACAGTCCATTGTCATATATTTAGGCCCAGGCACCCAGGCAGAGGAGAGAGGTCCCATAACAGAGAATCTGTCTTCATGTCAGCAGAGAATCAGTCTGCATGTCATAGCAGAGAATCAGGCTTCACGTCACCCACCACTGGAACAGTCCAATGCCATATATTTAGGCCCAGGCAACCAGGCAGAGGAGAGAGGTCCCGTAACAGAGAATCTGGCTTCATGTCAGCAGAGAATCAGTCTGCATGTCATAGCAGAGAAACATGCTTTACGTCACCCAACACTGGAACAGTCCATTGTCAGATATTTAGGCCCAGGCACCCAGGCAGAGGAGAGAGGTCCCATAACAGAGAATCTGGCTTCATGTCAGCAGAGAATCAGTCTGCATGTCATAGCAGAGAATCAGGCTTCACGTCACCCACCACTGGAACAGTCCATTGTCATATATTTAGGCCCAGGCATCCAGGCAGAGGAGAGAGGTCCCGTAACAGAGAATCTGGCTTCATGTCAGCAGAGAATCAGTCTGCATGTCATAGCAGAGAATCAGGCTTCACGTCAGCCACCACTGTAACAGTCCATTGTCATATATTTAGGCCCAGGCACCCAGGCAGAGGAGAGAGGTCCCATAACAGAGAATCTGGCTTCATGTCAGCAGAGAATCAGTCTGCATTGTCATAGCAGAGAATCAGGCTTCACGTCACCCACCACTGGAACAGTCCATTGTTATATATTTAGGCCCAGGCAACCAGGCAGAGGAGAGAGGTCCCGGAACAGAGAATCTAGCTTCATGTCAGCAGAGAATCAGTCTGCATGTCATAGCAGAGAATGATGCTTCACGTCACCCACCACTGGAACAGTCCATTGTCATATATTTAGGCCCAGGCAGAGGAGAGAGGTCCCATAACAGAGAATCTGGCTTCATGTCAGCAGAGAATCATTCTGCATGTCATAGCAGAGAATCAGGCTACACGTCACCCACCACTGGAACAGTCCACTGTCATATATTTAGGCCCAGGGAACCAGGCAGAGGAGAGAGGTCCCGTAACAGAGAATCTGGCTTCATGTCAGCAGAGAATCAGTCTGCATGTCATAGCAGAGAATAAGGCTTCACGTCACCCAACACTGGAACAGTCCATTGTCATATATTTAGGCCCAGGCACCCAGGCAGAGCAGAGAGGTCCCGTAACAGAGAATCTGGCTTCGTGTCAGCAGAGGATCAGTCTGCATGTCATAGCAGAGAATCAGGCTTCACGTCAGCCACCACTGGAACAGTCCATTGTCATATATTTAGGCCCAGGCACCCAGGCAGAGGAGAGAGGTCCCATAACAGAGAATCTGGCTTCATGTCAGCAGAGAATCAGTCTGCATGTCATAGCAGAGAATCAGGCTTCACGTCAGCCACCACTGTAACAGTCCATTGTCATATATTTAGGCCCAGACACCCAGGCAGAGGAGAGAGGTTCCATAACAGAGAATCTGGCTTCAAGTCAGCAGAGAATCAGTCTGCATGTCATAGCAGAGAATAAGGCTTCACGTCACCCACCACTAGAACAGTCCATTGTCATATATTTAGGCTCAGGCACCCAGGCAGAGGAGAGAGGTCCCATAACAGAGAATCATGCTTCATGTTAGCAGAGAATCAGTCTGCATGTCATTGCAGAGAATCATGCTTTGCGTCACCCAACACTGGAACAGTCCATTGTCAGATATTTAGGCCCAGGCACCCAGGCAGAGGAGAGAGGTCCCGTAACAGAGAATCTGGCTTCATGTCAGCAGAGAATCAGTCTGCATGTCATAGCAGAGAATCAGGCTTCACGTCACCCACCACTGGAACAGTCCATTGTCAGATATTTAGGCCCAGGCACCCAGGCAGAGGAGAGAGGTCCTATAACAGAGCATCTGGCTTCATGTCAGCAGAGAATCAGTCTGCATGTCATATCAGAGAATCGGGCTTCACGTCACCCACCACTGGAACAGTCCATTGTCAGATATTTAGACCCAGGCAACCAGGCAGAGGAGAGAGGTCCCGTAACAGAGAATCTGGCTTCATGTCAGCAGAGAATCAGTCTGCATGTCATAGCAGAGAATCAGGCTTTACGTCACCCAACACTGGAACAGTCCATTGTCAGATATTTAGGCCCAGGCACCCAGGCAGAGGAGAGAGGTCCCGTAACAGAGAATCTGGCTTCATGTCAGCAGAGAATCAGTCTGCATGTCATAGCAGAGAATCAGGCTTCACGTCAGCCACCACTGTAACAGTCTATTGTCATATACTTAGGCCCAGGCACCCAGGCAGAGGAGAGAGGTCCTATAACAGAGAATCTGGCTTCATGTCAGCAGAGAATCAGTCTGCATGTCATAGCAGAGAATCAGGCTTCACGTCACCCACCACTGGAACTGTCCATTGTCATATATTTAGGCCCAGGCACCCAGACAGAGGAGAGAGGTCCCGTAACAGAGAATCTGGATTCATGTCAGCAGAGAATCAGTCTGCATGTCATAGCAGAGAATCAGGCTTCACGTCAGCCACCACTGTAACAGTCCATTGTCATATATTTAGGCCCAGGCACCCAGGCAGAGGAGAGAGGTTCCATAACAGAGAATCTGGCTTCAAGTCAGCAGAGAATAAGTCTGCATGTCATAGCAGAGAATAAGGCTTCACGTCACCCACCACTAGAACAGTCCATTGTCATATATTTAGGCTCAGGCACCCAGGCAGAGGAGAGAGGTCCCATAACAGAGAATCATGCTTCATGTTAGCAGAGAATCAGTCTGCATGTCATTGCAGAGAATCATGCTTTGCGTCACCCAACACTGGAACAGTCCATTGTCAGATATTTAGGCCCAGGCACCCAGGCAGAGGAGAGAGGTCCCGTAACAGAGAATCTGGCTTCATGTCAGCAGAGAATCAGTCTGCATGTCATAGCAGAGAATCAGGCTTCACGTCACCCACCACTGGAACAGTCCATTGTCAGATATTTAGGCCCAGGCACCCAGGCAGAGGAGAGAGGTCCTATAACAGAGAATCTGGCTTCATGTCAGCAGAGAATCAGTCTGCATGTCATATCAGAGAATCGGGCTTCACGTCACCCACCACTGGAACAGTCCATTGTCAGATATTTAGACCCAGGCAACCAGGCAGAGGAGAGAGGTCCCGTAACAGAGAATCTGGCTTCATGTCAGCAGAGAATCAGTCTGCATGTCATAGCAGAGAATCAGGCTTTACGTCACCCAACACAGGAACAGTCCATTGTCAGATATTTAGGCCCAGGCACCCAGGCAGAGGAGAGAGGTCCCGTAACAGAGAATCTGGCTTCGTGTCAGCAGAGAATCAGTCTGCATGTCATAGCAGAGAATCAGGCTTCACGTCAGCCACCACTGTAACAGTCCATTGTCATATATTTAGGCCCAGGCACCCAGGCAGAGGAGAGAGGTCCCATAACAGAGAATCTGGCTTCATGTCAGCAGAGAATCAGTCTGCATGTCATAGCAGAGAATCAGGCTTCACGTCACCCACCACTGGAACAGTCCATTGTCATATATTTAGGCCCAGGCACCCAGACAGAGAAGAGAGGTCCCGTAACAGAGAATCTGGCTTCATGTCAGCAGAGAATCAGTCTGCATGTCATAGCAGAGAATCAGGCTTCACTTCACCTACCACTGGAACAGTCCATTGTCAGATATTTAGGCCCAGGCACCCAGGCAGAGGAGAGAGGTCCCATGACAGAGAATCTGGCTTCATGTCAACAGAGAATCAGTCTGCATGTCATATCAGAGAATCAGGCTTCACGTCACAAACCACTGTAACAGTCCATTGTCAGATATTCAGGCCCAGGCACCCAGGCAGAGGAGAGAGGTCCCATAACAGAGAATCTGGCTTCATGTCAGCAGAGAATCAGTCTGCATGTCATAGCAGAGAATCAGGCTTCACGTCAGCCACCACTTTAAAAGTCCATTGTCATATATTTAGGCCCAGGCACCAAAGCAGAGGAGAGAGGTCCCATAACAGAGAATCTGGCTTCATGTCAGCAGAGAATCAGTCTGCATGTCATAGCAGAGAATCAGGCTTCACGTCACCCACCACTGTAACAGTCTATTGTCATATATTTAGGCCCAGGCACCCAGGCAGAGGAGAGAGGTCCCGTAACAGAGAATCTGGCTTCATGTCAGCAGAGAATCAGTCTGCATGTCATAGCAGAGAATCAGGCTTTACTTCACCCAACACTGGAACAGTCCATTGTCAGATATTTAGGCCCAGGCACCCAGGCAGAGGAGAGAGGTCCCATAACAGAGAATCTGGCTTTTTGTTAGCAGAGAATCAGTCTGCATGTCATAGCAGAGAATCAGGCTTCATGTCAGCCACCACTGTTACAGTCCATTGTCATATATTTTGGCCCAGGCACCCAGACAGAGGAGAGAGGTCCCATAACAGAGAATCTGGCTTAATGTCAGCAGAGAATCAGTCTGCATGTCATAGCAGAGAATTAGGCTTCACGTCACCCACCACTGTAACAGTCTATTGTCATATATTTAGGCCCAGGCACCCAGGCAGAGGAGAGAGGTCCCATAACAGAGAATCTGGTTTCATGTCAGCAGAGAATCAGTCTGCATGTCATAGCAGAGAATCAGGCTTTACGTCACCCAACACTGGAACAGTCCATTGTCAGATATTTAGGCCCAGGCACCCAGGTAGAGGAGAGAGGTCCCGTAACAGAGAATCTGGCTTCATGTCAGCAGAGAATCAGTCTGCATGTGATAGCAGAGAATCAGGCTTCATGTCACCCACCACTGTAACATTCCATTGTCATATATTTAGGCCCAGGCACCAAAGCAGAGAAGAGAGGTCCCATAACAGAGAATCTGGCTTCATGTCAGCAGAGAATCAGTCTGCATGTCATAGCAGAGAATCAGGCTTCATGTCACCCACCACTGTAACATTCTATTGTCATATATTTAGGCCCAGGCACCCAGGCACCCAGGCAGAGGAGAGAGGTCCCGTAACAGAGAATCTGGCTTCATGTCAGCAGAGAATCAGTCTGCATGTCATAGCAGAGAATCAGGCTTTACGTCACCCAACACTGGAACAGTCCATTGTCAGATATTTAGGCCCAGGCACCCAGGCAGAGGAGAGAGGTCCCGTAACAGAGAATCTGGCTTCGTGTCAGCAGAGAATCAGTCTGCATGTCATAGCAGAGAACCAGGCTTTACGTCACCCACCACTGGAACAGTCCATTGTCAGATATTTAGGCCCAGGCACCCAGGCAGATGAATGAGGTCCGGTTACAGAGAATCTGGCTTCATGTCAGCAGAGAATCAGTCTACATGTGATAGCAGAGAATCAGGCTTCATGTCACCCACCACTGTAACAGTCCATTGTCATATATTTAGGCCCAGGAAGCCAGGCAGAGGAAAGAGGTCCCATAACAGAGAATCTGGCTTCATATCAGCAGAGAATCAGTCTGCATGTCATAGCAGAGAATCAGGCTTCACGTCAGCCACCACTGTAAAAGTCCATTGTCATATATTTAGGCCCAGGCACCCAGACAGAGGAGAGTGGTCCCATAACAGAGAATCTGGCTTCATGTCAGCAGAGAATCAGTCTGCATGTCATAGCAGAGAATCAGGCTTCACGTCACCCACCACTGTAACAGTCTATTGTCATATATTTAGGCCCAGGCACCCAGGCAGAGGAGAGAGGTCCCATAACAGAGAATCTGGTTTCATGTCAGCAGAGAATCAGTCTGCATGTCATAGCAGAGAATCATGCTTTTCGTCACCCAACACTGGAACAGTCCATTGTCAGATATTTAGGCCCAGGCACCCAGGCAGAGGAGAGAGGTCCCGTAACAGAGAATCTGGCTTCATGTCAGCAGAGAATCAGTCTGCATGTCATAGCAGAGAATCAGGCTTTATGTCACCCACCACTGTAACAGTCCATTGTCATATATTTAGGCCCAGGCACCCAGGCAGAGGAGAGAGGTCCCGTAACAGAGAATCTGGCTTCATATCAGCTGAGAATCAGTCTGCATGTCATAGCAGAGAATCATGCTTCACGTCAGCCACCACTGTAAAAGTCCATTGTCATATATTTAGTCTCAGGCACCAAAGCAGAGGAGAGAGGTCCCATAACAGAGAATCTGGCTTCATGTCAGCAGAGAATCAGTCCGCATGTCATAGCAGAGAATCAGGCTTCACGTCACCCACCACTGTAACAGTCTATTGTCATATATTTAGGCCCAGGCACCCAGGCAGAGGAGAGAGGTCCCGTAACAGAGAATCTGGCTTCATGTCAGCAGAGAATCAGTCTGCATGTCATAGCAGAGAATTATGCTTCACGTCACCCAACATTGGAACAGTCCATTGGCATATATTTACGCCCGGGCACCCAGACAGAGGAGAGCTTCATTCAACTTTGGGTTGCCTCGCAATATAATGGTAAAATGAAAATAAAAATTGGATTGAATGAGAAAGTGCCCTGGAGTACAATAATATATGGTTAAGGGGAGGTAGTTAATGTCTAATCTGCACAAGGGATGGACAAGTCCTGTGGGATCCATGCCTGGTTCATTTTTATGAATGTCAGCTTGTCCACATTGACTGTTTACAGGCGGCTGCGTTTGTCTGTAATGACGCCCCCTGCCGTGATGAATACACGTTCAGACAAAACGCTGGCCGCCGTGCAGGCCTGCACCTCCAAGTCATAAAAGGCTAGCTCTGACCACGTGGACAATTTAGAGACCCAGAAGTTGAATGGGGCCGAACCATCAGTCAGTACATGGAGGGGTGTGCACACGTACTGTTCCACCATGTTAGTGAAATGTTGCCTCCTGCTAATACGTTGCGTATCAGGTGGTGGTGCAGTTAGCTGTGGCGTGTTGACAAAACTTTTCCACATCTCTGCCATGCTAACCCTGCCCTCAGAGGAGCTGGCCGTGACACAGCTGCCTTGGCGACCTCTTGCTCCTCCTCTGCCTTGGCCTTGGGCTTCCACTTGTTCCCCTGTGACATTTGGGAATGCTCTCAGTAGCGCGTCTACCAACGTGCGCTTGTACTCGTGCATCTTCCTATCACGCTCCAGTGCAGGAAGTAAGGTGGGCACATTGTCTTTGTAGCGTGGATCCAGCAGGGTGGCAACCCAGTAGTATGCACATGTTAAAATGTGGGCAATTCTGCTGTCGTCGCGCAGGCACTGCAGCATGTAGTTACTTATGTGTGCCAGGCTGCCCAGGGGTAAGGACAAGCTGTCCTCTGTGGGAGGCGTATCGGCATCGTCCTGCGTTTCTCCCAGCCACGCACCAGTGATGGGCCCGAGCTGCGTTGGGTGCCACCCAGCTGTGACCATGCTTCATCCTCATCCTCCTCCACCTCCTCCTCATCCTCGTCCTCCTCGTCCTCCAGTAGTGGGCCCTGGCTGGCCACATTTGTAACTGGCCTCTGCTGTTGCCAAAAACCTCCCTCTGAGTCACTTCGAAGAGACTGGCCAGAAAGTGCAAAAAAATAACCCCTCTTCCTCCTCCTCCTCCTGCTGAGCCACCTTCGCTTCCATCATCGCCCTAAGTGTTTTCTCAAGGAGACATAGAAGTGGTATTGTAACGCTGATAACGGCATCATCGCCACTGGCCATGTTGGTGGAGTACTCGAAACAGCGCAACAGGGCACACAGGTCTCGCATGGAGGCCCAGTCATTGTTGGTGAAGTGGTGCTGTTCCACAGTGCGACTGACCCGTGCGTGCTGCAGCTGAAACTCCACTATGGCCTGCTGCTGCTCGCACAGTCTGTCCAGCATGTGCAAGGTGAAGTTCCACCTGGTGGGCACGTCGCATATGAGGCGGTGAGCGGGAAGGCCGAAGTTACGCTGTAGCGCAGACAGGCGAGCAGCGGCAGGATGTGAACGCCGGAAGCGCGAACAGGCGGCCCGCACTTTATGCAGCAGCTCTGACATGTCGGGGTAGTTGTGAATGAACTTCTGCACCACCAAATTCAGCACATGCACCAAGCAAGGGATGTGCGTCAAACCGGCTAGTCCCATAGCTGCTACAAGATTTCGCCTATTATCGCACACCACCAGGCCGGGCTTGAGGCTCACCGTCAGCAACCACTCGTCGGTCTGTTGTTCTATACCCCGCCACCACTCCTCTGTGCGGTGTGGGGCCTGTCCCCCAAACATATGAGTTTCAGAATGGCCTGCTTACGTTTACCCCGGGCTGTGCTGAAGTTGGTGGTGAGGGTGTGTGGCTGTCTGGATGAGCAGGTGGAAGAAGAGGAGGAGGAAGCTGAGTAGGAGGAGGTGGGAACAGGAGGCAAAGAATGTTGCCCTGCGATCCTTAATGGCGGAAGGACGTGCGCCAAACAGCTCTCCGCCTGGGGCCCAGCCGCCACTACATTTACCCAGTGTGCAGTTAGGGAGATATAGCGTCCCTGGCCGTGCTTACTGGTCCACGTATCTGTGGTTAGGTGGACCTTGCCACAGATGGCGTTGCGCAGTGCACACTTGATTTTATCGGATACTTGGTTGTGCAGGGAAGGCACGGCTCTCTTGGAGAAGTAGTGCCGGCTGGGAACAACATACTGTGGGACAGCAAGCCACATTAGCTGTTTGAAGCTGTCTGTGTCCATCAGCCTAAATGACAGCATTTCATAGGCCAGTAGTTTAGATATGCTGGCATTCAGGGCCAGGGATCGATTGTGGCTAGGTGGAAATTTACGCTTTCTCTCAAATGTTTGTGAGATGGAGAGCTGAACGCTGCCGCGTGACATGGTTGAGATGCTTGGTGACGGAGGTGGTGGTGTTGGTGGTACATCTCCTGTTTGCTGGGCGGCAGGTGCCAACGTTCCTCCAGAGGCGGAGGAAGAGGCTGAGGCAGCAGCAGCAGAAGAGGCCGAGGCGGCAGCAGCAGAAGAAGCGAGGCGGCAGCAGCAGAAGAGGTAGCAGGGGGAGCCTGAGTGACTTCCTTGTTTTTAAGGTGTTTACTCCACTGCAGTTCATGCTTTGCATGCAGGTGCCTGGTCATGCAGGTTGTGCTAAGGTTCAGAACGTTAATGCCTCACTTCCGGCTCTGATGGCACAGCGTGCAAACCACTCGGGCCTTGTTGTCAGCACATTGTTTGAAGTGCCATGCCAGGGAACTCCTTGAAGCTCCCTTTGGGGTGCTTGGTCCCAGATGGCGGCGGTCAGTAGCAGGCGGAGTCTCTTGTCGGCGGGTGTTCTGCTTTTGCCCACTGCTCCCTCTTTTGCTACGCTGTTGGTTCGGTCTCACCACTGCCTCTTCCTCCGAACTGTGAAAGTCAGTGGCACGACCTTCATTCCATGTGGGGTCTAGGACCTCATCGTCCCCTGCATAGTCTTCCAGCCAGTCTTAATCCCTGACCTCCTGTTCAGTCTGCACACTGCAGAAAGACGCAGCAGTTGGCACCTGTGTTTCGTCATCATCAGAGACGTGCTGAGGTGGTATTTCCATGTCCTCATCATCAGGAAACATAAGTGGTTGTGCGTCAGTGCATTCTATGTCTCCCACCGCTGGGGTAGGGCTAGGTGGATGCCCTTGGGAAACCCTGCCAGCAGAGTCTTCAAACAGCATAAGAGACTGCTGCATAACTTGAGGCTCAGACAGTTTCCCTGGTTTGCATGGGGGTGATTTGACAGACTGATAGGTGTGGTTTTCAGGCGCCATCTGTGCGCTTTCTGCAGAAGACTGGGTGGGAGATAATGTGAACGTGCTGGATCCACTGTCGGCCACCCAATTGACTAATGCCTGTACCTGTTCAGGCCTTACCATCCTTAGAACGGCATTGGGCCCCACCAAATATCGCTGTAAATTCTGGCGGCTACTGGGACCTGAGGTAGTTGGTTCACTAGGACGTGTGTCTGTGGCAGAACGGCCACGTCCTCTTCCAGCACTAGAGGGTCCACTAACACCACCACGACCATGTCCGCGTCCCTTACTAGATGTTTTCCTCATTGTTACCGTTCACCACAATAACAAAAAAATTATTTGGCCCAATGTAGTGAATTCAAATTCAGGCCTTTTTTTACAGGCACCTAACACTATCTGGCTATCTATTTAGGTACCATATTACACTAATACAGGCACAGCAGTAACCACAGATTTAGCTGAATATAAATTGTAGGCCTAGTATTTAGGCGCTGGATGACAGGTATACGTTTACGGACAGAATTAGACTTGGAAATGCACGGTATCGTGTGAAGGTATTGTGGATGACCCTATCAGCACCTTGAATCTAAAATACCCTTTTATGGATAGATTTAAAGTAGGCCTGATACAGCAGAAACCACTAATTTAGAGAATTGCTAAGTTGGGAATTGTATTTCAACCCAGAACAAAAAGTGTGCTTTGACGGACACAAAATAACTTGACCAGCTACAGCAATAACCACAGATTTAGCTGAATATAAATTTGAGGCCTATTATTTAGGCGCTGGGTGACAGGTATACGTTTACGAACAGAATTAGACTTGGAAATGCACGGTAGTTTGTGTGTGAAGTTATTGAGAATGACCCTATCAGCACCTTGAATCTAATATACCCTTTTATGGATAGATTTAAAGTAGGCCTGATACAGCAGAAACCACTAATTTAGAGAATAGCTAAGTTGGGAATTGTATTTCAACCCAGAACAAAAACTGTGCTTTGACGGACACAAAATACCTTGACCAGCTACAGCAATAACCACAGATTTAGCTGAATATAAATTTGAGTCCTATTATTTAGGCGCTGGGTGACAGGTATACGTTTACGAACAGAATTAGACTTGGAAATGCACGGTAGTTTGTGTGTGAAGTTATTGAGAATGACCCTATCAGCACCTTGAATCTAATATACCCTTTTATGGATAGATTTAAAGTAGGCCTGATACAGCAGAAACCACTAATTTAGAGAATTGCTAAGTTGGGAATTGTATTTCAACCCAGAACAAAAACTGTGCTTTGACGAACACAAAATAACTTGACCAGCTACAGCAATAACCACAGATTTAGCTGAATATAAATTTGAGGCCTATTACTTAGGCACTGGGTGACAGTTTTACGTTTACGGACAGAATTAGACTTGGAAATACACGGTAGCTTGTGTGTGAAGTTATTGAGAATGACCCTATCAGCACCTTGAATCTAATATACCATTTTATGGATAGATTTAAAGTAGGCCTGATACAGCAGAAACCACTAATTTTGAGAATTGCTAAGTTGGGAATTGTATTTCAACCCAGAACAAAAACTGTGCTTTGACGGGCACAAAATACCTTGACCAGCTACAGCAATAACCACAGATTTAGCTGACTATAAATTTGAGGCCTATTATTTAGGCACTGGGTGACAGGTATACGTTTACAGACAGAATTAGACTTGAAAATGCACGGTAGCGTGTGTAGTTATTGTGGATGACCCTATCAGCACCTTGAATCTAATATACCCTTTTATGGATCGATTTAAAGTAGGCCTGATACAGCAGAAACCACTAATTTAGGGAATTGCTAAGTTGGGAATTGTATTTCAACCCAGAACAAAAAGTGTGCTTTGACGGACACAAAATAACTTGACCAGCTAGAGCAATAACCACAGATTTAGCTGAATATAAATTTGAGGCCTATTATTTAGGCACTGGGTGACAGGTATACGTTTACAGACAGAATTAGACTTGAAAATGCACGGTAGCGTGTGAAGTTATTGTGGATGACCCTATCAGCACCTTGAATCTAATATACCCTTTTATGGATCGATTTAAAGTAGGCCTGATACAGCAGGAACCACTAATTTAGAGAATTGCTAAGTTGGGAATTGTATTTCAACCCAGAACAAAAAGTGTGCTTTGACGGACACAAAATAACTTGACCAGCTACAGCAATAACCACAGATTTAGCTGAATATAAATTTGAGGCCTATTACTTAGGCACTGGGTGACAGTTTTACGTTTACGGACAGAATTAGACTTGGAAATACACGGTAGCTTGTGTGTGAAGTTATTGAGAATGACCCTATCAGCACCTTGAATCTAATATACCATTTTATGGATAGATTTAAAGTAGGCCTGATACAGCAGAAACCACTAATTTAGAGAATTGCTAAGTTGGGAATTGTATTTCAACCCAGAACAAAAACTGTGCTTTGACGGACACAAAATAACTTGACCAGCTACAGCAATAACCACAGATTTAGCTGACTATAAATTTGAGGCCTATTATTTAGGCACTGGGTGACAGGTATACGTTTACAGACAGAATTAGACTTGAAAATGCACGGTAGCGTGTGTAGTTATTGTGGATGACCCTATCAGCACCTTGAATCTAATATACCCTTTTATGGATCGATTTAAAGTAGGCCTGATACAGCAGAAACCACTAATTTAGGGAATTGCTAAGTTGGGAATTGTATTTCAACCCAGAACAAAAAGTGTGCTTTGACGGACACAAAATAACTTGACCAGCTACAGCAATAACCACAGATTTAGCTGAATATAAATTTGAGGCCTATTATTTAGGCACTGGGTGACAGGTATACGTTTACAGACAGAATTAGACTTGAAAATGCACGGTAGCGTGTGAAGTTATTGTGGATGACCCTATCAGCACCTTGAATCTAATATACCCTTTTATGGATCGATTTAAAGTAGGCCTGATACAGCAGAAACCACTAATTTAGAGAATTGCTAAGTTGGGAATTGTATTTCAACCCAGAACAAAAAGTGTGCTTTGACGGACACAAAATAACTTGACCAGCTACAGCAATAACCACAGATTTAGCTGAATATAAATTTGAGGCCTATTATTTAGGCACTGGGTGACAGGTATACGTTTACAGACAGAATTTGACTTGAAAATGCACGGTAGCGTGTGAAGTTATTGTGGATGACCCTATCAGCACCTTGAATCTAATATACCCTTTTATGGATCGATTTAAAGTAGGCCTGATACAGCAGAAACCACTAATTTAGGGAATTGCTAAGTTGGGAATTGTATTTCAACCCAGAACAAAAAGTGTGCTTTGACGGACACAAAATAACTTGACCAGCTACAGCAATAACCACAGATTTAGCTGAATATAAATTTGAGGCCTATTATTTAGGCGCTGGGTGACAGGTATACGTTTATGGACAGAATTAGACTTGGAAATGCACGGTAGTTTGTGTGTGAAGTTATTGAGAATAACCCTATCAGCACCTTGAATCTAATATACCCTTTTATGGATAGATTTAAAGTAGGCCTGATACAGCAGAAACCACTAATTTAGAGAATTGCTAAGTTGGGAATTGTATTTCAACCCAGAACAAAAACTGTGCTTTGACGGACACAAAATAACTTGACCAGCTACAGCAATAACCACAGATTTAGCTGAATATAAATTTGAGGCCTATTATTTAGGCACTGGGTGACAGGTATACGTTTACAGACAGAATTTGACTTGAAAATGCACGGTAGCGTGTGAAGTTATTGTGGATGACCCTATCAGCACCTTGAATCTAATATACCCTTTTATGGATCGATTTAAAGTAGGCCTGATACAGCAGAAACCACTAATTTAGGGAATTGCTAAGTTGGGAATTGTATTTCAACCCAGAACAAAAAGTGTGCTTTGACGGACACAAAATAACTTGACCAGCTACAGCAATAACCACAGATTTAGCTGAATATAAATTTGAGGCCTATTATTTAGGCGCTGGGTGACAGGTATACGTTTACGGACAGAATTAGACTTGGAAATGCACGGTAGCGTGTGAAGTTATTGTGGATGACCCTATCAGCACCTTGAATCTAATATACCCTTTTATGGATAGATATAAAGTAGGCCTGATACAGCAGAAACCACTAATTTAGGGAATTGCTAAGTTGGGAATTGTATTTCAACCCAGAACAAAAAGTGTGCTTTGACGGACACAAAATAACTTGACCAGCTACAGCAATAACCACAGATTTAGCTGAATATAAATTTGAGGCCTATTACTTAGGCGCTGGGTGACAGGTATACGTTTACGGACAGAATTAGACTTGGAAATGCACAGTAGCTTGTGTGTGAAGTTATTGAGAATAACCCTATCAGCACCTTGAATCTAATATACCCTTTTATGGATAGATTTAAAGTAGGCCTGATACAGCAGAAACCACTAATTTAGAGAATTGCTAAGTTGGGAATTGTATTTCAACCCAGAACAAAAACTGTGCTTTGACGGACACAAAATAACTTGACCAGCTACAGCAATAACCACAGATTTAGCTGAATATAAATTTGAGGCCTATTATTTAGGCACTGGGTGACAGGTATACGTTTACAGACAGAATTTGACTTGAAAATGCACGGTAGCGTGTGAAGTTATTGTGGATGACCCTATCAGCACCTTGAATCTAATATACCCTTTTATGGATCGATTTAAAGTAGGCCTGATACAGCAGAAACCACTAATTTAGGGAATTGCTAAGTTGGGAATTGTATTTCAACCCAGAACAAAAAGTGTGCTTTGACGGACACAAAATAACTTGACCAGCTACAGCAATAACCACAGATTTAGCTGAATATAAATTTGAGGCCTATTATTTAGGCGCTGGGTGACAGGTATACGTTTACGGACAGAATTAGACTTGGAAATGCACGGTAGCGTGTGAAGTTATTGTGGATGACCCTATCAGCACCTTGAATCTAATATACCCTTTTATGGATAGATATAAAGTAGGCCTGATACAGCAGAAACCACTAATTTAGGGAATTGCTAAGTTGGGAATTGTATTTCAACCCAGAACAAAAACTGTTATTTGACGGACAACACAAATAACTTGACCAGCTACAGCAATAACCACAGATTTAGCTGAATATAAATTTGAGGTCTATTATTTAGGCGCTGGGTGACAGGTACAGAATTAGACTTGGAAATGCACGGTAGCAAGTGAAGTTATTGTGGATGACCCTATCAGCACCTTGAATCTAATATACCCTTTTATGGATATATTTAAAGTAGGCCTGATACAGAAGAAACCACTAATTTTGGGAATTGCTAAGTTGGGAATTGTATTTCAACCCAGAACAAAAACTGCCCCTGATGTAGGATATAGCAAAATAATAACCACACTATTGATGGTTAAATGGACTTGGTGGCAGCTTGCCCCTGATGTAGGATATAGCAAATAAATAACCACACTATTGATGGTTAAATGGACTTGGTGGCAGCTTGCCCCTGATGTAGGATATAGCAAAAAAATAACCACACTATTGATGGTTAAATGTACTTGGTGGCAGCTTGTGCTGGCGCACCACAAGACACAAATTGGCCGCCGATCACCCCAGAAAAAAGTGACTGAAAAACGCTTTGGGCAGCCTAAAAACAGTGAGCAATTAAATAGCAGCAGTTCAATGATCCACAGCTGTAGATCGATCACTGACTTAAGTGTTTTTGAGGAGTTAATCACTGCCTAATCTCGCCCTTAACAGTCGCAGCTGCAACCTCTCCCTACACTGATCAGAGTAGAGTGACGTGCGGCGTTTCGTGACTCCAACTTAAATAAAGGCTGGGTCACATGCTGCACTGGCCAATCACAGCTATGCCAATAGTAGGCATGGCTGTGACGGCCTCTTGGGGCAAGTAGTATGATGCTTGTTGATTGGCTGCTTTGCAGCCTTTCAAAAAGCGCCAAGAAAGCGACGAACACCGAACACGAACCCGGACTTTTGCGAAAATGTACGTGTTCGGGTCCGTGTCACGGACACGCCAAAATTCGGTGCAAACCCGAACTATACAGTTCGGGTTCGCTCATCCCTATCCAGGATGTCTTGAGGCAGGCCTGGAAAATCTCTGGCTATTTTAAAAGATCTTACAAGGCCATGGCTCGCCTTTCTGATATTCAGCAGCGACACCCCCCTCCCCTCAGACGTCAGATTTCTCACAGCCCGACGTACTGGAACTCCACCTTGTATATGCTTGATAGGCTGCTCCAGCAGCAATGTGCCATTAACAACTACCTGTACGAACTCTGCAGCAGGACAGGTTCTAGTGAGCTTGGTTTCCTTTCACCGTGCCAGTGGCTGCTCATGTGCGATGCATGCAGACTTCTGCGGCAATTTGATGAGATCACCAAACTGGTCAGTCGCAGCCAGAGGACCATCATTGACATTGTACCTTACACCTTCTTTCTGGAGCGTACATTGTGTCATGTCATTGATCAAGCCATCGAGGAGCAGGAGCTGGAAGAGGAAGTCACAATGCTGATTGAATTCCCAGGGCGGCTACTCCATATGAGACAAATTAGCAGGAGTCAGAAGATAAGTCAGAGGAGGATGGTGAATGGGGGAGGAGTAGGAGCAAGAAGAGCAGGCTTGAGGGGGACTTTAAACTTTTTGGGGATCCCTGGTGTTGTCCGTGGCTGTGGGGAGGAGACCGAGGACTACATTACCCTGACCGATGAGAAGGAGCAAGGGCGCTCCACCGCTTCCAATTTAGTGATATATACCTATTTGGTATAAAGGAGCATTAAATTAAACCTACCCTTGCATATTACTTTGAGAGTGTGTGGTTTCATTCATATTGACTGTCCTGAGAATAGGTCATCAATATTAAGAGTGGACAACCCCTTTATGAGCTCAATATACTGTACCGTATGTTAGAACAAATATATGGATTCAATGGCAATAATGTATTCAGGATTGTTGTTGTAGACGATAGCATATTTAAGTGTGTTTAGAGTGTGGAATAGGATAATATTATTTGTTATATATTTTTCCAGCCTCTCTAGATCCAACACTCAATCTAGTGTGAGAATGGTAATAGGCAGGCTTATGGGTATACACTGTTCGTTTTAGGAAATAATGTTATACACAAGTGTGTGTTACAGATAAGGAAATAGGTCAGTTTTTTTAATGATAGCAATGGTGAGAACATACTGGAGAATGGATATATTCACAGGAAGAGTATGAAAGAATGCCATTTTTGGGGGAAAATGTCTTAGCCACTATGTGTGCAATGAAATATGAAATATAAACCAATAGGAGACAAGCCATAGTAGGCATTTATGAAAACCTGTATAAAAGAGGCACTATAGAATTGAGCTTCTACTACAAACTGAAACTATGTGCCCAGAATATCCCTTAGCAGTTGTCTGGCCAGATGTCTAGTGCTAATTCTAGACATGCTTCTCCATCTGAGTCACAAGCGTAGGAAGTGGACCGTAAGAACTTCTATAGGTTAAAGCTATTGCTCATATTGAAATACAAATGAAGCTGGCAAGCATGTTAAGGTACAATAGCAAGCTAGTAACAGAAAATGTGATTTGTCAGGAACCTTTGTAGCTGTCTTTTTCCCAAAGAAAAGATCCAATAAGATTCTCTAAAGTGTTTAGTTTAGCATTGTATCTGCATATTAATTACATTTTGATTAGACACGTCACTAAGATGTTTGTTGATGGGTCTTTTCAGGGAGACCAATTTATACCCACAAATAGCCAAATAGACAACATTGTTTGTGTTGCAATTTATGTAATTTATTGAATTGATCCTGGATATGCTTTAGTGCCATAACCAAACCTCTATGTTCCTTTAATTTTCATATTTAAGTGTTTTCACAGATTTCATTAGGAAATCCTTTAGATAATAAATAATCCTACCTAATAAAAGCCCTCTGTGCCTGTGCTGTGTCCGTGCATGTGTGCCGATGTTAAATGCGCATGCCCGGAGTTACCTAGAGCAGGGGCAACTGATGGGAGTTACCTGGAGCAAGGGCAACTGATGGGAGTTACCTGGAGCAATTGCAACTGATGGGAGTTACCTGGAGCAAGGGCAACTGATGGGAGTTACCTGGAGAAGGGGCAACTGATGGGGGTTACCTGGAGCAGGATCAACTGTTGGGGGTTACCTGGGGCAGGATCAACTGATGGGGTTACCTGAATCATTGGCAACTGATGGGAGTTACCTGGAGCAAGGGCAACTGATGGGAGTTACCTGGAGCAAGGGCAACTGATGGGAGTTACTTGGAGCAAGGGCAACTGATGGGAGTTACCTGGAGCAGGGGCAACTGATGGAGGTTACCTGGAGCAGGGGCAACTGATGGGGGTTACCTGGAGCAGGGGCAGGATCACTAATTGATGGACACTAGAGCAGGAGTATTACTACTAGAGGCAAATACCAAGCCTGCGGCAGCAAATTGCGCTCAGCACCTGGTGTTGCCGCCTTTATACACAGAACATCCTCATCCAAACTCCCCTCAGAACTGAGCGCCGATGAGTGAGTCCTCCGCTGGGCGGCCTCATGCAGAAGTGCCTGGGCTCTGGAAGAGGAGGGAGCAGAGTGCAGGCCGTAGAGACAGCGGGATCTGGTGATGGTGCCACTGCGTGGTGCTGGAGCTGTACAGCGGCATCAGAGACATGCACTGTGGCCTGTCTGGTAACGTGAGCCCTGGCCCTCCATGCGGAGACCTGGTGCGGGGTACAGCTGTGTAATGAGCGGTGATGGGTTCATGCAGAGCGCCGTGTGCTAATGGGTAGGCGCGCCACGCGTGCGCAGTTTAATTATTGGCACACACGCACAGACACAGAGCAGCAACACACGGCTTTTATTATTATACATTGTGTTTGAGGGAATCAATGGTACAAGCTATCTCTTATTATAAAAGCCCTGTGCATGCTCAGGGCTGCGTGTCTGTGCGTGTGTGCTGATAATTGAACTGCACATGCTCGGCGAGCCAACCAATCATCACATGGCGCTTCATGCACCGCCCACACCTGCATGTCGCGCAATCACCGATCACAGGTTATGGTGTTCTCTCCACATTAGACAGCCGCCATTACTGTCTGTGCATCACAGAGCAGCACAGTCCCAGCACTCTCAGGCACAGACAGCAGCCGCTGCCAGCAGTCTCAGCCACCAGTCGCTGCCAGCAGTCTCAGCCACCAGTCAATGCCAGCTGTCTCAGCCATCAGTCAGAGTGCCAGCAGTCTCAGCCACCAGTCGCTGCCAGCAGTCTCAGCACCACCAGTTAGTGTCACCATTCAGTGCAAGCCGTCCCCTAGCCATTTAATATAGACTGTTCCTACTAATGTTTATGCACTACTGTTCTAGCACCCATTATTGTAATGGGCTTAATGTCTAGTTGTATAATAATTGCAGTGTTACTGAGGTACTGTATTCTCTAGTGGAGAATACTGAGGAATGTAGAGCAACATGGAGGTACCACAATAAGGCCAAATATTGTGACATATACATGGCATTGTGATTTTGTTATGTGGCCCTGTATTGCAATTTGGTTACTTCTATACATGAAACAAAAGTTTTTTAGAAAAAAAAAGAAAAATATGCTGTCTAAATTACCTTTTTATTTTCAAAAGAGATTTATTGAGTGACAGGCCTACATAGAAACATGGATTGCTAGGACATTGGTATTGTATATATGCTTCTTTGGCATAATTTTCCAGGTTGAGAAAAGAAACATTTTTATGGTATCAGTTTACACCAGCAATATGCAGTGCTGCCCATAATTATTCATACCCCTGGCAAATTTTGACTTAAAGTTACTTTTATTCAACCAGCAAGTAATTTTTTTGACGGGAAATGACATAGATGTCTCCCAAAATATAATAAGACAATGTACAAGAGGCATTATTGGGGGGGAAAAAAAAAAACATTTCTCAGCTTTTATTTACATTTGAGCAAAAAGAGTCCAGTCCAAAATTATTCATACCCTTCTCAATAATCAATGTAAAAGCCTTTATTGGCTATTACAGCAATCAAACACTTCCTATAATTGCAGACCAGCTTTTTGCATGTCTCCACAGGTATTTTTGCCTATTCATCTTTAGCAATGAGCTCCAAATCTTTCAGGTTGGAGGGTCTTCTTGCCATCACCCTGATCTTTAGCTCCCTCCACAGATTCTCAATTGGATTCAAGTCTGGACTCTGGCTGGGCCACTCCAAAATGTTAATGTTGTTGTCTGCTAACCATTTCTCTCCACTTTTGCTGTGTGTTTTGGGTCATTGTCATGCGGAAATGTCCACTGGCGCCCAAGGCCAAGTATCTCTGCAGACTGCCTGATGTTGTCCTTGAGAATCCTCATGTATTGCTCTCTTTTCATGGTGCCGTTTACTGTGATTAGGTTCCCTGGTCCATTGGCTGAAAAACACCCCCAAAGCATTAGGTTCCCACCACCATGTTTGACAGTGGGGATGGTGTTCTTTGGGTTGAAATCTTCTCCTTTTTTGTGCCAAATGAAGGAAACATCATTGTGACCAAACAATTAAATTTTTGTTTCATCTGATCATAACACAGAAGACCAGAAGTCTTCTTCTATGTCCAGATGAGCTTTTGCAAAGGCCAAGTGAGCTTTTGTGTGCCTTATCTGGAGAAGTGGAACCCAGCAGTGTGCAGTGTCCGTTGGATTGTCTGCCTTGACACATTGCCACCAGCAGAGCCCAGATTCACCAGGATGGCCTTGGTGATCCTTGTATTCTTTTTCACCTCTCTAACTATCCTCCTGGCCAGCACAGGTGTCACTTTTGGCTTCCGATCACGTCCTCTGAGATTTTCCACAGTGTGGAACATCTTGTATTTTTTGCTAAAATGTAAACAAAAGCTGAGAATGTATTTTTTCCCCACAATAATGCCTCTTGTGCATCGTCTTATTATCTTTTGGGAGACACCTATGTCATTTCCCGTCAAAAAATTACTTGCTGGTTAAATAAAAGTAACTTTAAGTCAAATTTTGCCAGGGGTATAAATAATTATGGGCAGCACTGTATGTTCGTAGAAGTACAAATATAGAACAGCACAGTTCGATCAACAGAATAATTTGAAGATGTAACATACAGAAGCAGAACACAATATTAAATATACACTCACCTAAAGAATTATTAGGAACACCATACTAATACAGTGTTGGACCTCCTTTTGCCTTCAGAACTGCCTTAATTCTACGTGGCATTGATTCAACAAGGTGCTGATAGCATTCTTTAGAAATGTTGGCCCATATTGATAGGATAGCATCACGCAGTTGATGGAGATTTGAGGGATGCACATCCAGGGCTGAAGCTCCCGTTAAACCACATCCCAAAGATGCTTTATTGGGTTGAGATGTGGGGGCCATTTTAGTACAGTGACTCATTGTCGTGTTCAAGAAACCAATTTGAAATGATTCGAGCTTTGTGACATGGTGCATTATCCTGCTGGAAGTAGCCATCAGAGGATGGGTACATGGTGGTCATGAAGGGATGGACATGGTCAGAAACAATGCTCAGGTAGCCCGTGGCATTTAAACGATGGCCAATTGGCACTAAGGGGCCTAAAGTGTGCCCAGAAAACATCCCCCACACCATTACACCACCACCACCAGCCTGCACAGTGGTAACAAGGCATGATGGATACATGTTCTCATTCTGTTTACGCCAAATTCAGACTCTACCATTTGAATATCTCAACAGAAATCGAGACTCATCAGACCAGGCAACATTTTTCCAGTCTTCAACAGTCCAATTTTGGTGAGCTCGTGCAAATTGTAGCCTCTTTTTCCTATTTGTAGTGGAGATGAGTGGTACTTGGCGGGGTCTTCTGCTCTTGTAGCCCATCCGCCTCAAGGTTGTACGTGTTGTGGCTTCACAAATGCTTTCCTGCATACCTTGGTTGTAACGAGTGGTTATTTCAGTCAATGTTGCTCTTCTATCAGCTTGAATCAGTCGGCCCATTCTCCTCTGACCTCTAGCATCAACAAGCCATTTTCGCCCACAGGACTGCTGCATACTGGATGTTTTTCCCTTTTCAGACCATTCTTTGCAAACCCTAGAAATGGTTGTGCGTGAAAATCCCAGTAACTGAGCAGATTGTGAAATACTCAGACCGGCCCGTCTGGCACCAACAACCATGCCACGCTCAAAATTGCTTAAATCACCTTTCTTTCCCATTCTGATATTCAGTTTGAAGTTCAGGAGATTGTCTTGGCCAGGACCACAACCCTACATGCATTGAAGCAACTGCCATGTGATTGGTTGACTAGATAATCGCATTAATGAGAAATAGAACAGGTGTTCCTAATAATTCTTTAGGTGAGTGTATATCCACAAGTAAGCAGTTTTGGTTTATAATTTAATGGGAAATGAGAGCGTAGTGTCTTTATCGTGAGTTGTTGAGGGAACCGGACATCAGGAAACAATAGATTCCATAATAGTAGCTTCAAATAGCTGCAAACCGCAGATCCTCAAAAAACGGAAGCCGCTCGTGTTGCCTTCCGCAATTTGTGAAACGGAACAGGCGCCAGCAATATAAATGCCTATTCTTGTCCGCAAAGCACGGACAAGAATAGGACATGTTATATTTTTTTAACGGGCCCGCGGAACGGAGACACGGATGTGGACAGCACACGGAGTGCTGTCCGCATCTTTTGTGGCCCCAATGAAGTGAATGGCTCCGCATCCGAGCCGCCAAAATGGCGGCTCGGATGCGGAGCCAAACAACAGTCGTGTGCATGAGGCCTTAATCACTAGTGTTGATTGAGCACCAAAGTGCTCGGGCCGAACACGTCGGGATGCACAATGGAAGTCAATGGGAGAACCTGAGAATTAAACCAGGCACCCCCTGCTCTAAAGAGGGGAGGTGTCTAGTTCACATGAAAAGGTCAGAAATGGATGGAAACACCACTGGAATGGTTTGGGAACAGCATGGGGAGGATGTCAGGATGCCTCTTGGACTCCCAGGTCGCTGTTGGGAACGATGTTGTCCAAGTAATAAGCCACTTTTACAGACTGACAATAATACCCAAAAAAACTAAGATAAAATCGATTTTAGAGGAAAAATTGTTAGAAAACATTCTTTCCTATATATTTACTTATATATAAAGTGCCAGTGCTGCCAAAAATTACAAGGAAGAGGCACTCCGATACAAACTATATATCACATAAAGGAGGGCCTCATTCGCTTTGTGGTTCAATTGTTCAGGTAGTGGGACTCCTACACTCAAAGCCTAAGCACTAAGTGAAAGGGCTTCCAAAAATTACAAGGAACTCCAATACACCCTTTATTACACATAAAGGGGGCATCATACACCATTGAAAAATTATGATTGATGGCCTGATGCTAAGCTGACCATGTAAAATATTGTAGGTGAGGGCATGCAGGTGAGCTGACCCTGTAAAAGATTGTAGGTGAGGGCCTGCTTGTGAGCTCACCCTCTAAAAAATTATATGTGAGGGCCTGCAGGTAAGCTGACCCTCTAAAAAATATATATGCAAGGGCCTGCAGGTGAGCTGAAACAGTAAAATATTGTAGGTAAGGGACTGCAAGTGAGCTGACCCTCTATAAAAATTATATGCGAGGGCCTGCAGGTGAGCTGACCCTGTAAAAATTATATACAAGGGCCTATAGGTGAGCTGACCCTGTAAAACATTCTATGTGAGGGCCTGCAGGTTAGCTGACCCTGTAAAAGATTGTAGGTGAGGGCCTGCTGGTGAGCTGACCCTCTAAAAAAAAAATTTAATGCGAGAGCCTGCAGGTGAGCTAACTCTGTAAAACAATATATACGAGGGCCTGTAGATGAGCTTACCCTCTAAAAAATTATATTTGAGGGACTGGAGGTGAGCTGACCCTGCAAAAGATTGTACGTGAGGGCCTGCGGGTGAGCTGACCCTCTAAAAAATTATATGCGAGGGCCTGCAGGTAAACTGACCCTGTAAATCATTATATGTGAGGGCATATATGCAACAAATAAGTATGTTGATATGATGGAAGAGGAGGAGGAGAAAAGGAAGATTCAACCATATACCCTTGTTTGTGGTGGAAGGGGTGCATGGGAATACAGTGTATTCAGTAGTGATGAGCGGCATATTCGAATTCGCGATATTTCACGAATATTTTTAGAATATTCGCCGAATATTCGAAAATTCGCGATTTTTTTTCTTGAAAAAATCGGCAAGGTAATGATTGTGTAATATGCGAATTTTCGTAATTCTAATTTTCGGATTCGAATTTTTATTGCGAATTTTTCAACTTACAACTATTAGACAAAGATTATAGCACTATATTAGCTAAATTGCTCTATATTCGATTTTTTGAATACTCACTATATTGCTATAACTTCGTTTACCGTTTATTGTAATATTCTAAAACAAGAATATATAGCAATATAGCGAATATTCGAAAAAATGAATTTAGAGCAATTTAGCTAATATAGTGCTATAATCTTCTTTGTCTAAAAGTTGAAAAATTCGCAATAAAAATTCGAATCCGAAAATGCAAATTACGAAAATTCGCATATTACACAATCATTACCTTGCCGATTTTTTCAAGAAAAAAATTGCGCATTTTGAAATATGACCCCTGCCGCTCATCACTACTCCTAAAGTCAAGTATATTGCAGCCTTCTTATTGGCCCACAAGCTAGAAGCAGGAAGGGATCATGTGTACTGATTTTTTTTTTAAAAAAAAAAGGAAAAAAAATAAAAAAATAAAAGAAAACTATATTCAAAATATTCGCGAATTTTCGAAGTACCTATATTCGCGATAAAAATTCGAAATTCGAATATTCGTGATCAACACTAGTATTCAGTACATTATAAACAACACATTTAAAATGCCTTTATGTTCATCAGCTTTCATCTGGTGGAGTCGAAAAGTTCTGGTCAATCCAGGCCTTGTTCATCTTTATACGAGTCAACCTTTCAGCATTTTCAGTTGACAGGCGGATACGCTTATCTGTTATAATGCCACCAGCAGCACTAAATACCCGCTCAGACAAAACGCTGGCGGCAGGGCAGGCCAGCACCTCCAAGTCGTAGAGCGCCAGTTAGTGCCACATGTCCAGCTTGGACCTGCAGTAGTTGTAAGGCACTGATGAATCATTGAGGACGCTGACACGGCTGCTATGTACTCTTTCACCATCTTCCAACATTTTTCCCTCCTTGTGACAGTAGGCCATACATCAAGTTCTGAGTGCTGGCGAGGTGTCATGAAACTGTCCCGGCTTTTGAGAGTGTTGCCCTGCCCATGTTGGAACTGTTCTGTGTTCCCCTTGTCTCCCCTTGGTTGCCCAAGGAACTAAGGACTTTGCTGCCAGCATTGTCAGATGAAAATCTTTGGAGTAATTTTTCTACAAGGACCTTCTGGTATTGCACCGTTTTGCTCGTCCTCTCCACCAGAGGAATGAGAGATGATAAGTTCTCTTTGTAGCGGGGTCAAGAACGGTGAACAACCAGTAATCCGTGTTGTCTAAAATGTGTATAACGTGCGGGTCACTGGAAAAGGAGCCTAACATGAAGTCAGTCATGTGTGTTAAAGTACCATCAAACAGAACTTTGCTGTCATCATCAGGAGGATCACTCTCAATCTCCTCTTCTGTCCACCCAGGCAGAACAGATGGAATTAAACTTCCATGGGTACTACCCTCTGTAGCGGAGGCAACCGTCTCCTGCTCCTCCTCCTCTTCTTCATCGTCCAATTTGCTCGGAGAAGACAAATTAAGGGCGACATGGCTATCATACTGTGTAATGTCTTACCCCATTTCCACCTCTTTCACATGCAAAGCTTCGTCCTTAATTGAGAGCAGCCAGCGTCTGAGTAGACACAGAAGTGAAATGGTTATGCTGATAATTGTGTTATCGCCGCTTACCATCTGTGTCAATTCCTCAAAGTTTCTTAAAACCTCACAGAGGTCAGACATCCATGCCCACTCCTTGTTTGTGAATAGCGGAAGCTGACTGGAAAGGCAATGACCATGTTGCATCTGGTATTCTACTGCTGCCCTTTGCTGCTCACAAAGTCTGGCCAACATGTGGAATGTCGAGTTCCAGCACGTGTCTACGTCGCACAACAGCCAGTGAGATAGCAATTTCCAGCACTGCTGCAGCGTTGACAGATCGGCTGAAGCTTTTAATGACTTGGAGAAATGGGCACACACGCGGCGCACCCTTCACCAGTAGCTCAGGCAAATTGGGGTAGGTTTTGATAAACCGTTGAAACACTAACTTTAAGACGTGGGCTAGGCATGGGATGTGTGCGAGCTTGCCGAGCTCCAAAGCCGCCACCAAGTTACGGCCATTATTAGACACAACCATGCCTGGTTCTAGGTCGAGTGGCGACAGCCACAGCTCAGTCTGGTCTCGTATCCCCTGCCACAACTCTGCGGCGGTGTGCTGTTTGTCCTCTAAGCATACCAGCTTCAGCACGGCCTGTTGCTGCTTCCCTGCTGCAGTGCTACACTGCTTCCAGCTACCAACTGATGGCTGACTGGTGCTGCAAGTAGATAATTCGGAGGTGGAAGTGGAGGAGGAGGAGAAATGGGGGTTGGAGCCACTAACGTAGGTGCTGGTGGAAACCCTGATCGACGTAGGTCCAGTAATCCTTGGCATCGGTAGCACCTGTGCCATTCCAGGCTACGATTCGCTCCATGCCTCCACAACGTTCACCCAGTGTGCCATCAGGGAAATGTAGTGTCCCTGGCTGAATGCACTTGTCCATGTGTCCATGATTAAGTGGACCTTCCCAGTAACTGCATTGGTCAGGACACGTGTAATGTTTTTACGGGACACTTGTTGGTGTAAGGCGGGCATAGCACACATTGAAAAATAGTGGCTGTTGGGGACTGCGTAACGTGGGTCGGCCTCTGACAGCAGGCTGTGGAAGGTCTCAGTGTCCACAAACATTTCCAAGGCCAGTAATTTGGAAAGTTATGCATTTAGGGCTATGGCCTCTGGGTGGGTGGCTAGGTATTTCCACTTGCGTTCAAATGCCTGGGGTAAGGACATTTGTACTATGTTCTAAGACACGGAAGTGGATGTGGTCGCTGATGGTGCTTGCAAAGGTCCAGGTGCAGGGCGGGAAGAATCCGGGCCTGCGCCTTTGACAGGGGATTGGCCAGCATGTAACACGGGGAAGAGGAGGCAGTGGTGTGACCCACAGACACAGATTGTGGACCCAGGCGTTCGTCCCACTTATTACGGTGCTTGGATGCCTTGTGGCAGATCATGCTGGTGGTGGTGAGATTGATAGTTTTTACGCCCCAGCTCATTTTGGTACAGCAAACGTGGCAAACTACTATTGTTTTGTTATCTGCACTTTTCACAAAAAAGTGCCATACTGGAAGGGGGTGGTCCATGAAACAGTTGTGGGTCTGTTTGGTGTGGCCCGCCTTCTCCCTTTTTCCCCTTCACTGTCACTTCCAGCCTGTTGCAGTGCAGCAGATCCCTCCCCCTCTGTACTGATGTCCTCGCTTGGCTTTCCACCTTCCCAGGTTAGGTCAGTGATATCATCGTCCACCACCTCCTCTTTCACTTCCTCACTCTGCTCATCCTCCTGACTTGTTGACCTAACTATAACCTCAGTGATTGACAACTGTGTCTCATTCTCTTCATCACCCTTTTGAGACAGTAATTGCCGTTGACTTATTAGCAACTGTATCTCATCATCATTCACCATATTAAACAGTAATTGTCATTCCCCACCATCATCTTCTTGTGACTGTGGATGCTCAAGAGTTTGGGAATCAGGGCACAAGATCTGTCCCTCTTCAAGCTTGCTTGGAAAGAGGGTGAAATCAAGGAATGGCGCTGAAAACAGCTCCTTGGAATATCATAGTGTGGTATCACTTGTTTGCCTAGAATCTCCATGTTGGGAGGAAGGAGGATCAGGGTGAGGATTGGGCTTGGTCGAACACAGGGTGGTGTTTAACTGACTGGAAGCATTATCTGCTGCAATCCAACCGACCACCTGGTCACACTGATCTGACTTCAAGAGTGGTGTCCTGCGCCACCCTGCAAACTGGTACACAAAGCTAGGTATCGTGGATGAGTTTTTTTCTTGTGCTTTGGCGGCAGGCACAGTTTCACCGCGCCCAGTGCCACGGCCTCTGCCCCGTCCCTTACTGCTCACCTTCTTCATATTAAATGTTTTAGATGCTTGAAAGTCTGTCACACGTACAGTAGCGTAGGATTTGGAAGTTTATACGTAAACAAATTAAAAAGGTATTTGGGATGTGGAAACGTCACACAGGAGATATCCCGCAGATAATGTCAATGCTGTCCCCAGCGGCTAATAAAAAAAATACAGGGAATGTCATAGGTTTTTGGGATGAGGAAACGTTATACAGGAGAGGTACCACCGGTAATGTCACTGTCCGCAGAGTCTACAAAAAAAGTATACTGTATGTCACAGATACATTTTTTCAGCGCACACGTTACACTACAGATGTGGCGCAGCTAATGTCACTGTCAGAACCAAACACAGTCTATTGAAAAAGTACACTGTATTTAAGAGATACATTTTTTCAGCGCACATGTTACACTGCAGTTCTGGCACTGGTAATGTCACTGTCAGAAGCGGACACCATCTACGGAAAAAGTACACTGGATGTCACAGATATTTTTTGGATGCGCACACTTTACACTGGAGATGTGGCGCAGCTAATGTTGCTGTCTGCAGCGGCCTAACTATTGCATGCTATTTAGCGCACTATGCACTAAAAATAGATATTGCTGCAACACAAAATAGTTCTTAAAAGGACTTTTGGGTCTGTAAAGTTTTAGCAATTTAGCTCAGGTTGCACAAAAAATATATATTGCTGCTGCCACACACACAATAATCCTTAAAAGGACTTTTTAGTATCTGAAAAGTTTTTCTAATAAAATTATTCCTATATCACTCCCTACACTGCCTGTCCCTTCCTCAGCACAACTCTCCCTGACTAATACTGAGCCGAACATGCGTCATCGGGTGCTATATATCACCCGATGACACGATTTGGCCAGCCAATCACTGTAATGCCAGTAACCAACATAGCTACAGTATTACAGTGAGCACAGTACTTACCAGCACATTTTTTGGCTACATAGCACCCAAGAAACGTGCAGGGAGGAGACTCGAGCATTGCGCTTGAGCACTTGCAGTATTCGGCCAAACACCGCCATGTGCCGAGCATCGAGATGCTCGACCCGACCAACACTATTAATCCCCATTTAAAAGCAGCATGAATGTAGGCCACCAAAAGGATGAATTGCAGAAGCTTATATGACGTGTATATAAAGCAAGGTAGTTTAAAAGAAGATCACTAACATGGTAATATCCACCTTAAATGTCTGATATAGTAGTTGCCCGATAAAGTCCCAAAATCACTTTATCTTTTAGTAAGACCACAAAATATTGATGATAATTACTGTAATTCCCCCTAAAAGAGGGAACCTAGACCTTAGGCTAAATTTAGTGTAATATCAGATTTATAGGGGTATCCTTTGGGATAAAAGAATGTAAGAAGTTAAATGGTCACTATCTTTTCACACAACTTTGCATAAATCAATAGTACAAACTACCACAAAAATTTTGCAATATTTCTTATCAAGGAGAAATACTGTATCTAATTCCCATGTTATCAGCTGCTTTAAAAGGTTGTCTCACTTCAGCAAATTGCATTTATTATGTAGAAGATGTTAACACAAGGTATTTACTAATGCATTGTTATTGTCCATATTGCCTCGGATTCATTTTTCCATCACATTATACACTGCTCGTTTCAAGGGGTTACGAATGCCCTGCAATGCAGCAGTGGTGGTCGTTCTTGCACACTAACCATAGAAACATGCAGTGTATAATGTGATGGAAAAATGAATCAAGCCAGAAAAGGAGACTATATGTACAATCACAATACATTAGTAAGTGCCTTGTAATAACTTCTTCTACATGACAAATGTAATTTGCTAAAGTGAGTGTCCTTTAACACCCCCCCCCCCACACACACACACACTCCTCTAATCGCTTCTCTCTTTGAAATATGTTTTGAATGGATGGATCAGCTACACTCAAGGATCAGATTTCACACGTGATTACAAGTCTATGGAGAAGGGAAAGGGGAGGAGTGAGCAGGAGCTGAGTGAGCTAGGTCTCAAGGAGAGATAACAAAGAGACTGCAGCTAAATAGAAAGTTTGTATCTCTTCCCAAGTGCTTTATCCACAACCATACAGGTCACTATTCCTCTGTAATGTCCTCCATGATCTTCTGTGAAAGAGAAGGTTAACTAGTCTTCACTCAACAGATCTAGGAGAGCTGCAAACTAAACATTTAGCATGCACAAGGGTAAAATGAACAATGACACATTCAAGTCACATAATGGCTTGAAGTTGTGTTATTTCTCAGGTGCATACACTGTACTATTGATTAATGCACACTTTCTTGAAAGGTTATATACACTTTAATTATTAGATGACGTTTTAATGCATTCTGAATGGGCAGGCGAGTGTTTTGCGACTTAGCGATAACCTCATTCGGACCTGTGAAGTCACCAGGAGTCTAAAATGTTTCCAACAAACAAAATCAGTTTGTGAAAGGCCAGGATGGAAGAGTGGATTATGTAAAATAGGCACCAGTGGTGATAAGGGATTTGTAGCCTATATAAATATCTAACATGTCTCAAGAGTTGGTCATGTACTTGCATTATTGAGTAATAGTAAAGCCTGAAGGATGGTAGGAGTAATAACAGATGACTAAAGTATTACCCACAGCAATGGATTACTTGTCTTTGTGGAAAATCATTACCTGGCTTATAAATAGCAACACACTTTATCTATATATTTATATGTTTGACATATACTATAACTTGTAACACTGTTCAAATCATATCAATATACATCAAGAATATTAACATCGAAAAATAAGCTTCAGTTTCTAAAGAGAATAATAATTCTTACACCACTGCTATAAAACAATGAAAAATTGCAAGTGCTGTATATGCCACTAATGCATGATTATAGCTGTTCTCATCTGGAATCCATACAGATAATGACTTATTGAATGCTAATTTGTTATCCAAGAAAATGTCTTAATACACAGTTTATTTACAGTTAATACTGTACATAGCTCATTACGCTGATGAGCTATAAAACATCACTAACACATATTAGGCTGCTGTTTACTTACCAGCCTTTAAAACCTTTGGCCTTTAGTGCATAATTTACATCATATAGTATATTATTCTGCAGAAAACAAATAAGTGAAATCAAACATAACTATAAAGGACATATTCCATATAGGACAGTAGTCAAGGTCAATCCGTCATCAGTTTTTTACAGCCATTTTTACCCAAGTGTTTTTCTTAAAATTGCTGTTCAGCTGTTCCAAAGGGACCTGAACCCTGGAGTCTGATCAATGTAATGCATGGACTTGAGAGTCCATGTCTTCATCAGCTCAAAGTACTCTATACATCCTACCACTGATTGTCAGATTTCATCCAGTACACAGTATAAGGCTACTTTCACAGTCGCGTTTTGGGCTGATCCGTCATGGATCTGCAAAAACAAATCCGTTACAATAATATAACAGCATGTATCTGTCATGAACTGATCCGTTTGTATTAGGCCTCATGCACACGACCGTTGTGTGCATCCGTGGCCGTTGTGCCGTTTTCCGTTTTTTTTCGCGGACCCATTGACTTTCAATGGGTCCGTGAAAAAATCGGAAAATGCACCGTTTTGCAGCCGAGGCCGTGATCCGTGTATCCTGTCCGTCAAAAAAATATGACCTGTCCTATTTTTTTGACGGACAACGGTTCACGGACCCATTCAAGTCAATGGGTCCGTGAAAGAACACGGATGCACACAAGATTGGCATCCGTGTCCGTGATCCGTGGCCGTAGGTTGCTTTCATACAGACGGATCCGAAGATCCGTCTGCATAAAAGCTTTTTCTGATCTAGGTTTTCACTTCGTGAAAACTCATTTCCGACAGTATATTCTAACACAGAAGCGTTCCCATGGTGATGGGGACGCTTCTAGTTAGAATACACTGCAAACTTTGTACAAGACTGCCCCCTGCTGCCTGGCAGCACCCGATCTCTTACAGGGGGATATGATAGCACAATTAACCCCTTCAGGTGCGGCACCTAAAGGGGTTAATTGTACTATCATATTTCCCTGTAAGAGATCAGGGCTGCCAGGCAGCAGGGGGCAGACCCCCCCCTCCCCAGTTTGAATATCGTTGGTGGCACAGTGTGCCCACACCATCGCCCCCCCCTCCCTCCCTCTATTGTATTAAATCGTTGGTGGCACAGTGTGCCAACCACCATCAGCCCCCCTCCCTCCCTCTATTGTATTAAATCGTTGGTGGCACAGTGTGCCAACCACCATCGGCCCCCCTCCCTCCCTCTATTGTATTAAATCGTTGGTGGCACAGTGTGCCAACCACCATCGGCCCCCCTCCCTCCCTCTATTGTATTAAATCGTTGGTGGCACAGTGTGCCAACCACCATCGCCCCCCCCCCCCCCCTCCCTCTATAGCAGTAACATTGGTGGCAGTGTGCGGTCTCAACAGTAGAAGATTCATACTTACCTGCTTGCTGCTGCGATGTCTGTGAACGGCCGGGAGCTCCTCCTACTGGTAAGTGACAGTTCTTTAGCAATGCGCCGCACAGACCTTTCACTTACCAGTAGGAGGAGCTCCCGGCCGGACACAGACATCGCAGCAGCCAGGTAAGTATGAATCTTCTACTGTTGAGACCACACACTGCCACCAATGTTACTGCTATAGAGGGAGGGGGGGGGCGATGGTGGTTGGCACACTGTGCCACCAACGATTTAATACAATAGAGGGAGGGAGGGGGGCCGATGGTGGTTGGCACACTGTGCCACCAACGATTTAATACAATAGAGGGAGGGAGGGGGGGCCGATGGTGGTTGGCACACTGTGCCACCAACGATTTAATACAATAGAGGGAGGGAGGGGGGCCGATGGTGGTTGGCACACTGTGCCACCAACGATTTAATACAATAGAGGGTGGGAGGGGGGGGCGATGGTGGGGGCACACTGTGCCACCAACGATATTCAAACTGGGGAGGGGGGGGCTGCCCCCTGCTGCCTGGCAGCCCTGATCTCTTACAGGGGAATATGATAGTACAATTAACCCCTTTAGGTGCCGCACCTAAAGGGGTTAATTGTGCTATCATATCCCCCAGTAAGAGATCGGGTGCTGCCAGGCAGCAGGGGGCAGTCTTGTACAAAGTTTGTAGTGTATTCTAACCTGAAGCGTCCCCATCACCATGGGAACGCCTCTGTGTTAGAATATACTGTCGGATCTGAGGTTCACGAAGTAGCTCATATCCGACAGTATATTCTAACATAGAGGCGTTCCCATGGTGATGGGGACGCTTCAAGTTAAAATATACCATCGGATTGGAGAAAACTCCAATCCGATGGTATAAAAGAACTCCAGACTTTACATTGAAAGTCAATGGGGACGGATCCGTTTGAAATGGCACCATATTGTGTCAACATCAAACGGATCCGTCCCCATTGACTTGCATTGTAATTCAGGACGGATCCGTTTGGCTCCGCACGGCCAGGCGGACACCAAAACGACTTTTTTTTCATGTCCGTGGATCCTCCAAAAATCAAGGAAGACCCACGGACGAAATAACGGTCACGGATCACGGAGCCACGGACCCCGTTTTTGCGGACCGTGAAAAAAAACTGTCGTGTGCATGAGGCCTTATCTGTAACATAGCCGAGATGGATCCGTCATGAACTCCATTGAGAGTCAATGGTAGACGGATCCTTTTTTTATAGGTAGAATTAACTCAGATAGTAACAAAAAAACATTTTTGTGTATACAATGCAAAGTTTTTCCAACATACACCAACTAGCCATAAAATAAAATCTGATATTGTGTAGACCTGCAAAACCGCTCAGACTGAATGAGTTATGGATTCCACAAGACCTTTGACGGTTTCCTGTCATATATGGCACCAAGACACTAGGAGCAGACAATTTGAGCCCAGTAAGCTGCTTGGTGGTGCATCCGTAAATAAGATTTATACTTCAAGCACATCTCATAGATGCTCAATAAGATTGAGATCTTGGGAATTTGCGGGTCAATTCAACTCTCTAAACAGTTTATGTTTCTCAAGGTAGTCCTGAACATTTTTTTGCAGTGTGGCAGGGCACAATATCCTGCTGAAAGTGGTCACTGCATCCACATGAATGTCAAGGCACATGATTTCCAGCTTACCAATGCATTTGGGGGCAACTGGAGCACTTTAAATTTGGGTTAAATTTATTTAGAGCATATGAAATCTGTTAGCTAAATCGATAAATTCAGAACTGAAATTCAGGAAATTCCTCCATCTCTACTGATAAATTGTGCATAACATGTCTGGAAGGAATATAGTATATAATCTACACATAAACAAATATTTAAAGTTATTCTGTAACTTTAGTAGTGTGATCTAGGTCTTGCAGGAGTGAAACAAATGTTAATTTCAACCATTTATAGATTTCTATAACTTTAATTTGTCTATAGGTCCTGCTGGATATTGATAAGCTCAAATTTGCTATGCTGAATCCATGCAAGATGCTCCCTTGTGTGTCTCTGGGGGGATGGAAGGAAGGAAATCAATATACTTAGGAAATATTATTTATAGATGAAGTAAACTTTAATGTGGCAAATAATATGTAGAGAAGAGTGAAATTCAAAAAAAATTGCTGAATAAGAAAATAAATAAATTGCTTTGTAATGAATTACTTCATCACAAAGAGCATTTCTTTCTAACTAGCGGGCGCAATGATGGGGAACAGCATTTGCGTCACACCCCTCATTGGACCTCTCAGATGCCGCATTCTTTGATTCTTTGATCGAGGCATCTGAGATGAAAATTAAGGCCTTTCAAGGGTCATACGTCACTCGGCACGAGATTTTGTGCGTGATCTTCAAGCAAGATGCCCACGACGACCTCTTCACGCTCAAAAGATTCTTCAATTTGCTCAACACTATTAATATATGTTAATAGTAACAAATTTAACTGGGCTGTTCAATGTATTACTGTAAGTATCACGTTAAAGTTTACTTCATGCTGCTGTTCATATGTGCAGCTGATTTCAGCTTTGCACATATAACACAATTTTCTGCCTGACGGACACACTCTGATTTGTCTTTCCTTATATTTCCCTTTGGCTTGACATGCAGTATCCTGAGATTTATAGTGCAAGATGAATGGCTAAAAATAAATAAATAAAAATAAAGCATTTTTTAATAAATACTATTTTTTTAAGTAGATAAATTGTTTTTATGAAATGTAATTGACCGTGAAGACATTAGAAGATAAAAAATGTGCAGAACACAAGAAACCTTTACACTGGGTTCAACAATACGATAAAAAGGACTCTACGCCCAATTAACAGAATGATTCTGATTCTGACAAAAAAGAATGATAGAAAACACTTTGTTGTGTTCTTTAGAAGACTTGTCCTTCCATATGTTTTCTCATTGTTCGATGGATAAGCATGATTTTGCAATACTCTGTAAAGAGATGCATATGCTATATGTCTTTTTACACCTTCCCAGTGGTGTGGTTAGCAGTCTGTTGAGGAAAGATAACTGTTGATGTCTATATGTCATCCTATTTAAGGCGTGCATTAATCTAGCTGCCTCAGTTTAGGTTCCACTTTTATGTCACAAAGCAGCTCTGATCCACCACAGCATAGTCTCAAATTACTGTGAAGGTGTCTTTTAATACCTGACACCAAGACCTTAGCAGGAGATCTTGTAAACAATTATTGTAAGTTATGTGGTGGTGGAGCCTCCATGGATTGAACTTGTGTTTTCTGTATATTTCACAGATGGTTATAGGATTTTTGTCTGCATCCAACACATCCACTTCAGGAACAGGTGACAATATAGCAAGATAATCAGTGTTATTTACTTCTCCTGTAAGTGGTTTCTGATCAGTGCATACACACAGAGGGCAAGGGGTGTATCTTTATTAATTTAGTCAAATATTTAGAGAGTGTTTAGGCCAGCCTCATTTGTGTTTAGGCTAGCTTCTTCCATCTCCCCGATAAGCTGGTGTCTCATGAAATGAGGTGCAAAAATTGTCGATACTAATGCTCACAGCATGTGCAATAAACAAAAAAAGAAAACTGATGCCAGCTTCTACAGTAATATGAAACCTTCATGCATAGGACTCCATTTCAGTCCCGTGTGAAATCCAGTAAAAAGTGCATCCTGCACTGAAGGGTTAAATGGTATTTCCAGCTTTATTATGAATACATATAAAAAAAAAATTCCAGGACATACCGCATTGCCATCATCCTTTAACCAGTGGCATCGCCAAGGGGGGCCAGAGGGGGGCCACAGCCCCCCCTACATCACGCTGTGCCCCCCCCAACTAAAATGCCCCTCCAACTGAGCAGCCACAGTCAGGCACTGGGAGATGAGCGCTTCCATTGCGCTCATCTCCATAGTCATCTGCCTGTTCTAGTGTGGCAGGGGAGGGAGAGGCGTGTCCCTTCCCCTTCCTCTGTTAGGCTGCAGGCACTAGACTGGCTCTTGTTACTGGTACATGATGGGGGATTATTACTGGCACATGATGGGGGCTAATTACTGGCACATGATGGGGGCTAATTACTGGCATGTGATAGGGGGCTCTTGTTACTGACACATAGAGGGGGGGGCTCTTGTTACTGGAACGTGATGGGGTTGGACTCTTATTACTGGCACATTGGGGGGCTCTTATTACTGACACATGGTGTGGGGCTCTTGTTACTGGCACGTGATGTAGGGGCTCTTGTAACTGGCACATGATTGGGGGCACTTATTACTGCCACATTATTGGGGGCACTATAGGGGCATCTACTAAGGCCACAAAGAAGGGGTATTTTATATGGGGGCTCTGTACAGTAGAATTTTATACTCAGACACATTATGGTGGGTACTATGAGGAAGGGGGAGAGGAGTAATATGGGGTCATCTACGGGGGGCACTAAGAAGGGATATTTTATGCTTGCAAATTATGGGGGACACTGAGGGCATCTACTGGGGCACAATATATGGCGCATTTTATACTGGTACATTATGGGGGCACTAAGAGGAAGGGGAGAGGAGCACTATGGGGCATTTACTGGGGGCACTATATAGGGGTATTTCATACTGGGACATTATGGGGGCACTATGGGGACATTAGCTTAACCGGAGGCATCGCAAGGGGGTATTTTTTGCACTGTCACTTTATAAGGAGAATTATTTCTACTGGGGGGGGGGGGGGCATTATGGTGGGCTTTATTTCTCCCCCATGGTATGAGCTCCCTAGTAGCAGCACCAGCCTCTCCCTGCTCTGCTATCCCTCTGCCCCTTCTCCAAATTCTTATTATAAAATCTTTCTCATTAGGATAAAACACCACATCAGCTCTGCTGAGCCCCCCGGCCAAAGTGTGGAAGTGGTGTCCGAGATCCCCAAGGGCCAAGCCAAGTAATTGTAAGTTTTCATCTGAAATATGTTTGTTATACACATATAGAATACACTGTGCCCCACAATATACAGTATACCGCTACACTGTGTAGTCTGTTTTACTAGCACCATTGTTTTGTGGCGGCAAACAGAAAATAATCTGGAAGTGCCCCTCCCGAGACCAGGCTCCGGATTCGCCACTGCAAACAAAAAAGGGGGGAGGGGTCAGCACATCCCAATGCGTAGGTGCACGTTGATGTGGCTGCAAATATATATCTGAAAAACACATAGTGCAACAGCACTCTACAAACCAAATAGAGTACAAAAGTATATTATATTGCAAATGCTATGCTGATAATTTAGAGATGCTTAGCAAATACATTTTGTACAAAATCATTTGAGCCCGTCTGCCGCACGCCAAGGCGATCTCTATAAGACGGGTCCTAACACTAAAACTCACCTGTTATGTGCCATGACAGCGACCAAGAAATTCAGGAAGTGCAGGTCCCACATGCATGCTGGGCCCCTTTTGGTTTATATCTGTGTGGTGCCAAAATGACATTCATTGATTCCAGGGACTACAAATACCAGCATGCATGCTGAGCAAACTATGTACTCATGCTAATTAAAATCAGCCTGTGAGGCAGAAGAGGGGCTACAGGAGTGCAGGACTATAGGAGTCAGCTACAACTCCTATATAATACTACATGTATTACAGTTTGGAAGAAATGTACACTCCTGGACGGCTCGCAGGAGTGTACATTTCTTCTAAACTGTAATCCGTATCCTCCGACCTGCAGAAATCAGTGTTCACTCGGTAACAACTAACAGCCAGTACCTGTAGGCTGTAGCCTGGCCCTGTTACCGAAGCTAGCTGAGTGGTGTAAGGTTAAGGTACTAGGAGAGATGATCGGCCACTGAATCCTGAATTAAAGTTAAAATTACTGCAGAATATGGATTAAAGTTTAGAAATGTCAAATGTACACTCCTGTGAGCGGCAGGGAGGGGGATCTGTGGATGACATGGTTATAGAGGGGGGGATCTGTGGATGACACTGTTATAGGGAGGGGGAAATGGGGTGACACTGTTATGGAGAGGGAAATGGGGTGACACTGTCATGGGGAGGGGGATCTGTGGATGACACTGTTATGGAGGAGGAAATGGGGATGACACATATAGCATAAGATGCTATATACGGCATGTGTCATCCAAAGATCCCCCTCCCTATAAAAGTGTCATCCACAGGCAACTAGGACATGTTGAAATCTGAGTGATTGTTTTTTGTTTTGTTTTTTAAACCACAGACAGCCGGACTTTTCTTCCCTGTTGCGGTTTTAGTTATTGGGTAAAGTATTGCAGCATTTCTAAGCATACTTGTGTAAATGTATTGTTGTTATAGCTGGCCCCCCTACTTTTGTCCTGGCCCCCAGTGTGCCCCCCCAAATTTAAAAGCTAGAGATGCCACTGCCTTCAACATGTTTCAACTGTTAAACAGTCTTACTCATGACGTGCACCAGAATTCTGACTTCATATGACTTAGAACTTGGCATATTATAACTCTGCAGAAAGAATTAACAATTGACTCTGCTGGGATCCCCTGTTTTGTAGGAAATAAGCCATTAGTATCTTATGTTATGAAGTGATGTTATAAAATAGGTAGTTTCAAAAAAAGGCAGTATTGAAAGTTCATATTTAGGGATGAGCGACCCCGAACTGTATAGTTCGGGTTTGTACCGAATTTTGGGGTGTCCGTGACACGGACCCGAACCCGGACATTTTCGTAAAAGTCCGGGTTCGGGTTCGGTGTTCGTCGCTTTCTTGGCGCTTTTTGAAAGGCTGCAAAGCAGCCAATCAACAAGCGTCATACTACTTGCCCCAAGAGGCCGTCACAGCCATGCCTACTATTGGCATGGCTGTGATTGGCCAGAGCACCATGTGACCCAGCCTCTATTTAAGCTGGAGTCACATAGCGCCGCCCGTCACTCTGCTCTGATTAGCGTAGGGAGAGGTTGCAGCTGCGACAGTAGGGCGAGATTAGGCTGATTAACTCCTCCAAAAGACTCCATCCATTGATCGATCTGCAGCTGTGGATGATTGAATTGCTGCTATTGAATTGCTCACTGTTTTTAGGCTGCCCAGAGCGTTTTTCAGTCACTTTTTTCTGGGGTGATCGGCGGCCATTTTGTGTCTTGTGTTGCGCCAGCACAAGCTGCCACCAAGTGCATTTAACCCTCAATGGTGTGGTTGTTTTTTGGCTAAAGCCTACATCAGGGTGAAGCTGTCACACCAAGTGCATTTAACCAGCAATAGTCTGTTTATTTTTTTGGCCATATACTACATCAGGGGCAAGCTGCGCCTGTCACCAAGTGCATTTAACCCTCAGTAGTGTGGTTGGTCAAGCTGTCACACCAAGTGCATTTAACCATCAATAGTGTGGTTATTTTTTGGCCATATCCCAGTCTAATTCTGTCAGTAAACGTATACCTGTCACCCAGCGCCTAAATACTAGGCCTCAAGTTTATATCCAGCTAAATCTGTCGTTACTGCTGTACTGTTGTGGCTGGGCAAGTTATTTAGTGTCCGTCAAAGCACATTTTTTGTTCTGGGTTGAAATACAATTCCCAATTTAGCAATTTCCTAATTTAGTGGTTTCTGCTGTATCAGGCCTACTTTAAATACATCCCTAAAAGGGTATATCAGATTCAAGGTGCACATAGGGTCATTCTGAATAACTTCACACACACGCTACTGTGCATTTCCAAGTCTAAGTCTGTCAGTAAACCTATACCTGTCACCCAGCGCCTAAATACTAGGCCTCAAATTTATATCCTGCTAAATCTGTCGTTACTGCTGTACTGTTGTGGCTGGGCAAGTTATTTAGTGTCCGTCAAAGCACATTTTTTGTTCTGGGTTGAAATACAATTCCCCATTTAGCAATTTCCAAATTTAGTGGTTTCTGCTGTATCAGGCCTACTTTAAATACATCCCTAAAAGGGTATATCAGAATCAAGGTGTGATGGGGTCATTCAGAATAACTTCACACAGGTGCCAACTGCTGCGTCTTTCTGCAGTGTGCAGACTGAACAGGAGGTCAGGGATCAAGACTGGGTGGAAGACGATGCAGGGGACGATGAGGTCCTAGACCCCACATGGAATGAAGGCCGTGCCACTGACTTTCACAGTTCGGAGGAGGAGGCAGTGGTGAGACCGAGCCAACAGTGTAGCAAAAGAGGTAGCAGTGGGCAAAAGCAGAACACCCGCCGCCAAGAGACTCCGCCTGCTACTGACCGCCGCCATCTGGGACCGAGCACCCCAAAGGCAGCTTCAAGGAGTTCCCTGGCATGGCACTTCTTCAAACAATGTGCTGACGACAAGATCCGAGTGGTTTGCACGCTGTGCCATCAGAGCCTGAAGCGAGGCATTAACGTTCTGAACCTTAGCACAACCTGCATGACCAGGCACCTGCATGCAAAGCATGAACTGCAGTGGAGTAAACACCTTAAAACCAAGGAAGTCACTCAGGCTCCCCCTGCTACCTCTTCTGCTGCTGCCGCCTCAGCCTCTTCTGCTGCTGCCGCCTCGGCCTCTTCTGCTGCTGCCGCCTCGGCCTCTTCATCCGCCTCTGGAGGAACGTTGGCACCTGCCGCCCAGCAAACAGGGGATGTACCACCAACACCACCACCACCTCCGTCACCAAGCATCCCAACCATGTCACACGGCAGCGTTCAGCTCTCCATCTCACAAACATTTGAGAGAAAGCGTAAATTCCCAACTAGCCACCCTCGATCCCTGGCCCTGAATGCCAGCATTTCTAAACTACTGGCCTATGAAATGCTGTCATTTAGGCTGTTGGACACAGACAGCTTCAAACAGCTCATGTCGCTTGCTGTCCCACAGTATGTTGTTCCCAGCCGCCACTACTTCTCCAAGAGAGCCGTGCCTTCCCTGCACAACCAAGTATCCGATAAAATCAAGTGTGCACTGCGCAACGCCATCTGTAGCAAGGTCCACCTAACCACAGATACGTGGACCAGTAAGCACGGCCAGGGACGCTATATCTCCCTAACTACACACTGGATAAATGTAGTGGCAGCTGGGCCCCAGGCGGAGAGCTGTTTGGCGCACGTCCTTCCGCCGCCAAGGATCGCAGGGCAAGATTCTTTGCCTCCTGTTGCCACCTCCTCCTTCTCGGCTTCCTCCTCCTCTTCTTCCACCTGCTCATCCAGTCAGCCACACACCTTCACCACCAACTTCAGCACAGCCCGGGGTAAACGTCAGCAGGCCATTCTGAAACTCATATGTTTGGGGGACAGGCCCCACACCGCACAGGAGTTGTGGCGTGGTATAGAACAACAGACCGATGAGTGGTTGCTGCCGGTGAACCTCAAGCCCGGCCTGGTGGTGTGCGATAATGGGCGAAATCTCGTTGCAGCTCTGGGACTAGCCAGTTTGACGCACATCCCTTGCCAGGCGCATGTGCTGAATTTGGTGGTGCAGAAGTTCATTCACAACTACCCCGACATGTCAGAGCTGCTGCATAAAGTGCGGGCCGTCTGTTCGCGCTTCCGGCATTCACATCCTGCCGCTGCTCGCCTGTCTGCGCTACAGCGTAACTTCGGCCTTCCCGCTCACTGCCTCATATGCGACGTGCCCACCAGGTGGAACTCCACCTTGCACATGCTGGACAGACTGTTCGAGCAGCAGCAGGCCATAGTGGAGTTTCAGCTGCAGCACGCACGGGTCAGTCGCACTGCGGAACAGCACCACTTCACCACCAATGACTGGGCCTCCACGCGAGACCTGTGTGCCCTGTTGCACTGTTTCGAGTACTCCACCAACATGGCCAGTGGCGATGACGCCGTTATCAGCGTTACAATACCACTTCTATGTCTCCTTGAGAAAACACTTAGGGCGATGATGGAAGAGGAGGTGGCCCAGGAGGAGGAGGAGGAGGAAGAGCGGTCATTTTTAGCACTTTCAGGCCAGTCTCTTCGAAGTGACTCAGAGGGAGTTTTTTTGCAACAGCAGAGGCCAGGTACAAATGTGGCCAGCCAGGGCCCACTACTGGAGGACGAGGATGAGGAGGAGGTGGAGGAGGATGAGGATGAAGCATGGTCACAGCGGGGTGGCACCCAACGCAGCTCGGGCCCATCACTTGTGCGTGGCTGGGGGGAAAGGCAGGACGATGACGATACGCCTCCCACAGAGGACAGCTTGTCCTTACCCCTGGGCAGCCTGGCACACATGAGCGACTACATGCTGCAGTGCCTGCGCAACGACAGCAGAGTTGCCCACATTTTAACGTGTGCAGACTACTGGGTTGCCACCCTGCTGGCGCTACTGAGAGCATTCCCAAATGTCACAGGGGAACAAGTGGAAGGCAAAGGCAGAGGAGGAGCAAGAGGTCGCCAAGGCAGCTGTGTCACGGCCAGCTCCTCTGAGGGCAGGGTTAGCATGGCAGAGATGTGGAAAAGTTTTGTCAACATGCCACAGCTAACTGCACCACCACCTGATACGCAACGTGTTATCAGGAGGCAACATTTCACTAACATGGTGGAACAGTACGTGTGCACACCCCTCCACGTACTGACTGATGGTTCGGCCCCATTCAACTTCTGGGTCTCTAAATTGTCCACGTGGCCAGAGCTAGCCTTTTATGCCTTGGAGGTGCTGGCCTGCCCGGCGGCCAGCGTTTTGTCTGAACGTGTATTCAGCACGGCAGGGGGCGTCATTACAGAGAAACGCAGCCGCATGTCTACAGCCAATGTGGACAAGTTGACGTTCATAAAAATGAACCAGGCATGGATCCCACAGGACCTGTCCATCCCTTGTGCAGATTAGACATTAACTACCTCCCCTTAACCATATATTATTGTACTCCAGGGCACTTCCTCATTCAATCCTATTTTTATTTTCATTTTACCATTATATTGCGAGGCTACCCAAAGTTGAATGAACTTCTCCTCTGTCTGGGTGCCGGGGCCTAAATATATGCCAATGGACTGTTCCAATGTTGGGTGATGTGAAGCCTGATTCTCTGCTATGACATGCAGACTAATTCTCTGCTGACATGAAGCCAGATTCTCTGTTACGGAACCTCTCTTCTCTGCCTGGGTGCCGGGGCCTAAATATCTGAGAATGGACTGTTCCAGTGGTGGGTGACGTGAAGCCAGATTCTCTGCTATGGGACCTCTCTCCAATTGATTTTGGTTAATTTTTATTTATTTTTATTTTAATTCATTTCCCTATCCACATTTGTTTGCATGGGATTTACCTACATGTTGCTGCCTTTTGCAGCCCTCTAGCCCTTTCCTGGGCTGTTTTACAGCCTTTTTAGTGCCGAAAAGTTCGGGTCCCCATTGACTTCAATGGGGTTTGGGTTCGGGACGAAGTTTGCATCGGGTTCGGATCCCGAACCCGAACATTTCCGGGATGTTCGGCCGAACTTCTCGAACCCGAACATCCAGGTGTCCGCTCAACTCTATTCATATTCAAATGCAAAAAATCTATATTTAACATTAGTTGTATCTGCTTCCATAAGTGTTTAACCCATTTAGACTAGTGCTTAGTAGAACCACATTGTGCTGCAATAAAACCATTAAAACTATCAATTAGCTTTGGAGATGTTGTGTTTTGCTGTTATGTATCATATGATTGTTTAATATTTTATTGTCTAAAGAAGGAAATTATTATTGGGATAAGGTATCAAAATTAGTTCAAAGCAAAAGTGGTAGTTGCTCACAGCAACACACTCACATTCCAACTTTTTAAGGGTCCTTTTGGAAATTTAAACATCAACCTGATAGATTTTTTTTTCTATTTTTTTTTTACTTTAGATTATACAATAGACTCTGTCTATAATGTAGAAAGAAATCTGCCATACATGTTAATAAATCTTAATTAACTAAATTTGCTTGATTCAACATAGTCTATTTTATGTCGTGCCCATTCACAAGAAAGGTAGTAGGGAGGAATCAAGCAATTATAGACCAGTGAGTCTGACATCAATAGTAGGCAAATTAATGGAAACCCTATTAAAGGATAGGATTGTGGAACATCTAAAATCCCATGGATTGCAAGATGAAAAACAACATGGGTTTACTTCAGGGAGATCATGTCAAACAAATCTTATAGATTTTTTTGACTGGGTGACTTAAATAATAGACAGTGGAGGTGCAGTAGACATCGCATATCTAGATTTTAGTAAGACTTTTGACACTGTCCCACACAGAAGACTTATCAATAAACTGCAGTCATTGAGCATGGACTCCCATTTTGTTGAGTGGATTAGGCAGTGGCTGAGTGACAGACAACAGAGGGTTGTAGTCAATGGAGAACATTCAAAACAAGGTCATGTTACCAGTGGGGTTCCACAGGGATCTGTACTGGGACCAATTTTGTTTAATATCTTCATAAGTGATTTTGCAAAAGGCCTCGATGGTAAGGTTTGTCTTTTTGCTGATGACACAAAGATATGTAACAGGGTTGATGTTCCTGGAGGGAAACGCCAAATGTAAAAGGATTTAGAAAAACTAGAAGAATGGTCAGAACTCTGGCAACTGAAATTTAATGTGGATAAGTGCAAGATAATGCACCTGGGGCGTAAAAACCCAAGGGCAGAATATAGAATATTTGACACAGTCCTGACCTCAGTATCTGAGGAAAGGGATTTAGGAGTAATTATTTCAGAAGACTTAAAGGTGGGAAGACAATGTAATAGAGCAGCATGAAATGCCAGCAGAATGCTTGGATGTATAGGGAGAGGTATAAGCAGTAGAAAGAGTGAAGTGCTTATGTCGCTGTACAGAACACTGGTGAGACCTCATTTGGAGTATTGTGCACAGTACTGGAGGCCATATCTCCAGAAGGATATAGATACTCTAGAGAGAGTTCAGAGAAGAGCTACTAAACTAGTACATGGATTGCAGGATAAAACTTACCAGGAAAGGTTAAAGGACCTTAATATGTATAGCTTGGAAGAAAGAAGAGACAGAGGGGATATGATAGAAACTTTTAAATACATAAAGAGAATCAACTCGGTAAAGGAGGAGAGCATATTTAAAAGAAGAAAAACTACCACAAGAGGACACAGTTTTAAATTAGAGGGGCAAAGGTTTAAAAGTAATATAAGGAAGTATTACTTTACTGAGAGAGTAGTGGATGCATGGAATAGCCTTCCTGCAGAAGTGGTAGCTGCAAATACAGTGAAGGAGTTTAAGCATGCATGGGATAGGCATAAGGCTATCCTTCATATAAGATAGGGCCAGGGACTATTCATAGGATTCAGATATATTGGGCAGACTAGATGGGCCAAATGGTTCTTATCTGCCGACACATTCTATGTTATGTCACGTTATAGTCATATCAAAATATATACGTTAACTATTTTATCATATTATACAGTGCTTCACTTATACTATGTGGACTATTACCCCTAAGAAGTTTAAAGTTCTTTGCAAAATGAGGAATTATTAATGACACTTTGCAAAACATAAATACTGGGTTTATTTATTGTGAGCACTTTTAACCAATTTAAATTATCTACATCAGTTCGATCTGTGTTTATTTAACAACAGGAAGTACAGAAACAGCTTATTATGTCTTGTACAAGTTACAGGGAGAATGTTATGCTTTTTCATAATTTGTGCCATCTCAGTGTAATTTTGTTTCTTTCAATTTCTTACAAAACGTTTCTTTCAATTTAATACAAAACTTTTAAAACAAGAGATTTATAAGAAATTACACAAATGCATCAAGTAATGGTTCAAATGTTATTTACTTTCTGTGGCGAAGTGAAACAAAAAAACAGCTCAGCCTGGTATTAGTATGCAGTGCATGAAGAATAAAACACATATTCTGCCACCTTCCTTCTTATCTGCCTGTCTGTTTTGTCTCATGCTATCTTCCTGCTCATCAATCTATTATCTGCTTTGTTTATCTTCCTCTGACTGCTTTTTATGTTTACTTTACAGCTAATCTAAAGGGAATATTAAAAAGGTAGGAATTTATTTGTATACTGTTTTTGGAATTGAGAAGTTATGGCTGTGGTTTTATTACCCAATAAATTATTCATTTTCTGAACAAAAACACATAGGTAAATATATCTTCTCAAAATTATTATACATATAAAATCCAATAGAAAAGGTAAAATGATTTTTAGCAGATATGATAGTCTAGAGCATTACTGTGTAATTTTACAAAATAAAACATACATCTGACAACGTTAACCTGCAGGTAACAATTTAGATTGATGTGTTGTCCTCAGCGTCCTGGCATTTTCATTTCTTAGGCCTCCTAAGTTCAAACAAACCCATTTTTTATAAAGTACAGGATCCTAAGAGATATGTTTTAAAGGTGGTCTTCATGCCATATTTTATGTGCATCTAGACACATTAAAATTCAGTCCTATTTTGATGACAATTTATCACTCTGCTTGAGAAAGCCACAGGATCCTGAGCTATAAAGCCCCAAAGACTGCAAACCAAAACTTGAGGCATTTATTTCATAGTGAGTTATGTAGGGAAAGATACATTTTATTCTATGTGTGTGTAAATTAACTGGTACTTACAGTAGTTAAACAAAATGCAAAGGCTAAAAAGTACCATTTTAATTTTTGTTAAGGCTGGAAATAAACTCAGAGTGTGAATTTAATTTAATTCTGTCAACCAGTAACCTCATAACTTTTTTTTTTCAGACATATTAGTTGTTGTTTTTTTGTTCATAATGTTTCATTCTGAGGTTATGAAGTGGACTAATAAAGCAAATAAGTTTAATGTACATGATTCAAAATGATGGTAGATTCTGGGTTTTATCAGAATAAAAATTATATCTCAGAACTCTTACAAAAATGGAATGCATCACCAGAAAATTGATTGTTTAAATCAAGTTTTAATTGTTAAACATATTGCTTAAAAAAGTTTAGATAATATTTTTCCCTTTCACCATCTACTGCATATAAAAAAAAAACATGCAGTTTTACACTGGCTACTGCGGGGATTTGCTGGTAGACAGGCTAGCGGATGTAGTATAGAGTCAACCACAAAGTCTTTAATTTAAACAGTACAGTGTTTTATTCACACATAAGTACTAACTGCCGCTGACACTTGAAAATACAGTCTCTTACTTCACCGAGGCCAGGAACCTCAGTGACACATACCTTACATCAACTACGGACCCTTGCGCCTTCCTACATACCTCCCCCCTTTGTTCAACCCTGAGGGGGTGAACACTTGCCAGACAGTGTACCCACGTTTCCCTGTAAGCGACCTACCCTGTGTTTCACTAAGAACTTGAAGTTCTGTAACAAGAAGAACCATCTGGTGACCCGAGTATTCCTCTCTTTGACTTGGCTCATCCACTTGAGAGGGAAGTGGTCGGGCACCAGACGGAACTTTCTCCCCAACAGATAATAGCGCAGAGACTCGAGGCACTCTCTCTCCACTATACTGTACCTAGTCTCGGCTGGGTTAAATTTGCGGCTCAGGAAAACAGGATGTTCTTCCCCATTGATTTCCTGAGAGAATACAGCTCCGAGGCCTACTTCAGAAGCATCGGTCTGTACAACAAACTCCCTCTTGAAGTCGGACGTCACCAAAACCGCAGATCCACAATACCGACTTCAATGCGGAAAAAGCCTCTTCCACCTGGTCATTCCAGCGAACCATCACACGCTTCCATCCCATCAAGAGCCCCTGTCAACGGAGCTGCTAAAGTGGCAAAATGGGGAACGAACCTCATAATAACAAAAATAGAAAAGAGCGGGGCGGCACTGCTATGCATGCCGTGGGGGTGCACGGGGTTCTAGGCTACTATATCAAGCCGGCAGACAAAGGGGGCAATGTAGTGTTACTAACTCAAACATACTACATGCAGGAAGCAATTTGACAATTGGGGGACAGCACTGTATATGAAAAGTTAGGGCAGGACCCCATAGCTGCCACATTGTCTGAATTAAAAGTATTCCTGTGTAAGTATATCACGGCTGATTTTATTCCTGAAGCCATGTTAGATAAGTTAATACCAAGTTATCCTAGGAAGCCCACCTGGTACTTTGTTCCTAAAGTACATAAATCCCTTACATCACCACCTGGCCGCCCCATTGTGGCGGGCATTGGGTCAGTCACTGAGACTCTTTCTAAATATCTAGACTGGCTACTCAGACCCCTGCTTTCTAGTGCTCCCACGTATCTGGGGGACACTAATGATTTCTTCCGCGCCATCAGAGGGTTTGATTGGCGGGAGGGACTCATTCTGGTGTCCCTCGATGTGGAGAGCCTTTATACACGCATACCTCATAGTGCTGGTGTAGAGGCCGTAGACAAGGTGCTTAATAAAACTGACAAAAGTGTAATTTATACTGTATTTGTCAGGGAGGCATTCATGTCTATCCTCAACAATAACACGTTCAAGTTTTGCGAGCTATGGTACTGGCAAAAAGTAGGTACGGCGATGGGTATCTCTGTATCATGCACGTATGCCAATTTGTTTCTTGCGGTGTTTGAGGATAAATATGTGTTCTCCCTGGACAACCCTTTCACACAATACATTCAACTCTTTCTAAAATATGTCGATGACATTTTTATTTGGTCTGGTACAGAAAGCCAATGTAAGGATTTTGTGGCTTACCTAGATAGCAACTGTATGAATATGACGTTTTCTTTAAATTTCGGGAAGATTTCCCTGGAATTTCTAGATGTTTTTGTATCTGTTCAAAGAGACAATTTACATACAGCCACTAATTCTTTTACATTTTAATAGCTTCCACCATAAGAACGTCAAGAAGTCTATCCCATATGGGCACACAGGAAGGTTATATCAGACAATCTGAGGAACTAAAAAAATAGGTTGCTATGTCGAGGTTATGTTGAGAAGGAGATAGAAAGCGCCAGGATAAAAGCAGGGTCATTTTCATAGGAGGAGCTTCTAAGCGGAGCAAAACGCAACACACAGAGAAATGAAAATAAGTTTGTGTTCACATTTAAATACAGTCCTGCAGCTGAAACGATTAAAATTGGGATATATTGAAAGATGAGACTGGTCTAAGGACAAAATAATCAGAAGTAAAATATGGGCAAAACCAGCCAGTAATTGGTTAACCACCAGTAAGCCTATTGGCAACTTTAAGTGTGGACTTTGTGGTTTTAATAGCCAGCTGAAGTACTTGACATTTGGAGGGGTCTCACATACAGTTATACAATTTGTTACATGCAGAAGCACTTATATCATTTATTTGATTAAATGTAAATGTGGGGCTTTTTATATCGGGAAGACGATACGCCCTCTCTTTGAAAGGTTTAGGGAACATCTTAACTCCTTGAAGAGGGGGAAAGGCTGTACTAAGCTTATTGAGCACCTCCACAATTTACATGGAGGTTATCCGTGCTGTCTTACCTTCTCGGGCATAGAGCTAGAGCCTAGCATGCCCTGCGGGAGTGATAGACACCGGGCACTCCTGAGGAGAGAAGCAAGATGGATCATGAAAGCAGCCGCACTCGGTCCTCTCGGACTTAATGACAAAAATTATTTGAGTGTATTCATTTGATTCAGCCATACTGCCATTGTTCAGCCTTATTGAATACTTTGTATGTCTGCAAGTAGTGATTTTAGTAACGAGTGTTTAACTTGTAAGCTTCAGTGTAGTCCAGACAACCAGACGCAGTATTAAAAGGCACTGACGCATACCAGCGCAGTGAGGTCAGAGGCCAGACGAAGCGCGACCCCGCACGAAATGGCCGTCACCGCTTTCATGTCCATGCACCTTGCATGTATGCTCCTGCCTATCGTTCTTTTATGAAGAATAAAGGATTTCATTACATTTCAGCAGTGGTGAGTGCCTTCTTTTTGTTTTTTTGTTTTTCATTTGCTCATATTTGGAACCTCATAATAGCCCACCATTCCCAGGAATGACATTATTTGCCTAGTGGTGACAGGTTTGGGCCAATTCCGAATTGCATCTATTTTACTTACTTGGGGTTTGATGACTCTGCATCCAATGACATACCCCAGGTACTTAGACTCCTCTAACCCTAATGCAATGTTTTTGGGGTTAGCGGTCAGTCCAGCCTTCCTAAGCGAGTCTAGCCTGCTCTTTTGGTAGATGACTTTCCCAGCCGGTACTATGAATGACAATATCGTCCAGGTAAGCCAAAGCATACCGACGATGTAGATGAAATATAATGTCCATGAGCCGTTGAAATGTTGCAGGGGCGCCATGCAGACCAAAGGGTAACGCCTTATATTGGTATAGCTCTTCTGGTTTTCTATTTGTCAGTCTCCATCAAGGATACCTGCCAGTACCCTTTGGTGAGGTCTAAAACAGAAAAATACAGAGCTTGGCCTAACTTCTCAATAAGCTCATCCACCCGAGGCATGGGATATGCATCAAACTTAGAGATTATGTTTAGTTTGCAAAAATTGTTACATAGAAACATAGAATGTGTCGGCGGATAAGAACCATTTGGCCCATATAGTCTGCCCAATATACTGAATACTATGAATAGCCCCTGGCCCTATCTTATATGAAGGATGGCCTTATGCTTATCCATTGCATGCTTAAACTGCTCCACTGTAATTACAGCTACCACTTCTGCAGGAAGGCTATTCCATGCATCCAATACTCTCTCAGTAAAATAATACTTCCTGATATTACTTTGAAACATTTGCCCCTCTAATTTAAAACTAGATCCTCTTGTAGCAGTTTTTCTTCTTTTAAATATTCTCTCCTCTTTTACCTTGTTGATTCCCTTTATGTATTTAAAAGTTTCCATCATATCCCCTCTGCCTTGTCTTTCTTCCAAGCTATACATGTTAAGGTCCTTTAATCTTTCCTGGTAAGTTTTATCCTGCAAGCCATGTACTAGTTTAGTAGCTCTTCTCTGAACTCTCTCCAAAATATCAATATCCGTCTTGAGATATGGTCTTCAGCACTGCACACAATACTCCAAATTAGGTCTCTGTAGAGCGGCATAAGCACCTCCCTTTTTCTACTGGTAATGCCTCTCCCTATACACCCAAGCATTCTGCTAGCATTTCCTGCTGCTCTATGACATTTTCTGCCTACCTTTAAGTCTTTTGAAATAATGACCCCTAAATCCCTTTCCTCAGATACTGAGGTTAGGACTGTATCACTGTTTTTATATTCTGCTCTTGGGTTTTTACTCCCCAGGTGCATTATCTTGCACTTATCAACATTAATAAATTAGAGTTATGCTTTGACCTTATATAGAGTGTCAGTGTTATTTCTCTCGCCGTGCATGCACATATCTATCTATCTAATTTGGAGCAGTGTATCAACTTAACTGACCATTGATCAGAACTAGAACCCTTTGGCGCCCAACGTGGGGCTCGAAGGTTGGACCCCCTGTTCCTGTACCCCTGGAGATCAGACTTAGGAGGGGCGCACCAATGGACACGGGATCGCTAACCGTGATATGAGGTAAGAAAACAGAGTAATCTTGCCTATACTGTGTCCCCTGGTGTAGCCTCTTGTCATCTGTCTGGGGAAGGGGTGTGGTGGCAAATGGGGCATCTTTGAGGGCACGCAAGTAAGAACCCCACAGTAATTGATGAGATTTTGATGCACTGTGTTTTATGTGTTGTTCTGACGTTGTTATGACCTTGAGCACCTGTGTATAAACTACCGAGTTACAAAATAAGGAAGCCTACTTTATTTTCCTATATCGCGGTACAGCCAGAAGCGTCTGTCCGGATAGTAGAAGGGGAGGAAGTGGTCAGAACTGGTCCAAAGGTGTACTATGTGTCTGACTCAAAGAAGAACTCAGGTAGTTCAGGACCACAGGGTGCAAGCACAGGTTACGGACTAGACGGCTCCAAGAGATATTACACTATGGGAAATGTTGAAAGTGTCCCGAAGAGATGCTGCTCACTGGAGCAGTACGTGGTAGACAAGAGAGGGAAATGCTTCGTAAAGTGTTTACCCAGGTTGGAGAAACATTATGAGATGTGTAAAGGTGGCACTCTTTGTGTTGATACATGGAGAGCATTGGTAAATGAGAAGAAAGGTAAATTTACGGATGAAAAGATAGTGAGTGCAGTGGAAGTGTGGCTTGACTGCAGCAAATAATTTGAATGGACAGGGGAAGAACAGACATAATGAAAAGACAGGAAGATATTACTGTATGCCCGGGCAGCCACCTTATAATAATGATGTCACCAAGAAGAAGGGGGGTGGACCTGTGCCATATGTGGGCAAGATAATCCTCCCTCCCGTGTTACGTGCCTCGCATGTGGTGCTTCACACCCACATAACCACATTCCTGTAGCTCCCCGGCACCTCCTCCCCACAGCTCTGCATGAGACACAGTTATATTCCCAGCCGACGCCTATGGCTGGACTGTTAACCCCCGGTAACCCAGATCCCTCCGTCCTGCCTGTGAGCCCACAAGTTCAAGCACTCGATCCCATGATAAATCCTGATGACACATTCAGTCTGCCACAACAGGTTGTTCAAGTAATGGTCGGGAAGAAGGAGGAGGATGATGGGGATAATAACCCAGCAGCACCCCCTGTGCATACAACTTTCCCCTCTCCTGCAGATATGAGCACTCTTAAACGGCTGTCAGACTTGACCGAGGAGGAGCGGTGGATACAGCATGAGTTACATGGGATAAAAGAACAGATGAAGAATGTGTCAGGAGAACAGTCAGAATTTGTGAGATATGCAAATGAGACCATTTTCTCCAAAGCAATACCTAGGGTACCACCTAGATATGTGTCATTCACACCAAATCAGCTGTATTCAATTGTCAGTCAGTTGCCGGTCCCCGAGACCCACTCCATGCCGTTTTACTGTAAATTACATCAAATATACAAGACATATGGGTGTACGTGGTCACATCTGCAAAGTATAGTAGAGAACAAAACTGGAGAATACTCAGGCCTTATTCTGGAGAAACTCAAGAAGCCAGAAGGCAGATATGATGGCCGTACCTCCGGATCGGCGTATATGACTTCATAACAAGAATGGAAAAATGGGAATAAGACAAGTTAGCTGACCAGTCATCCACGCTGCAAGACATGACTCAGGACAGGACGGAATCAGTGGACAAATTTGTGCAGAGAGTGAAACAAAATTATAAGGACATGGGGTTCAGCGTGAACAAGCCAGTACACATGAGGCTTCTATAACATTCCTTTGTTGAGGGTCTGAGACCGGATATCAACAAAAGCACTAACCACATGTCGCCCCAAGTGGAAGGCTTTACCCATAGACATACTCGAACAAGTTGCCAAAGGACTTGAAGGGAATAACAAGAGAACCAGGGCGGCTGTGATTGCCGTCATGCCAGGGGAGGAGAGTGGGGACTGCCACCACATACATAACTGCTATGGGTGTGGAAAACCGGGACATATAAAAAGGAACTGTCGCAGTCGACACCTCTGGCCCTCCTATCAACAATGCGGCAGCAACAGCAGCAGCAGGAAAGCATGCCACCGCAACCACCTGACAACCAATAGGACACTGGCAAGCTAGTGCCGGGAGGGAATAACACCTGCATGGTGGTTCACACCCTCCCCACGCAGGTCCCGCCCCTCGAGTGAAACTTGTATCTCCTACAGGCCCCAAAGCAGCAGCAAAGTAGCAGCAAAGTTTAAAGATTGAACGGGGTGTTGAAGTAGAAAATGTTGAAGGTGACCAGGGAGACAGGGCTCAATTGGGTTCAGTGTTACCTATGGCACTCTTTTCAGTTAGGCACACACCAAGGCCTCCACACAAACTGATACCATACGAGATACTATTTGAAACAGGGCCAAGAATGGGACAGTATTTCCCACAACAGTTGCAAATGCATTATGAATTTGTTGCCAAATATGTGATAGCTCTGAGTAAACAATTCTCTAACATACATGCACAAGTTTTCTCTTCCATTCCAGATCCTAACTCCCTAGAAGGAAGCCACACTCTGAAACCTGAGTGGGTTGTGGTCAAGAAGCATATCAGAAGCACCCTCAAACCACAATACGAAGGACCTTACCAACTTCTGTAAAACTCGAGGGGAGACCCAACTGGATCCACGCATCACACTGCAAAAGAATACGAGTGCCAGCTCCAGATATCCAGGAAACCACTGCTGAATCTGCATGATGCCTTTTGCAACAGAAAGGGCAGTTTCACACGAGCGGATGCCGTGCATGACATCCGCTCCGTGAATGACAGCCAAGACCCGATGCGGACTGCAGAGGCACGGAGCATTAACATGACTGATAATGCTCTGTCCTCTCTGTGACCACTTTACTACGAAATCATAATATAGGACATACACTAGTGCCCAGTAAAAGCAAAAAATTTTCAGCCCAAATTTAGGTCTTTCTCACTGCGTTTGCCCACATCCGACACCAATTGTGGGGCTTGGCTCTGGTAGACAGGCTAGTGGACGCAGTATAGAGGCAACCACAAATTCTTTAACTTAAACAGTTCAGTGTTTTATTCACACTTAAGGAAAAACAAAAAGTGACATTTAGCAGTCTAGGGGTTTGTTCACACCATGAAAAGTCCACAGAACAAAAACCTTCACCTGGTTTGCAGTTTCTCCAGGCTTTAGGGGCTTGTTTTTCAGCATGTGGCTCCCAGCAAGTTTTCAGATCCCAAAACACACAGGGACTGATAGCACTCCACTGTCAGAGAGGAGTAATCCACTGTCAGCTGAGACTGCTGGCTGGGTTTAATATAGGCCAATAAAGACCAGGCCTGGAGCGTGAGGAGAAGCCACACACACACAGCACTTTCGCTACTCCCAGTAAGAGCTGGCCCGGATCAGCTTACAGCCATACTAAAATAGCAACGTGTCAACCAGCACTAGCTGTTACTGACACTTGGAAATAGCGGCTCTTACTTCACGAGGCCAGGAACCTTGGTGATACATACCTTCTGTCAACGATGGACCCTTGCGCTTTCCTACACTACTTAGAGCTCTATTACACTGCTTAATGTTTGGTCAGGACAAGCATGTTGATCAGCATTTCTTTGCTGTGGTCTATTAAACAGGGCCAGGCCACTGGAAATTGAATGGGGAGTAGTGATTGACGAACATTGGCCAGGACGATTCACAAACGTGATCAAATGTTTGCAAACAGCAAGTTCGCAGCGGGCCCCATTCGCTTTAATGGCAGTCTAACCTGAAAAACCTTCAGGTCATATTTGGAGCCCCCAAATACTTACTAAAAGTTCACAAATCGTCCCACAACATGGACAATGACATACCAGATGTATTATGGGAATTTGCAATCTCCATTCATTATTTTATTCATTGCAAAATATTGTCAATGTAATTTCCGCGTATGCGCATGTGCAAAATAGGCGTGGCCTACTACAGCAACTGGTTTCCACTGACCCGAAGTTGGATGCGATCAGAAAAGATGGTTGGCAGCAATTTTTGCGACGTTGAGGAAGAACTGATCACTGTAAGTAATTTGACATTAAAGCAGTGTATTTGATTACATTTCACATGCATGTCAGAACAATCGCTTTATATGCATATAGTGTTTAAAAAAAATTGCCATTGTGAAAATTCTTAATGATGCGATTTTTTATTTTTTGCAGTACACACAACTTCACATTTTATAAGGTCTCAATAGTTATTAGTTATTGGTGCACAAATTTTTGTTGTAACATCTGTGGGGGGGATTAGCTCTTTTCCAGAGAGTTGCAACCACACACTTCTTCACAGACACCAGGATTTAGGGGCCAAACTGTGCTTTTTTGTGGCACACGGCATAAAGCAAAAACATGCAGAGCCAAAATAAAATACATAGGTTTCCCTGACTCACCTAAAGCGTACCACAGTTCACACACGTGATGAGATGCGGCTTTCCCAGCCCAACCTCCAGCAGGCTCCAGGCTGCTACCACACCATTGTCTCTTGTGGGATAGTGGTCTCTCAGCCCTCCTAACTCAGACCACACTGTCACGGACGGTGTACAGGAAACAAGACAAAGCAACATGCATATATGACTCACTGGATCCAAAGCTAAGGAACCATAAGGGAGACCCCTGCACAAGACCTGAGACTTTCCCTGGCTGCTCAGCCTATGCAACGATCCCAGAGGTGGATTGTTGCATATCCACGTACCTCGACTATATAACCCCTAAACACCCTACAATAGTGAGGGGACACGACCACCGGCTCCCTACACCAGACACGGAGGGAGTCAGGGTCACCTGGGATCCAGCAAACAGAAAATAACAGATAAATGTTCAGCACTTAACTTTGTAGCAGACTGGAAAACAAGATCAGCATGCACACACACTCCAGGAAGTAGTATAAGCCGCCCAGTAATGCATTATGGGGCGGAATTTAAAGGGATGCAATCAGTCCAACCACATGACAGCTGAGAGAGGCTAACGAGATGAGGAACTGAACATCACAACAAAGAAACTCAAGGAGGAGGTTCTGAAAGGCTTCTGTCAGAGCTTCTCAGCTGTCTGGTTGTGACACACACAGAGCCACTCCAGCCTTCTGTGTGCAAGTCCCCACCCCCTCTCACTCTGAGGATTCCTTTATCCCCAGGTGATTACTGCACCTGGTCTTTCTTCAGACCTGGTGATTCTGGGGAAGACACAGCAAATCCTGCCATATATCTCCTCTAACAACCATGAGGCCTGTCACTGACTCACACATCACAGCACTATGTCTGTAGCATGTATGCATGGACAGCAGAGAAATATATCTCACATGCACATTGAATATCCATTGTATTGCACCCCTTAATCAGTATTTGGTGGAAGAAGGTATATAGCAATAGCACCCCTCAATCAGTATTTAGAGGAAGAAGGTATATGGCACCCCTCAATCAGTATTTGGTGGAAAAGGGTATATTGCATCCCTCAATCAGTATTTGGTGGAAGAAGGTATATATCAATAGCACCCCTCAATCAGTTTTTAGTGAAAGAAGGTATATATCACCCCTCAATCAGTATTTGGCAGAAACAGGTATATAGTGCAGCGTCCCACTACCTGTGTGTGGGCACTGCTTAAAAGCACTTTTTACATTATTAAAAGCACTAGGTTGCAATGTATAACTTTTCATTTGTGTATCTGCAAAATCCCTGTTAACAAGCCTATTAGGTTATTAGGCATAATTTATACATCCCACCACTAGATGGGGGTAAAGTTAAGATCCGATATATACCTAGGTCATGCCTAGTGAGGGTGTTCAGTTGAGATCCTAGTTCAGACCAGGCAGTTGGAAAAATGTAGTCAGAGAAGAGAGCATATCTGAGGGAGTCAGATCAGATTAGTGGGAAGAAAAAGATAGAGTGAAGACTTTGCAACACAGATTAGTGAGTGGAGCCAACTTTGCTAGCACGTGATACTCAGATATTAGGCACAGAAGAGCGTTTTCCTTCTGTAGTTGGACTATAGACTTGCAGCCCTGACCAGTAGGAGAAGAATTTGCCTCCCTGAAAAAGAAACAAGCATTCCTAGGAATTCATCGGTGATAAGAGCCATTATAGATGGCCACAGACACCTTTGCATGGTGGAGGTTTTATAGCTTCAGGCACCCACACCAAACTTCTAAGAGACAGTTGAGTTTTCCTGTCTAAAAATATTTAGCTTGTAGGGAAAGACAAGGAATAGGATCCAAAGTATCTAAGGAAACCAGGTACACCTAACCCACTGCTCAAAAACCAAGAAACCTGACAAGCCTAAAACAGTGGATTTGCAGAATTAACTCTGTACCATCTAGAGACTGCATATTTGTACTACTGCAACTAAAAGACATCCAAAGTAAAAGTTGTGAGTTGCACCTTACCACTGTCTACCTCATTATTACTACCTATGGTTGTACCACCATTAGCGGTACTGGCGTCACAACAAAAAACCATCAAGGGACTCATCCGCAACAAGCAGCCTAAGCACCCCTAACATCAAGGGCACCTCAACCACCATCTTGGCTGATGCTTCCTACCACAGAGCGTGCCCCGGAGGATTTCGTGCTGTCAAACCTCAACACTGTGCTTCCAGCCCAGGGAGGCTATCTGCTAACCGTGAGTAAACTGATGAACTGTGTGTTATACTATTTGGCCCCTCATTGGTCCACCGTGCACCTCATGTGTTGCCCCTAAGACTGGCTGGCTGCAATAGTACCCCGCAATCAGTATTTGGTGGAAGAAGGTATATGGCACCCCTCAATCAGTATTTGGCGGAAACAGGTATATAGCATCCCTCAATCAGTATTTGGCGGAAACATATATATGGCAGCCCTCAATCAGTATTTAGTGGAAGCAGGTGTATTGCACCCCTCAATCAGTATTTGGTTGAACAATGAATATAGCATTAGCACCCCTCAATCAGTATTTAATGGAAGAAGGCATATGGCACCCATTAATTACTATTTGGCAGAAACAGGTATATAGCACCCCTCAATCAGTATTTGTCGAAAACAGGTATATGGCACCCAACAATCAGTATTTGGCAAAACTGGCATATAGCACCCCTCAATCAGTATTTGGCGGAAACAGGTATATGGCACCCCTCAATCAGTATTTGGTGGAATCAGGTGTATTGCACCGATCAATGAGTATTTGGTGGAAGAAGGTATATAGCAATAGCCCCCTCAATCAATATTTAGTGGAAGAAGGTATATGGCACCCCTCAATCAGTATTTGACAGAAACAGGTATATGGCACACAACAATCAGTATTTGGCGGAAACAGGTATATAGCATCCATCAATCAGTATTAGAAAGTATATTGTAAGTATGTCACACCCCTCAGTATGTCGCATCTATCGATAGCACACTTATACCAGTCCTTAAAAAAGACTTTTGTGGCTCTATTAGCTAGCGTTTGATGTCCCTAACAGTCTGACTCTGCTCCACACAGAAACCTCTCCCTACAATGGCAAAAAACTCAATGTAAAATTGCTGCCAGATCAGGTTTGCTACATACCCCTCAACACTTTTACGCAACCCTGGCCACCAGAATCTCAGGGAAGTAAGATCTACAGTGGATCTACTTCCAGGATCTCCCGCAAGGACAGTATCATGGTGTTCCTTGAACACCTTGTATCACAGATCAGAAGGAACAAACTACTTGCCTGGAGGACAAAAATCAGGTACCTCCTCTTAAGCCCCCAACACCTCCATCTCCAGCTCGGGGTAAAGTGCGGAAACCACCACTCCATCAGCCAAAATCGGAGCGGGCACCTCCGATTCCCCCCTTTTCTTCCTGGAAAGCTACGTGACAAAGCATCCGCTTTGACGTTTTTAATCCCAGGGCGATAGGTGACCACAAAATTGAACCTGGTAAAAAACAATGACCATCTAGCCTGCCTAGGATTTAAATGTTTTGCAGATTGCAGGTAGGCCAGATTCTTATGGTCACTAAATTCCGTAATCGGATAGGTAGCCCCTTCTAGCCAATGGTTTTACTCTTCAAAGGCCAATTTGATGGCCAACAACTCTCTATTCCCAACATTATAATTTCTTTCGGCAGCTGTTTCTTGGAGAAAAAAGCACACGTGCCATTTGCTATGAGAGGGATCCTGTCACAAGATTGCTCAGACTCCCACTTCTGACGTTTCAACCTCCACAATGAAGGGTTGAGACACATCAGGTTGCATCAGAATGGGAGCAGAAGCAAAATACTTCTTAATATCAGAAAAAGCCAGTAATGCCTCATCCGCCGAGACAGAGAAGTCAGCACCCTTCCTAGTCATATCTGTCAAAGGTTTGACAATGGTGGAATAATTCAGGATTAATTTTCTGTAGTAATTAGTAAATCCTAAAAAACGCAACAGGGCTTTCCCATTCCAGTACCGCACGGACCTTTTCGGGATCCATACGAAAACCGGAGGCAGAAAGCAAGTACCCCAAAACCGGCAGCTCCTGAACCGCAAGCACACATTTTTCCAACCTTGCATACAATTTATTCTCCCAAAGGATCAATAACACTTGTCTCAAATGATCCTGATGAGTCTTTATATCGGGTGAGTAAATTAGTATGTCATCGAGGTAAATAACAACACACCTCCCCACCAAATGATATAAAATGTCATTGATAAAGTGCGGAAAGACTGCTGGAGCATTAGTTAAATCAAAGGGCATGACTAGGTTCTCAAAGTGACCCTCAGGGGTATTGAAGGCTGTTTTCCATTCTTCTCCTTCCCTAATTCTGATCAGATTATAAGCTCCTCTTAAATCCAATATAGAAAACACCTTGGCACCAACAATCTGATCAAATAGATCTGGTATCAAGGGAAGGGAATAAAGATCATGGACAGTAATGATATTCAGTTCCAGGCAGACCTGGTTTCCGCTGGTGGTGCCAGATGCCAAAGTACTCTGACACCGTGCAACCGAATTGCGGAGGTCAGATACCTCCAAAAACAATCCCTGCATGCAATCAACCAAAGCTTTAATAGTTTCCATTTTACAAACAGCAAGGGAACAAATGATGGACGGGTTATAATGTCACAGTAGGTAAGATAAGGGAAGGAAACAGAAAACAACAAGGCAAACAAAACAACTGACTAGGCCCTAAATGCTAGGGAACAATGGTAAATATGCACATGCCCACGTACCTAAGACTATAACACACTTAACCAAACCCTCAGCTGTAGGAAAGAGGGAAAGAGAGACCCAGCTCCTTCAACAACCAAAGGAGCTAGTGTCACCCTAGAGGCCTAGTAAAAACAGACACAGATGGAAAAAGGGAAAAGGACTTATCTAGAGATGTGTTAGAGCAGACGATCCACCAAACTTCCAGAGCTCACACAAGGCAGAACTATAACCCGCAAAGGCTATAGGGAGAGGGAGGAATACATAGCCTCACCAATTACCTAAGGAACAACACCTGGGAGGAGGTGGGATTCAGTTCAAACCCACAACAAAACAAACTGTCAGATCGAGTCACGTGCAGCAACTCTGCCAGATCTCTTCAGAACACCCACAGGGCAGTGCGTGACACTGTCCCAGTGAAGGCTGACTGCTGGACTGGACCCACGGCACAGCCAGAGACTGAGTGAGTGACAAGAAGTTTCTGACCTGGTTATTGGAGGTGGATGGGGGCAGTGATTCTGCCTTCCTAAACAGCGACTAGAGTTGTTTGTTTGTTTGTTTGTTTTTGGGGGGACATTTCTCTATATAAGCATCAGTAGCAGAGTTCATGGTAGGGGTCCCCCCTTTCTGCTTGCTGCTGTTTATATACACAACATTGTGCCCTAGGGAGAATCCCCCCCCCCCATGTACTCTGCCTGGTTCACACTAAGCATCAGAAGCAAGCAGAGCTCATGGCAGGGAGGGAGTTCTGCTTGGGTAAATATATATATATATATATATATATATATATATATATCCATAAAAAGATTCAGGCAGCACTCCCTTTAGTGCAGAAATAATGCAGGTGCCCGCGGTGGTCCCTCGATATGGGACAAATTCAGTAGAGAAGGAAAGTCCGCAGCACTCCTTTAAGTAAAAAAGTGAATTTTATTCACACATGTCAGACAACGTTTCGGTCCTCTCACAGGACCATTTTCAAGTCAAATGAAAATGGTCCTGTGAGAGGACCGAAACGTTGTCTGACATGTGTGAATAAAATTCACTTTTTTACTTAAAGGAGTGCTGCGGACTTTCCTTCTCTATATATATATATATATATATATATATATAATAATTTCTTAATTGAATAAAAAAAATGTTCAAGGCTTTTATATACTACTTCATTCCTTAAAATATAAGGATTTGTGGTTATTTTTAAATATTTATAATTTAAGAATAGGGATTATCTAAGAATTCCGTTATGGATTCCGCTACCATGGACCATTAGTTATGGTCCCTAGTAGCAGAATCAATGATGGAATTCTTAGATAACCGAACCTTGTACGCCAAACTTGAAAACACAAGTTCACTTGTTAACTATACTTGACAGCGGCGAATCAATGGATGTCATATATCTGGACCTCTCCAAAGCATTTGACACTGTACCACATATAATGTTAGTATATAAAATGAGAATGCTCGGACTGCGAGAAAACGGCTGTATGTGGGTAAGTAACTGGCTCAATGATAGAAAACAGAGGGTGCTTATTAATGGTACACACTCAGATTGGGTCACTGTCACTAGTGGGGTACCTCAGGGGTCAGTATTGGGCGCTATTCTCTTCAATATATTTATTAATGATTTTGTAGAAGGCTTGCATAGTAAAGTATCAGTTTTAGCAGATGACACTAAACTGTGTAAAGTAATTTACACTGAAGAGGACAGTATACTACTACAGAGGGATCTGGATAGATTGGAGGCTTGGGCAGATAAGTGGCAGATTAGGTTTAACACTGACAAATGTAAAGTTATGCACATGGGAAGGAAAAATGCAAGTCACCCGTACATACTAAATGGTAAAACACTCAGTAACACTGACATGGAAAAGGATCTAGGAATTTTAATAAACAGCAAACTAAGCTGCAAAAAACAGTGTCAGGCAGCTGCTGCCAAGGCCAATAAGATAATGGGTTGCATCAAAAGGGGTATAGATGCCTGTTATAAGAACATAGTCCTACCACTTTACAAATCGCTAGTCAGACCACACATGGAGTACTGTGTACAGTTCTGGGCTCCTGTAAACAAGGCAGACATAGCAGAGCTGGAGAGGGTCCAGAGGAAGGCAACTAAAGTAATAACTGGAATGGAGCAACTACAGTACCATGAAAGATTATCAAAATTAGGGTTATTCACTTTAGAAAAAGACAACTGAAGGGAGATCAAATTAATATGTATAAATATATCAGGGGTCAGTACAGAGATCTATCCCATCATCTTTTTATCCTCTGCGTCTGGAGGAAAGAAGGTTTGTACGCAAACATAGAAAAGGATTCTTTACGGTAAGAGCAGTGAGACTATGGAACTCTCTGCCTGAGGAGGTGGTGATGGTGAGTACAATAAGGGAATTCAAGAGGGGCCTGGATGTATTTCTGGAGCGTAATAATATTACAGGCTATAGCTAATAGAGAGGGGTCGTTGACCAAGGGAGTTAGTCTGATTGCCTGATTGGAGTCGGGAAGGAATTTTTTGTTCCCCTAAAGTGGGGAAAATTGGCTTCTACCTCATAGTTTTTTGTTTTTTTTTGCCTTCCTCTGGATCAACAGGCCGAACTGGATGGACAAATGTATTTTTTGCCAAGAGTGTGCAAAGCAGTAATCAAAGCAAAAGGTGGCTACTTTGAAGAACCTAGAATATGACATATTTTCAGTTGTTTCACACTTTTTTGTTATGTATATAATTACACGTGTTAATTCATAGTTTTGATGCCTTCAGTGTGAATCTACAATTTTCATGGTCATGAAAATAAAGAAAACTCTTTGAATGAGAAGGTGTGTCCAAACTTTTGGTCTGTACTGTATATAAGCGGCTTGAATAGTGCCATAACTGCTGCGTAGGAGGAATGCTGCCTGGTATATAAGTGCTGCTGACGCCCCTCCCACAAATACAGGTCAATAAATCAGCCATCATACTTGTGGTCAAGGCTTACCTGGGACGCATAAGACTTCATGACACACTGCCATCTACCTGCCTAACTAACTAAACTAAGGGGCTTGAATTGTGCCGTAACCACCGCGTAGGAAGAATGCCTAAAGAGGGCAAAACACCACAACTGACTGATACATAACAGTTTATTGCAAACAACACTTACATGACCAACTTGTCAAATGCAAGAAACATCTCACGATTAGGTTGAGGAATGTACCTAATAAAATTTCCAAGTGACATGGGCCGAAACTTTGTTCCTAGAGGCAGCAGCTACTGCACCTATCCTGAAGGAATGGCCTGATATAGCTGCCGGGGTCAACCCTAAATTGAACACCAGTGTACGGACATGACACACAAACTGAGAGGTGGTGAGTGGTGCCGTGGGAAACTGCAAGAGAGGACTCTCTGGGTCTCAGTCTGTTAGTGCTGCCAGAAACTGCTGAAAGATACGGACCAGGCACTATGAATGTGATGTCAGAAAGAAAAGGATTTGTGTAGGGGGTCCTGTTTGAGATGTTTTTTTTAACTGGTAAGGTCAGCGTGTAACCGTCGGAACTCGGGCTCAACTGGGAGAGGCTGACAAAACTGCTATTGGCGGAAGTGCAGGTGAACTCGCCTGGCCTCAAAAACCCGTAGAACCCTAAGTAGATAGCGGCTTTAATCACTAGACTGGGGAGTACACCAAAAATGGCTCTATCTAGCATGTTTGACAAGTCCCTAAAGATTTCGCCAGTGATGGCCTGTCTGCGTGGCTGGTCTTCCGCACAGCATTTACACATACCCTTCAATGCTGCCTTGATAACATGAGCAGATAATAAGGACCCCAGCTCAAGATTGTTTATGGCAGAAAAATGTTGTACCCTACCAGGTACGATCTAACAGTTTTGTGAGAAAGCCTCAAATCTGAGTGACAGAAACCTATGAACGCCGATACGTAGTCTATGAAACTAGTATTCCCTTGGGGATATTCTACCTGAAACCTGACAAACGTGTTCCAACCTGTGTTGTAACTCCTGGCCGTGTTAAATGACAATGAACTGGCTATCAGGCTGTGTGTAGTAACCAGATGGTTTGTTAGTTCAGAATTAACGCTGAGTAAGGAGGAATCGAGGCCCCTATGTCGTCTGCTTCTGGCACGACCTGTGAAAAGAGGGAGAAGTTAACCCGTGACAAAGTGCCAGCCGCCACGTTCTGTGTTCCTCGGATATAGGAAAAGCAATAATGAAAGTTGTATTGTAACGAGAGCCACACTAGTCTTTTTGGAAAAGCCATAACGTGTGGGGATTTAGATCTAACTCTCATTAAGATATCCACTGTTGCTGAATTGTCTAAAATGAACATAACTGTGGAATTGGCCCAGAAACTACCCCAAACGTATGCAGCAGCCACAATAGGGTAAAGTTCTAACAAGGCTGAAGTCTGTAGAAAACCTGGGATCTGTCTAACTTCTCCCGGCCATGTCCCGGCCAACCAGTGGGTGCCAAAAATGGCAGAAAAACCAGTGCCAGCGAAAGCATCAGAAAAGACTAAGGGAGATGAACTAGTAGCAGAGGGGATGAAAAAAGAAATCCCGTTCCAGTGGTTCAGAAACTGGTCCCACATGACTAAATCTGCCACTGCCTAACCATATATCTGTATTGGGGTATCCTGCTGGTGCCGTGGGAAGAAGGGCCAACAGATGGGAAATGAAATATGGGATAGTGCACAAAGCAACATTTAGCATTCCCAGTAATTACTGTAATTCAGCTTTCGTTGACACTCTCACTACTGTGAACCTGTGGATGACTTCCCTGATCCTTACCAGTTTGTCTTCTGGGTCTAACATGATGCGCAGGAACGTGAGTACAGTAGATGGGCCTTCAACCTTCTTGGGTGACATTGGCACACCTAGCTGGGAAAAAACTGCTCGTAAAGTTTCAAGGCCCTGAGGTGTATGCCCTGGATGTTCATTCAACAAAAAAATCATCCAGGTAGTGGATGACATGTTCGCAGTGGAACTTGACTTCCAAGATCCAATGCAGTGCCTGCGCAAACTGGTCAAATAACCAGGGGCTACTCTTGGAGCCAAACGTCAGCTTTGTGGCGAAATAGTACAAACACCTCCATTTTATGCCATGCCACTGCCAGAGCACAGGCATGATGGGAAGGAGTTTGAAAGCATCAGATATATCTGCCTTAGACAAGTGGGCTCCAGTCCCTACCTGTATGACGGTTGCTATGGCCTTATCTAATGTTAAATATTTCATGCTTACTTCTTCTGACGGAATGAGGTAATTGAGGCTGCCAATGTGAGAAGCATGTGTGGCTGAAAGGTCATAGATCAGCCTCTCTCTTTAGCTAGATTTGCCTGTGACTACCCCTACCGGGCTTACCCTCCAGTGGTCAAATGGTGAAACCGTAAAAGGTCCTATGAGAAACCCTTTCTCTAACTCTGCCTCTAACAACATGTCCACTGTACTAGGGACTCTCTCAGCAGACTATACATTTTTGCACTCGTGTATGACCTCTGGCAGTGCGATCATGCCTGTATGGAACCCCACCACAAACCCTGTGACCAAGAAATTGACAAACATAGTGTCATTATGATCCTGCAGGCATAACCATAAATAATTAGTGCAAGAAAATTTAGACTAAAACCTAAAACCCACTAAAGAAACTTCCTCACTTTGGACTTACTTAAGCCTACAATATTCAGGGCAGTGTAGGAACCAGCTACAAACATATTCTGCTCAGAAGTCCCAGGTAGATGGGCGTGTCCTGTCTAAAAGGGGTGCGACCCCCATCATATTGCAAGAAAATTTAGACTAAAACCTTCAGGATCACAGGTGTATATCCATGAGGGAAACATAATTACAAAAAACAAAATGGCTGCACACCATTATATATACAAACAATATAGCTAGGAAATGGGGGTCATTCTAGATAAAAGTTGTACAATACCGACTATAAATGAGTATACATGAATAATGGAAGCTCTTAGCGCACATTCGTGTCGGGCCCATCTACCAGGCGTCAAGGTGGCTTCCGCAGATGGGTCTCTATCACTAAAGAAACTGCCTCACTTTGGACTTACTTAAGCCTACAATTTTCTGGGCAGTGTAGGAACCAGCTACAAACATATTCTGTTCAGAAATCCCAGGTAGATGGGTGTGTCCAGTCTAAAAGGGTGCCACCCCCAACATATTGCAAGAAAATTTTGACTAAAACCTTCAGGATCACAGGTGCATATCCATGAGGGACTTCTGAGCAGAATATGTTCGTAGCTGGTTCCTACACTGCCCTGAATATTGTAGGCTTAAGTAAGTCCAAAGTGAGGCAGTTTCTTTAGTGATAGGGACCCATCTGCGGAAGCCACCTTGACGCCTGGTAGATGGGCCCGACACGCATGTACGTATGTACGCTAAGAGCTTCCGATATTCATGTATACTCATTTATAGTCGGTATTGTACCACTTCTATCTAGAATGACCCCCATTTCCTAGCTCTATTGTTTGTATATATACTGGTGTGCAGCCATTTTGTTTTTTGTCATAAATAATTAGTGTTCATGAAGCTCATGCATGCTTTATCTGATTTTAATGGACACACTATCTTAGGATGAGCTCTGAAACAATTGGTTCAAACATGAAGCAGACAGCATTGGCTGTAATGTAATGAAATTGTTGCAAATTTGAGGTCTTCCCAAATGTCTGATAGGGCGACCTCACTTATCCACCACTTCCGCGCCTCTCTGAGTGCCCGACGGACCTGCTGGTGAGACCTTGAAACTTGATTCCGACTCAGTGGTTGCACTGTTACACCACTCAGCGGTGTGAAAAATAGACTGACAAAGTGAGCACGATGGGCCTTGAGACCTGCAAAATATTTCAGTGTCTATGTTGGCCCAATTTGTGCTAAACTGAAATTGGCTGAGCGCTGCTGCTGCTGCTGTTGCTTTTGCAGAAAAAGAACACTGGTAATCATAAAACACAGCACCGCCATACTTGTGACCCAAATCAGTGACTTTATAAAGGTAGAGATCCAATTCCTGCTGCCTGTCTGGACGGACAGAGCAAATGACATCCCTGTACAAGCTGAACACCAAAATGAATTTGGGAATCGCTAGCTTCCGATTGAGCCTATAATCTCGGCTCTTGAGGACCTCTGAAACCTTACCACAAGCTACAACCTTGTCTTCGGTGAGATCTTGAGTGGCAATCAATAGGGATGCTAGATTAACGTGACTACTGCACCCCGAGACTCCACTGTTTCCAACCTCGCCTGAATATCTGTAATAGAAGACGTCAGGTTATTGATTATAACATGCAACTGTGTAAGGGAAGTCTGCATGGTGGCCATAGACACCATCTCGTGGCAAGAGCCAGCTAACTCCGTCGAGAGTAAGCGGTACAGCTCTGCTTTCCTTGCGGTAGCCAAAAAAGGGATACCCCTCCTCAACAACTCCGAAGTGAGCTTAGGAATGGTCAAGCTTCAAAGCGACGGGATACTGCCATGCTCCGACATCCTGGTAGTTTTCTTATTCACGGAAGCATCCACTATGTCAGATGCATGCGACATGTTTTAACTGCTGTTGGTAAACAGACATTTGAACAACGCTAGTATGCATGAGTGAAGGGAATTGCCAAACCTGTGCAACCTGCCACCGAGGGAACAACTAACCGACAGAAAGGCAGAGGGAGATGCCACGTGACGACTCAAACAGACTACAGCGGGCACTCGTGACAGTCACTTACTGACTCAAAATGAAACTAGGCTGATGTGAGACATATATTAATACTGACGAACGTGGCAATATGTTGTGACAAAACATGACTTACCCTTTTCCTTTTTTTTTTTTTTTTTTTATTACCTATAACCCCGGGCACATGTGAAACGAACCTATGACACCCGTAGTTGAATTAACAAGTTGGTAGTAAACATAACTTATGTACCCAAGTGACTGCCCCTACTAGACAAGACATAACAAACAAATGGTTGAAACCGCTGTGGCCTGAGTGACCCATCAGGTCTAATGTTGTGATAGGGAAAACTGATGTGACTTATATTCTGAACCTATAACAACCTTTGAAGAACCATCAAGTTGTGAAACCCGTAACCTAATGGGAAAACCGTTATTATTATTTTTTTATTCCACCTTAGGCAAAGATGTGAATGACAATGCCAACTGAGAACAGAGAGGTGTGACATGACCTGAAAAGGAGAAATGACATGCTATAGCAACCCTGGCTCTGGTAGAACACTGACCTGAGGTCGTACGTACTAACATTGGGTATAAGTAACAACATAGACCATGCTGCTACACTAAGGTACGCTGTATAAAAGGCGCTGCAAGTGAAAAATGTACCTCCCAGAAAATGTCAGAATGGACCATATCGGCGTGTCCTGGGCGAAACCTGGGTACATGCCGCGTAACACAAATGTGCAGCTGGTGATTCACATACAGTCAGGTCCATAAATATTGGGACATTAACCAAATTGTGACATGTTTGGCTCTATACACCACCACAATGGATTTTAAATGAAACTAAATAGATGTGCTTTAACTGCAAAATATCAGCTGTAATTTGAGGGTATTTACATTCAAATCAGGTGAACGGTGTAGGAATTGCAACAGTTTGCATATGTGCCTCCCACTTGTTAAGGAACCAAAAGTAATGGGACAATTGGCTTCTCAGCTGTTCCATGGCCAGGTGTGTGTTATTCCCTCATTATCCCAATTACAATGAGCAGATAAAAGGTCCAGAGTTCATTTCAAGTGTGCTCTTTGCATTTGGAATCTGTTGCTGTCAACTGTCAAGATGAGATCCAAAGAGCTGTCACTATCAGTGAAGCAAGCCATCATTAGGCTGAAAAAAACAAAACAAACCCATCGGAGAGATAGCAAAAACATTAGGCATGGCCAAAACAACTGTTTGGAACATTCTTAAAACACCAATAGACCCAGAAGAACACGTAAAACAACTGTGGTGGATTACCGAAGAATAATTTTCCAGGTGAATTTTCCAGATGAAGAACACTCTCCAGGAGGTAGGTGTATGTGTGTCAAAGTCAACAATCAAGAGAAGACTTCACCAAAGTGAATACAGAGGGTTCACCACAAGATGTAAACCATTGGTGAGCTTCAAAAACAGGAAGGCCAGATTAGAGTTTGCCAAAAGACATCTAAAAAAGCCTTCACAGTTCTGGAACAACATCCTATGGATAGATGAGACCAAGATCAACTTGTACCAGAGTGATGGGAAAAGAAGAGTATGGAGAAGCAAAGGAACTGCTCATGATACTAAGCATACCACCTCATCATTGAAGCATGGTGGTGGTACTGTCATGGCGTGGGCATGTATGGCTGCCAATGGAACTGATTCTCTTATATTTATTGATGATGTGACTGCTGACAAAAGCAGCAGGATGAATTCTGAAGTGTTTCGGGCAATATTATCTGCTCATATTCAGCCAAATGCTTCAGAACTCAATGGACGGCGCTTCACAGTGCAGATGAACAATGACCCAAAGCATACTGCAAAAGCAACCAATGAGTTTTTTAAGGGAAAGAAGTGGAATGTTGTGCAATGGCCAAGTCAATACCCTGACCTGAATCCGATTGAGCATGTATTTAACTTGCTGAAAACAAAACTGAAGGGGAAATGCCCCAAGAACAAGCAGGAACTGAAGACAGTTGCAGTAGAGGCCTGGCAGAGCATCATCATTGATGAAACCTAGCGTCTGGTTATGTCTATGCGTTCCAGACTTCAGGCTGTAATTGACTGCAAAGGATTTGCAACCAAGTATTAAAAAGTTTGAAAGATTGAAAGTTTGCTTTATGATTATTATTCTGGCCCATTACTTTTGGTTCCTTAACAAGTGGGAGGCACATATGCAAACTGGTGTAATTCCTACACAGTTCACCTGATTTGGATGTAAATACCCTAAAATTAAAGCTGGCAGTCTGCAGTTAATGCACATCTAGTTAGTTTCATTTCAAATCCATTGTGGTGGTGTATAGAGCAAAAAATGTTAGAATTGTGTCAATGTCCCTTACATTTATGGACCTGACTGTATATATATATATATATATATATATATATATATATACATATAGTTGCAAGAAAAAGTATGTGAACTCTTTGGAATGATATGCATTCCTGCACAAATTGGTCATAAAATGTGATCTGATCTTCATCTAAGTCACAACAACAGACAATCACAGTCTGCTTAAACTAATAACACACAAAGAATTAAATGTTACCATGTTTTTATTGAACATACCATGAAAACATTTACAGTGCAGGTGGAGAAAGTATGTGAACCCTTGGATTTAATAACTGGTTGAACCTCCTTTGGCAGCAATAACCTTAACCAAACATTTCCTGTAGTTGCAGATCAGACGTGCACAACATTCAGGAGTGATTCTTGACCATTCCTCTTTAGAGAACTGTGTCAGTTCAGCAATATTCTTGGGATGTCTGGTGCAGGGGCTTAGCGTGGGGGGATCAGGGGGGCTGTTGCCCTGGGCGCCAAATTGTAGGGGGCGCCAGGCAGAAGGCAGTAAAATGAGGGTGATGGAAGCCTATGGCTCCCATCCCCTCCGATCCGCCTGGCCTGAAGCTTTAAGAAGCAGCAGAGTGGCGCAGGAGTCCAGGAGATTGCGATTAAATCACCGAGGCCTCCCGCGCCGGGTCTCGCGAGATGGCGCGATGACGTGATGACGCAGCGCAGGAGGGCAGTGTGATGTGTTCCTGATCGCCTGTGCCGGGACGCCCAAGCAAAGACTACAAGAAGTGATGAAGAGAGGTGAGTATTATTATTTTTTTTATGTAAGTACTGGGGGCCATACTGGCTGGGGGCACTATGGAGGAGGGCAGAAGAGATACAAAGGAGGCCAATATATTTAGAAAGAATGGGCACCATTTTATATTATACAGGGGGCCATTATATATTATAGTTATACAGTGGAGCCATAATATATAATAATTATACAAGGGGGACATCATATATTATACATAGGTGCCATTATATATTATAATTATACAGAGAGGCTATTAATAATGGGCCCTCTGTCTCTGTATAATTCTAATATATAATGGCCCCCTCTGTATTATTAGGATATATAATGGCCCATTATATATCCTAATATTGCATGGGGGCCATTATATATTATACAGAGGGGGCCATTATATATAATAATAACTAATAATAATAAAACTCTGCATAGATGAGACACGGCTGAAAGAAGGTGTCATGGCGGTCTTATCTCCAAATGAAGACCCTGAGGAATGTCTACATCACAGGAGATGTCACTGGATGGATGAGGTATGTGGTGCTGTATTCTCCTGTATATTTTGCAGTGATGTATGTAATGTCCAAACACATATTTGTTATACGGTAGGGTTGGGGGGTGGATTGAGAATTTGGCCCACCCTGCCGCATCCTGGCCCCAGACTTCAGGTCACACTGTGCGTGTTCTGAATTCTGGGGCCTTATACCCATCTACTACATCATCTGTACTTATAGAGTTCCCACCATGTTATCTGTGGTGTTATATAGGACTGCTACATTATCTGTAAAAGGGGCGTGTCCACAGGTTGGGAGGGGGGCGCGCAATACATGGCTCGTCTCGGGTGCTGGCAGCCCATGCTACGCCACTGGTCTGGTGTGAATCGCTTTCTTGAGGTCGTGCCACAGCATCTCAATTGGGTTGAGGTCAGGAATCTGACTGGGCCACTCCAGAAGGCGTATTTTCTTCTGTTTAAGCCATTCTGTTGTTGATTTACTTCAATGCTTTGGGTCGTTGTCCTGTTGCAACATCCATCTTCTGTTGAGCTTTAGCTGGTGGACAGATGGCCTTAAGTTCTCCTGCAAAATATCTTGACAAACTTGGGAATTCATTTTTCCTTTGATGATAGCAAACCGTCCAAGCCCTGACGCAGCAAAGCAGCCCCAAACCATGATGTCCCCACCACCATACTTCACAGTTGGGATGAGGTTTTGATGTTGGCGTGCTGTCCCTCTTTTTCTCCACACATAGTGTTGTGTGTTTCTTCCAAACAACTCTACTTTGATTTCATCTGTCCACAGAATATTTTGCCAGTACTGCTATGGAACATCCAGGTGCTCTTGTGCAAACTGTAAACGTGCAGCAATGGGTTTTTTTTGGACAGCAGTAGCTTCCTCTGTGGTATCCTCCCATGAAATCCATTCTTGTTTAGTGTTTTACGTATTGTAGATTCGCTAACAGGGATGTTAGCATATGCCAGAGACTTTTGTAAGTCTTTAGCTGACACTCTGGGATTCTTCTTCAGCTCATTAAGCAGTCTGTGCTGTGCTCTTTTAGTCATCTTTACAGGGCGGCCACTCCTATGGAGAGTAGCAGCAGTGCTGAACTTTTTCCATTTATAGACAATTTGTCTTACCGTGGACTGATGAACAGCAAGGCTTTTGGAGGTATTTTTATAACCCTTTCCAGCTTTATGCAAGTCAACAATTCTTAATCGTAGGTCTTCTGAGAGCTCTTTTGTGTGAGGCATCATTCACATCAGGCAATGCTTCTTGTGAAAAGCAAACCCATAACTGGTGTGTGTTTTTTATCGAGCAGGGCAGCTGTAACCAACACCTCCAATCTCATCCCATGTATTGGACTCCAAGTGGCTGACACCTCACTCCAATTAGCTCTTGGAGATGTCATTAGTCTAGGGGTTCACATACTTTTTCCACCTGCACTGTGAATGTTTACATGGTATGTTCAATAAAAACATGGTAACATTTAATTATTTGTGTGTTATTAGTTTAAGCAAAGTGTGATTGTCTATTGTTGTGAATTAGATGAAGATCAGATCACATTTTATGACCAATTTGTGCAGAAATCCATATCATTTCATAGGGTTCACATACTTTTTCTTGCAACTGTATGTATAGCGCCAATACAGAGGGGGCATGATATGTACTGCAGAGGGGGCCATTGTATATATACTACAGGGGGCATTATATATACTAGGCATGCTCAACCTGTGGCCCTCCAGCTGTTGTAAAACTACAACTCCCACAATGCCCTGCTGTAGGGTTATAGCTGTAGGCTGTTTGAGCATGCTGGGAGTTGTAGTTTTGCAAAAGCTGGAGGGCCGCAGATTAGGCATGCCTGATATATACTATACAAGGGGCACTGCAGCTGGGTTTTATAAAACACTGGGGCCACTATAACTTATTACTACTAGGGGCTTAAAGGGGAGCCTCCTTACTGTTGGGGGCACTATAGTGGGCTTTATTTCTACTAGGGTCCCTTTGGGGGCTTTATTAATATGGGGGATATTATTAAGCACAATATAGAGGACATTACTAATAAAGGGGTTGTTTTGGGAGGTACTGTCGGGGCCACTATTAATATTCGGGGCAATCTAAGAGCACCATTATTATGGGAGGACTATGTTGATGGCAGTATAATTTGTATAGTATTTGGGGGCACTGGGGAGCACATAGTCAAAAATATTGGGAGTGGCAGCAGGATAACAATGTTTGGGCACAAGATGGGGAAGAATCATAGAAAAGTGAGGAACCTAAGATGTCTGTGTGCTGAACTCTGCAGAGACAGCAAGAACTATATAAATATATATATATATATATATATATATATATATATACACACACACACACAAACAGTGCCCAAATTATGGAACCAACTAAATCTGTGTATACATTTAAAACCAGCACATACTGAACAGTTTAATAATAAATACTTCCCTTACAGTAGTGCCAGTCATTGAGCCTGTATAATGTACGTTGTATAGCATACAAAATAGGACACAGTTTTAAAACAGTTCAGACATCCATCTTTACCTGTGCTGTATTTGACATGCCACCATTTATGCAGACTCATACTTGAGCAAGAATAACACTATGATTTAATGATGTGTGATGTTCAAGGCTGTAGTCAAAGTTCTTCTGCTCTAGTCCATTTGATGATTTGTTTGCTATATACTGAGTAGCCCATAAAAGTCTGTATATTTGTTAACACTGGAGTTTATTATTTCTGTCAGGAAATCCACAAAGGATGTTTCAAGTCATTTTTCAACATTATTAAGCTATTCCTGTCAGATGCTTCACATTTTGCTTCTTCCTCCATTTTAAAATATTACATGTGCAATAGAAACTGTTAGGTAAAATGATCTTATATCTGGATTTGATATTCATAAAATCTGTCTCCAGTGTACAGGAAATTGGTCATGCAGTATTTCTATAAAATACATTGCCCTTATGACTATAAAAATTAATTTCTCGACTTGAAGACCATTGTTTTTCTGAATAGGTTAAGCATTTCTCAATGTATCTTTCAAGTGGTCAAAGTCTTGTTTTTTTGTCACCCCAATAGAGAGCTTGGAAGCATATAATTAGAGATTAGAGAATCGAAGTTGCCGAAGTTCGATCCGAATTTCAGGAAAAATTTGATTCACACCTAATCCGAATTTCCTCACGCTTCGTGGCTGCTGCACGTGTGAGGACATGGAGCAAGAAACTCTAAGAACACGGGATCACCCATAATGCCATGCATGCAGCTAATCAGCAGCCAGCCCTGTCATGTCACAGCCCTATAAATAGCCTCAGCCATCTTGGATTCTGCTATTTTCCAGTGTACTTAATGCAGGGAGAGATGTCAGCAGGCGCTAGGGACAGTGCTAGGAAAGACTTCATTGTGCTAAAAAAACGATTTACAAGTTCAGGGAGAGATATTCAAGGTGTAGGGAAAGGATAGGGAGGGACCATTCCACAGTATTTATGTAGAATAGGGTTCAGTAGAGGAGGCCACAGCCTGGGTAATCAGAACAATCCTATTACATCTTGCTGCACTGACTGGGGGTCCAAATTTCCATTATACAGCTCTATAATTCTAGCAAACCGTTCTTGTTATTGGGGTGCAAGTGCTGTTTGAAACAGCCATTAACAAGGTTTATTGCAAGAAAATATTTCTACATATTATATGCCCTTGTGCCGTGCGGTTATATGTTCTAAAGCATTTTTGGGCTTGTATTAGTGGGAAAAAAGGCTTATTAGCCATTGTGTGGTGAAGTTTGAAAATTCCAGCCCTTTTTGGCGTGTATTGGTGGCAAAAGAAAAATATATTTGTGTCACACCTTGCCCTGTGAATGTGCAGAGATCTGTCAGACTGGCTGCACATGTCTGACTTCTCTGTTTGTTTTGATTTGGGTCTGAGCTGGATCCACCTTCCCTCGGGTGTACTGGGTTTCATTGTTAATGAGGCTATTTGTCCCTCCTTACCCCAGTGGCCTGTGCACATTATAGTTCTTTCCTGGGAGCTCTTGATGTGTGGTGGATTGTCTGCTCCAGCTCTGCTCAAGATAAGTCCTCTCCGTTATTTTCCTTTGTGTGTTTTATCTAGGCCTCTAGGGAGACGCTTTCTTCCTCCTGGTTTGAAGAAGCAGGTTGCCTCTTCCCTTTTCCCTGCTGCTTAGGGTTTGTCCAGGGTGTTTATATTTAGGCACGAGGGCATGTGCATATCCACCATAAGGGTATGCACATGGGCACAGCAGTCTAGGGAAAGCTTTTAGGGATCGCTAGGAGGTGACCCTTTTCTCCTTAGCTTTTGGGCCTAGTTGTTTCTTCTGTATGTTTTCCTGCTTACCTACCTATTGTGACAATTTGCCGTTTAGCGGTGAAGTTATATGTTCTAAAGCCCTTTTGTGGAATGTATAAGTGGAAAAATGAAAAATATATTTGCCGTTCAGCGGTGCAATGATATATTCTAAAGTCTTTTGTGGAGTGCATAAGTGGAAAAAAATAAATATATATTTTCCGATCAGCAGTTCAGTTAAATATTCTAAAGCCTTTTGTGTTGTGCATAAGTGGAAAAAAACAAGGGCCTATTTGGCATTCAGCGGTGCAATTCTAAGTTATAAAGCCCTTTTTGTCATGTATTAGTGCAAAAGAAAAATATATTTGCCGTTCAGCGGTTCAGTTATAAGTTCTAAAGCATTTTGTGGAGAGTATAAGAAGAAAAAAGAAAATATATATTTGCCATTCAGCAGTGCAGCATGTCTGTGAAGGTTCTCATTTATCCAGGTCATGGTATATATCTGTAAAGAATAAATCAAGGCAACTGGACGTACTATAGATTTCTTGAAAACATTTCACTCGTTCTTCTAACGAGCTTTCTCAATTCTGAGTGATTGTACAAAAATTCTGGGAATAAATATGTAACTGAATCCACTTCTGGTAATTATACCCAGCATTGGGTCAAAGGTGTTGATTCCATTATCCTAATTGGAGTCAGTAGGTGATAAAGACTTCCCAGAAAAAGGTGTCAAGACAGCATTGTATGTGGCAGACAATAGATGTCTAACCCCCCCACCTCTATTCAAGCTTGGCTTCTCCATTTTTACGTAGATGGCCTCCTTCACGCCTCGTTTGTTCCAATCGGCCTCCTTATCCAAAACACGTACTTGACTGTCTTCAAAGGTGTGACCTGTTCCTTTTAGATGTAAGTACACGGCTGAATCTTGACCAGAGATTTTGGCTCTTCTATGCTGAGCCATACGCTGATGTAGTTGTTGTTTTGTTTCGCCGATATACAGTTCTGAGCATTCCTCATTGCACTGGACTGCGTACACAATGTTGTCCCTCTTGTGTTTAGGCGTTGGGTCTTTGGGGTGAACCAGTTGTTGCCTCAGTGTGTTGCTGGGTTTAAAGCAAACAGGAATGTGATGTTTATTAAAAATCCTTTTGAGTTTCTCAGACACCCCAGCTACATATGGGATAACCATTTTCTTACGTCTGTCATGCTTCTCGCCCTCACTGGTAGTCTTGGTGGTCTTTCTTCTCCTTCCTTCTGTTTTGACAAAGGCCCAAATTGGATACCCACAAGTTTTAAGTGCCCCTCTGAGGTGTTTGAGTTCCTTCGCCTTCAAGAAATCTACAGTACGTCTAGTTGCCTTGATTTATTCTTTACAGATATATACCATGACCTGGATAATTGAGAACCTTCACAGACATACTGCACTGGTGAATGGCAAATATATATTTTCTTTTTTCTTCTTATACTCTCCACAAAATGCTTTAGAACTTATAACTGAACCGCTGAACGGCAAATATATTTTTCTTTTGCACTAATACTTGACAAAAGGGGCTTTATAACTTAGAATTGCACCGCTGAATGCCAAATAGGCCCTTGTTTTTTTTTCCACTTATGCACTAGCACAAAAGGCTTTAGAATATTTAACTGAACCACTGATCGGAAAATATATATTTATTTTTTTCCACTTATGCACTCCACAAAAGACTTTAGAATATATCATTGCACCTCTGAACGGCAAATATATTTTTCATTTTTCCACTTATACATTCCACAAAAGGGCTTTAGAACATATAACTTCACCGCTAAACGGCAAATTGTCACAATAGGTAGGTAAGCAGGAAAACATACAGAAGAAACGACTAGGCCCAAAAGCTAAGGAGAAAAGGGTCGCCTCCTAGCGATCCCTAAAAGCTTTCCCTAGACTGCTGTGCCCATGTGCATACCCTTATGGTGGATATGCACATGCCCTCGTGCCTAAATATAAACACCCTGGACAAACCCTAAGCAGCAGGGAAAAGGGAAGAGGCAACCTGCTTCTTCAAACCAGGAGGAAGAAAGAGTCTCCCTAGAGGCCTAGATAAAACACACAAAGGAAAATAACAGAGAGGACTTATCTCAGCATAGAAGAGCCAAAGCCTCTGGTCAAGATTCAGCCGTGTACTTACATCTAAAAGGAACAGGTCACACCTTTGAAGACAGTCAAGTACGTGTTTTGGATAAGGAGACGGATTGCTACAAACGAGGCGTGAAGGAGGCCATCTACGTAAAAATGGAGAAGCCAAGCTTGAATAGAAATCTACAGTACGTCCAGTTGCCTTGATTTATTCTTTACAGATATATAATTCAGCAGTGCAGTTATATGTTGTAAAACCTTTTGTGTTGTGTATAATTGGAAATAAATAATGGCCTATTTGCAGTTTGACGGTGCAGTTATATGTTCTAAAGCCCTTTTGTGGAGTGTATAAGTGAAAAAAAGATAAATATATTTGCCGTTCAGAGGTGCAGTTATATGTTCTAAATAGGGTCGAGTGAACCAAAACTCTAAAGTTTGGGTTCATACCGAACTTTAGGATTTTTGGACCCCGGACCCGAACCCGAACATTTCAGTAAAAGTTTGGGTTCGGTATTCGGCAATTTGTGATTGGCCAGTGCAGCATGCGACCCAGCCTCTATATAAAGTTGAGTCACATAGCGCTGCACATCACTCTGCTGTTATTAGTGTAGGGAAAGGATGCTGCTGGTGATTTCAGGGAGAGAATAGGGCAAAATCAGTGATTAGAACTCAAATCTAACTCAGGGATCTACATACATTTAGTTGTGTGGGTGCAGTGCACAATCTTTTTACCCTGCCCTGAGCCCAGTGACAGAAAAAAATAACTTTTATCTGTCTGTTAGTTAGGTGGGCGGCGGCGGCCATTTTATGCAAGCTCAGTGCACCAGCACAGCATATGTGCTTTTGTGACATTCAAATCCAAGCTTGAAATACTGCACTAATAATCAGTTTTTTTTTAAATCACCCTTTTTTGGCAATATACAACATCTGGTCCATTTGCAGGATTAGTCAGCGTGCAATTTAAGCTAGAAATAAGCCATAATTTTCAGGGTTTTTAAAAACAACCTTTTTTGGCAAAATACACAATGTTACAGCCCTTGCAGCATCAGCACGTGTAAAATTCAAGGGTTATATACAGCTTTGATATTCAGTTAGCAAAAAAACACACTTTTTTGGCAATATCCAACATCTGGATTAGTCAGTGTGCAATTTAACCTCTTTAGGACACAGGACGTACAGGTACACCCTGATGTCCTGGTACTTAAGGACACAGGGCGTACCTGTACGCCCTGTGTATTTCCGATCACCGCCGCGCGGTGGGCAGTGATCGTAACCCGGTGCCTGCGATCACCTTGTAGGCGATCGCAGCAAACCGCAGGTCAATTCAGACCTGCGGTTTGCTGCGTTTCTGGGTTATTCGGGTCTCTGAGGACCCGATAACCTGGAACAGGATGGTGATCGGTGGTGTGTTTTTACCCCACCAATCACCATCCTGCGATCCTGAGAGGTAATGTGACATCACCTCTCAGGATCGCCTCTGATTGGTAGGTGGGCGGGCGGGAGATTCAAACCTTGGCAGTGCTCCTCTCCTCCTCCTTTTGTGTCCCGGAGTGGAGGAGAGAGGAGCGCTGCAGTGCACGTGTCGGATCTGAGCCAGCATCACCCCATCTGTGCCCCAGCACCCATCCATGCCCCCAGGACCCAATCTGTGCCCCAACACCCCCCATCTGATCAGCCAGGTAATTAGGGAAAGACTAGGGAAAGGTTGGGCTAGGCAGGGATATAAAAGGGAAAGTTAGTGGGACAAAAAAGTTTTATTGCAGCATCACCCTAAGTAGCACAGATGTGTGACCCTAGACCACCCAGGGGTGCTGCCGCTTGCCCCCTTCCCTTTTTTTTCTGTTAGTTTTAGGGATAAGTATGCGAATACACGTGCCCCCACACACACGCACACTGAATAAAGATTTACACGCACACACACACGCAGACACTATGGCCTATGGCCTTGGCCGAGGAGGCATACACCCAGCTTGCCTCTGAGTCCGAGAGTCCTAGTGAGGATGAGGATGACCCCATTTTCCTGTTGTCATCCACATCCTCCTCATCATCTAGCGATGATGATGAGCCCCCAAGGCGGCAGAGACGCCACCAGGCGAAGCAAGGGAACCGCCATGCTAGGGACACCGTTGCCCACCCTAGTACGAGCAGCTCTGGGTCTCGTACTAGTTTTCCGGCCCACCAGTTAAATCCACCGGAGCCCTCTGCCGGTGAACTTGTCTGGTGTACCCCAGAGAGATTTGAGCCTGTGATTCCTGAGTTTGTAGGCCAATCAGGAATCCAGATTTCCACAGTGGGCTTCACTGAATATAACTTTTTTAGTCTTTTTTCGGGGACCAACTGGTAAATTTAATGGTGGAGCAAACAAACCTGTACGCCCAACAGTTTGTTGCTCAACACCCGGGCTCAATTTTTGGCTAGGCCCGGTGGTTGGACCCCGGTCAGTGCAGCCAAGATGAAGACATTTTGGGGCCTCATGCTGCACATGGGCCTAGTCAAGAAACCTAGTGTCAAGCATTACTGGAGTGGGGACATCCTCCACCAGACCCCACTTTACAGTACGGCCATGACACGTACCCGGTTTGAGGCCATCCAGAAATGCCTGCATTATTCAGATAATGCAGCATTTCCCCCCAAGGTGATCCTGCCTATGACCACCTGTACAAAATCAGGTCGGTCATCGATCACTTTGGGGCCAAATTTGTATAGGCCTATGTACCTGGAAGGGAGGTTGCGGTTGATGAGTCTCTCATTGGGTTCAAAGGGAGACTCAATTTCCGCCAGTATGTTCCCTCTAAGCGGGCGAGGTATGGCATGAAGCTGTACAAACTTTGTGAGAGTACCTCAGAGTACACTTACAAGTTTTGTGTGCATGAGGGGCGAGATTCCCGTATTCAACCCCCAGAATGTCCCCCCACTCTGGGTGTTAGCAGGAAACTTGTGTGGGACCTTATACACCCACTGCTAGATAAATGCTATCACCTGTACGTGGAAAACTTTTATACTAGTATCCTCTTGTTCCAGTCCCTCATCGCCAGATCCACGTCTGCTTGTGGGACCGTGCAGAAAAATCAATGCGGCCTCCCTACCCACCCCCTCCAGGTACCTATCCCCAGGGGTGAGATCCGAGCCCTTACCAGTGAAAACCTGTTGCTGGTCAGATATAAGGACAAGAGGGATGTCCTTGTACTGTCCACAACTCATGGTAACGGCATCACCCCTGTCCCTGTGAAAGGTACTGCGGCAATGGTTCTCAAGCCCGATTGCATCGTCGACTACAATCGGTATATGGGAGGATTTGATCTCTCTGATCAAGTCCTCAAGCCATATAATGCCATGCGCAAAACCCCGGCATGGTACAAAAAAGTTGCGGTCTACTTGGTGCAGGTTAACTTGAAGAACTCTTTTGTGCTGTCCCGGAGCGCTGGCAACACAGGGACATTCCTTCAGTTCTATGAGGCAGTCCTCAAGACCCTGATCTATTCGGACCAGGAAAGAGCAGGCCAGAGTACCTCAGGAACTGGAGGCGCCCGGATCGTCCCTGGCCAACACTTTCCAGGTGTGATCCCCCATACTGGAAAGAAGGGACAAACCCCCAAAAAGTGCAGAGTGTGTCTCAGGAGGGGGATACGGAAGGACACCACTACTCAGTGCGACATGTGCCCCGATCATCCAGGCCTCTGCATTGACGGTTACTTCAGGGAGTACCACACTTCCATGGAGTACTAAATTTATATCCCAATTTAGCCACTGATAATCGGATAAAAAAAACTATGGACTTGAGACACCAAAAAAAATTGTTCTAAAAGTTTGTAAAACTAAAATATATTTTTTAAAAGTATACAAATTAGGTATTGCCACGTCGGTAATAATCTCCTCTATAAAAATACCCCATGACCTAACCCCCCAGATTAACACGGTCCCAAAAAAAAAGGTGCAAAAAATTACTTTTTTTGTCACCTTACATAACAAAATGTTTAATAGCAAGCAATAAAACAGTCATATAGCCCCCAAAATAGTGCCAATAAAACTGTCCTCTCATTCCGCAAAAAATGAGCCCCTACATAAGATAATATGCTAAAAAACAAACAAAAAAAAGACTCAGACTTTAGAGATACAAATTTTTTTTTGTATCAAAAAGGATAATATAGTCTAAAACCTAAATCATTGTAAAAAAGTTGACTTATTAGGTATCACCGCGTCCGTAAGAATCTCCTCTATAAGAATACTCCATGACCTAAGCCACCAGATTAACACAGTCCAAAAAAGAAAACGGTGCCAAAACAGCTATTTTTGCCACTTTTCCATTTCAATCAGTTTTTTCCTGTAGAAAGGAAAGTTTAACAACCAAACAAAACTTAATATTTATTGCCCTGATTATGCAGTTTACAGAAACGCCACATTTGTGGCCGTAAACTGCTGTATCACTAATAGGCGCAAAAGGAAAGGACCGAGATGGTTTCTGGAAGGCCGATTTTGATGGCCTTTTTTATTGACACCATGTCCCTTTTGAAGCCCCCCTGATGCACCCCTAGAGTAGAAACTCCCTAAAAGTGACCACATCTAAGAAACTACACCCCTCAAGGTATTCAAAACTGATTTTACAAATTTTATTAACCCTTTAGGTGTTCCTCAACAGTTAATGGCAAATGGAGATGAAATTTCAGAATTTCAATTTTTGGTAACCTTACCTCACAAAAATGTAATATAGAGCACCCAAAAATCATATGTTCCCTAAAAATAGTCCCAACAAAACCGCCACCTTATCCCGTAGTTTCCAAAATAGGGTCACTTTTAGGGAGTTTCTACTCCAGGGGTGCATCAGGGGGGTTGAAACAGGACACGGTGTAAATAAACCGGTCCATAAAAATCAGCCCTCCAAAAACCACACGGCGCTCCTTTCCCTCTACGCCCCCGCCGTGTGGCCATACAGTAGTGTATGGCCACATATGGGGTGGTTCTGTAAACGGCAGAATCAGGGCAATAAAGATACAGTCTTGTTTGGCTGTTAACCCTTGCTTTGTTAGTGGAAAAAATGGGTTAAAATTTAAAATTTGGCATAAAAATGAAATTCTCAAATTCCATCCCCATTTGCCAATAACTCTTGTGCAACACCTAAAGGGTTAACAAAGTTTGTAAAATCAGTTTTAAATATCTTGAGGGGTGTAGTTTCTTAGATGGGGTCACGTTTATGGAGTTTCTACTCTAGGGGTGCATCAGGGGGGCTTCAAATGGGACATGGTGTAAATAAACCTGTCCAGCAAAATCTGCCTTCCAAAAACTACACGGCGCACCTTTCCCTCTACGCCCTACTCTGTGCCTGTACAGTAGTTTATGGCCACATATGGGGTGTTTCTGCAAACTACAGAATTGGGGCAATAAATATTGAGTTTTGTTTGGCTGTTAACCCTTCCTTTGTTACTGGAAAAAATAGATTAAAATGGAAAATTTGCCCAAAAATCTAAATTCTGAAATTTTATCTCCATTTGCCATCAACTCTTGTGGAACACCTAAACGGTTAAGGCTACTTTCACACTAGCGTTCGGGGCCCTCCGCTTGTGAGTTCCGTTCAAAGGCTCTCACAAGCGGCTTCGAACGCTTCCTTCCAGCCCTAATGCATTCTGAGTGGATGCGGATCCGCTCAGAATGCATCAGTCTGGCAGCGTTTGGCCTCCGCTACGCTCAGCAGGCGGACACCTGAATGCTGCTTGCAGCGTTCGGGTGTCCGCCTGGCCGTGCGGAGGCAAACGGATCCGTCCAGACTTGCAATGTAAGTCAATGGGGACAGATCCGTTTGAATATGACACACTATGGCTCAATTTTCAAACGGATCCGTCCCCATTGACTTTGAATGTAAAGTCTGGACGGATCCGTCTGGGGCTACTTTGACACTTTTACAATATAATGCAGACGGATCCGTTCTGAACGGATCCACCGTCTGCATTATATGAGCGGATCCGTCTCAGACGGATCCGCTCTGAACCCAGGTGTGAAAGTAGCCTAACAACGTTTATAAAATCAGTTTTGGATAGCTTGAGGGTGTAGTTTCTAGAATGGGGTCATTTTTGGGTGGTTTCTATTATATAAGCCTCACAAAGTGACTTCAGACCTGTACTGGTCCCTAAAAATTGGGTTTTTGAGATTCTAAACTTAAGCTTCTAAAATTCTAAGCCTTGTAACATGCCCAAAAAAATAAAATAGCATTCCCAAAATGATCCAAACATGAAGAAGACATATGGGGAATGTAAAGTAATAACTATTTTTGTAGGTATTACTATGTATTATAGAAGTAGAGAAATTTAAACTTGGAAATTAGCAATTGTTTACAAATTTTGGGTAAATTTGGTATTTTTTTATAAATAAAAATTAATTAATTAATTTTTTTGACTTCATTTTACCAGTGTCATAAAGTACAATATGTGACAAAAAAACATTCTCAGAATGGCCTGGATAAGTCAAAGCGTTTTAAAGTTATCACCACTTAAAGTAACACTGGTCAGATTTGCAAAAAATGGCCTGGTCCTTAAGGTGAAATAAGCCTGTGTCCTTAAGGAGTTAGGCTAGAAATACAGCCATAATTTTCAGGGTTTTTTAAAACACACTTTTTTGCCAAAATTTTACAGCCCTTGCAGCATCAGCGCGTGTTAAATTCAAGGGTTATATACTGCTGTCATATTCAGTTATTAAATAAACACCCACTTTGGGCAAAAAAGTTTATTTTGCAGCCTTTGCGGCATATGTCATTGCGAGATACACCCTTTACATACTGTGGTTCTATTCAGTTATTTGAAATACAGCCATTTTGGTGAAACAAATTTAATTGCAGCCTAGTCTGGATCTGTCGGTGTGAGATACACCATTTAGATACTGTAGTTATATTCTTCTATTAATAAAACACCCTTTTTTGGGCAAAATACACCATTTTTCTGCCCTTGCAGCATCAGCACGTGTGAAATTCAAGGGTTATATATTGCTGTTATATTCTGTTATTAAACAAACACCCATTTTCGGCAAAAACCCAGATTGCGGCCTAGTCTGGATCAGGGCGTGTGAGATACACCCTTTAGATACTGTGGTTGTATTCAGTTATTTGAAAAACAGTCATTTTTGGCCAAAAACTTTACATGCGGCCTAGCCTTGATCAAAGCGTGTGAGATACACCCTTTAGATACTGTGGTTATATTCAGTTATTAGAAAAACACGCATTTTGGGCACAAATCTTTAATTGCGGTCTAGTCTGGATCAGGGTATGTGAGATACACCCTTTACATACTGTGGTTCTATTCAATAATTTGAAAAACTGTCATTTTTGGCCAAAAACGTTACATGCGGCCTAGCCTTGATCAAAGCGTGTGAGATACACCCTTTAGATACTGTGGTTATATTCAATAATTTGAAAAGCAGCCATTTTGGTCAACAAACTTTAATTGTGGCCTAGTCTGTATCAGGATGTGTGAGATACACCCTTTACATACTGTGGTTCTATTCAGTTAATAAACAAACGCCCATTTTGGGCAAAAGACTAGTCTGCATCTGTACGTGTGAGATCCAACCTTTATATACTGTCGTTCTATTCTGCTATTAATTAAACACCCAATTAGGACAAGATACTAAATTTGAGAAATATGAGGAGAGAGTCAAATAAAGGGAGGTGGTCGTGGTGCTGCTGGTAGAGCTCCTGTTGCAGGGAGAGGATGTGGTCGATCTGTGCCAGCTACATGCACAAGTCAAACCCCTTCCTCAGGTGCGAGTAGGCGACAGAACCTGCAGTGGTATTTGGTCGGGCCTAATGCGGCTCTACGAATGGTGAGGCCTGCACATGTACATGCGATAGTAGATTGGGTTGCTGACAGTGCCACCAGTTCCTTTACATTGTCTTCCACCCAGACTCCTGCTGAAAGATCAGAGTTGGCACCTGCCACCTCAGTCTTTCACCTCACCCCTGTCACGGGGCGCCAAAGTTGCACTCGGTCTCCCATTAGCTGCAGACCTGCTGCTTAGCTTCGGGAGCGAGGATCTGTTTTTGGCCTCGTTCCCAGGGTGGCTTTGCTAGCTGGGAGGCTCCCGGCTCCTAGGTCGGCCTTGAGCGCCAAGCTGATCACTCGGTGCTCGATTTGTCTGTCTGTCGTCACATGGCCTTCACTCCCAACTATAAATACAGGCAGCCTGCTGGCCACAGGTTGCCTGTTAATTTTAGGTATCTGGTGATTGTTTTGTTCCTGCATACTTACCTGATCCTGTGTTCCCTGACGATTCTCTGCCTGCTCCTCCTGTACTGCGCATCTCTCCTGGTATCCTGACCCTGGCTTCCACCTGACGATTCTTTGCGGACTCCTGTTGTACTTTTTTTCTCTCCTGGTATTTGACCTCGGCTTTTCCTAACTATTCTCTGCTCATTCCTTAGTACTGCGTAGCTCTCTAGATATTGACCCGGTCCGTTCACATTTCGTTATTTGTCTTGTCTGTCTTCCCAGCACGTATCCTAAGTTAGGGACTTTTGTCTAGTTGTCCCCTGTCATTAGGACTTGCGAGGCAAGTAGGCAGGGCCAGGGGTGAGGGTGGAGTGCAGTGGTCACTATCCTCCCCCCTATGTGTAGTGTACGTTACAGTCACAACCGCCTTGCAAATCAGCCAAGCAGTCTGAGTCCCAAGTCATGCAGCAGACTCTTCTGCTTTTTGATGACTCTTTTAGCAGGGTTTCCCAGGGCCATCCACCTATCAATGCCCCAGAAGTGGAAGAGTTTGAGTGCACTGATGTCCACCCAGTTACGTTTCAAGATGAGTACATAGGAGGACCATCACAGCATGTCTCAGATGATGATGAAACACAGGTGCCAACTGCTGAAGGCTTTTGAAAGTGTGCAGAACGACAAGGAGGGCAGGGGTGAACACTGAGTGGAAGATGATGTGGAGCACGATAAGGTCCTTGACCCCACATGGAATCAAGGTCATGCGAGTGACCTATGTAGTTCGGAGGAAGAGACGGTGGTCGCACAGAGCCACCAGCACAGCAGAAGAGAGAGCAGGGTGCAAAAGCGGAGCGGCCGTCCCCTAGACAGTACGCCTGCTACTGCCCACCGCAGCTAGGGACCGAGCACCCCAAAGCGTGCTCCAAGGAGTTCCCTGGCGAGGCAGTTCTTCAGACAATGTGCTGACGACAAGCAACTAGTGGTTTGCACGCTGTGCAATCGGAGCCTGAAGCAAGGCATAAACGTTCTCAACCTGAGCACAACCTGCATGACCAAGCATTTAGGTGCTAAGCACGAGCTGCAGTGGAGTAGACACGTCAAAAACCAAGAAAGGTCTCTGGCTCCTCCTGCTTCCTCTTCTGCTGAAGTCTCAGCCTCTACATCCACCTCTGGAGTGACAGTGCCACCTGCCACCCCGCAAACAGAGGATCTGCCAGCAACACCACCACTTGGTTCACCAAGCATCTCCACAATGTCACACGGAAGCGTTCAGCTCTCCATATCCTAAACACTAAAGATGAAGAGGAAGTATCCCCCTACCCACCCGCGATCCCTAGCCCTGAATATCAGCATTTCAAATTACTGGCCTTTAAAATGCTGTCATTCCATCTTGTGGAGACGGATAACTTTAAAGGCATTATGGCGGTGGCTGTCCCACAGTATGTCGTGCCCAGCCGCCACTACTTTTCCAGGTGAGCCATCTTTCCCCTGCACAACAAAGTGGGGGACAAATCAGGTGTGCACTGTGCAACGCCATCTGTGGTAAGGTACACCTCACTACGGATACGTGGACCAGTAAGCACGGTCAGGGACATTATATCTCCATCACAGCACACTGGGTAAATGCAATACAAAATAGCAGTTTGGTGCATGTCCTTCCACCACCGAGGATTGCAGGGCACTTCAGTTTTCCTCCTGTTGCTTCCTCCTCCTCCTATTCCGCTTCCACATCCTCTACCAGCTCCTCACCCGGTGAGCGTAACACCTTCACCACCAACTTCAGCACAGCCTGGGGTAAACGATAGCAGGCAGTTTTTAAACGTATCTGTCTGGAGGACAAACCCCACACAGCGCAGGAGCTATGGACGGGCCTTGAACAACAGACCAATGAGTAGTTGGTGCCAGTGAGCCTCAAGCCCAGCCTGGTGGTGTGTGATAATGGGTGAAATCTCGTAGCAGCTCTGGGACTAGCCGGTTGACGCACATCCCTGGCGCATGTGCTGAATTTGGTGGTGCAGAGATTCCTTAAAAATTACCCTGATATGTCAGAGCTGCTGCATAAAGTGCGGGCCATCTGTGCGTGCTTTCGACGTTCTGACCCTGCTGCTGCTCGCCTGTCAGCGCTGCAGCGTAACTTTGGCCTTCCCGCTCACCACTTTAAATGCGATGTGAACACAAGGTGGAACTCCACCTTGCACATGCTGGCCAGATTGTGCGAGCAGCAGAAGGCGATAGTGGAGTTTCAGCTGCAGCATGCACGGGTGAGTCACTCGGCGGAACAGCACCACTTTACCACCAATGACTGGGCCTCCATGCGAGACCTGTGTTCCCTGTTGCGCTGTTTCGAGTACTCCACCATCATGGCCAGTGCCGATAGCGACGTTCTCAGCGTTACTATCCCACTTCTATGCCTCCTTGAAAAAAACGCTGCTGGCGATGATGAAAGAGGATGTGTCACAGGAGGAGGAGAAGGAAGAGGGATCATTTCGTAGGGTTTCTGGCCAGTCATTCACAAGTGGCTCTGAAGGTGGGTTCCTGAACCCAAAAACGCCAGTTACACAATTGTCCAGCCAGGGCACAGTTCTGGAGGGTGAGGAGGTGGAGATGGAGAAGGAAGAACCATAGCAGGGTGACACCCAGACCAGTTCATGGCCATCACTGGTGCGTGGCTGGGGGGATACAGAAAACACAGACGATACACCTCCCACAAAGGACAGCTTTTCATTGCCTCTAGGCAGCCTGGCACACCTGAGCGATTACAAGCTGCAGTGTCTCTGCAACGACCGCTGAGTTGCCCACATTCTAACTTGTGCTGATTACTGGGTTGCCACGCTGTTGGTTCCTGGTTACAAGGACAACATACTGTCCTTAATTCCCTCACTGGAGCGTGATGGTAAGAAGCGCGAGTACAAGCGCACGCTGGTAGACGCACTGCTGGTGGCAAGCACAAGGCGAAAGCAGAGGACGAGGAAGAGTTCACCAACACAGCTGGGGCACCTCCAGCACCTCAGATAGCAGGGTTAGCATGGCCAAAATGTGGAAAAGCTTTGTCAGCACGCCACAACAACCAACCAGCATCAGCAGCTGATATGTAACGTCTTAGCAGAAGGCAGCATTTTACCAACATGGTGGAGCAGTATGTGTGCACACACCTACACGTACTGAATGACGGGTCTGCCCCCTTCAACTTTTGGGTCTCAAAATTGGGCACATGGCCTGAGCTTGCCCTTTACGCCTTGGAGGTGTTGACATGCCCTGCAGCCAGTGTATTATCTGAACGTATGTTTAGCACGGCAAGGGGCATCATCACAGAAAAGTGCAGCCTACTGTCCACAGCCAGTGTGAACAAGCTCACGTTAATTAAAATGAACCATTTTAATTATTTATTTGTACATATTTTATTTTATGTCATTTCCCTATATTGTCTGTTACATTTTTGAGTTGAAATTCACCAATTTTTGAGTGTGATGTACCACTGCTATACCTAATAGACATGTTAAAAAAAGGAATATGTCTGTTACATTTTCGGTTAAAATTCACCAAATTTTGGGTGTGATGTACCACTGCTCTACCTAGTAGACAGGTTAAAAAATAAATAAAAAATGTCAGTTACATTTTCGGGTGAAATTCACCCATTTTAAGGTGTGATGTACCACTGCTATACCTAGTAGACAGGTAAAAAATTAAATAAAATTGTCAGTCCTCTAGCCCTTTCCATTACATTTTTACAGCCATTTTATTGCTCAAAAGTTCGGGTCCTGAACTCAAACTTTTTTGTACAGTTCGTCTGAACCTGTCGAACCGGAACATCCAGGTGGCCGCTCAACTCTAGTTCTAAAGCCCTTTTTTTTTGTGTATTAGTGGCAAAAGAAAAATATATTTGCCATTCAGCAGTGCAGTTATATGTTTTAAAGCCCTTATTGCGTTTATTAGTGGCACAAAAAAAGTTTTTGCCGTTGTGTGGTAAAGTGAGAAAATGACAGCCCTTTTTGGCATGTATTAGTGGAAAAAAAGGGCTTATTAGCCTTTGTGTGGTGACGTGAGAAAATTACTGACTTTTTTGGGTGTTTTAATTTCCTATTTATTTATTTGATCTAACAGTATGTCAGACAGAGAAGTGCCAGGCCCTGCAAAGGGGAATGTTTCTGGCACAGGCACAGGTCACAGCAGAGTAAGGGGGCATGGCAGCAGGTGTCTCAGCAAGAGGCCCGAACTAGCGGTCGTTTTTTGACCAGCAAAGCAGCGGTTCTTGAATAGTTGACTCGGTCAACCACTTCATCCCAAGTGACATCAGACACCCCAGCCAAGAGTCGGTGAGTTTGTCAGACACAACGCTTAGTTGGCATGGCCCGGGAGCAGGTCCTGTGCCCTTATCTGTCCTCAATCTGCCTCTAACCTTTTCTGTTCCCTTAGCCAGAGAGTATTATATGCTGTGGGCTCAGCCCCACTATACAGCAAAGATGAGCTACTAGAGGACAGTTGAGCAGCTACTGGCCACCCAAAATGTGGAGGAGACATCCGCCGCTTACTCTGCTAGGCTGGAAAGTAGTGATGTGGTGAGTGGCGTGGGAGCTGGTGTTGCAAGCAGTGAGGCTCCTGACCCAGAGACCATTGAGGAGGACATCAGTGACGTGCAGATGTAACGGTCAGCAGAGGAAGAGACCGTAGAGCAGGACTCAAGTACAGTGCAGCAGACAAGGAGGCTGAAGTAGAAACCGGCTTTATTAAAAGAGAACTCTAACTGCCGGAGAAGCAGATTTACAATATGAACAGCTTGGGAATTCACAATAAAGATAATGGAAATTTGCATAAAGAACACAAATGAATCACAAACACAAGTACAGACAATAGCAGGCTACTCTCTTCTAGGTAGTCCTATCTGTCCCCGCTACCCGGGGTGCACTTCTACGGTGCACTAAACTAAATCCTATTCCACTATGCCCTAGCTCAGGTTAGCATCAGTGCACTCACAGTTCGGTGTCCGCACATGCAGGCAGGTACAGTCTGGGTCCCGATCTGGTTGCTTGCTTGCTTGCTTCAGCGTGGCTCAGCTCTGGCCTCTCTTTGTAGTCTCTGTAACTCTGGTTAGAGATAATCAGCAGCTCTGGACGTGTAATCAGGCAGGGCCTGGAATTCACTCACAGTTCCTCTGGTAAGTGCCTCACACTGCAGCAGTCTCTCTTCTACACCAGGACACATCAGCTCAGTCAGAGAGCAAACACACTCTAATGTCCCAGATACTGTGTCAGCAGGCAGGGAGCAATCACTCTAATCTTCCCTGTGGATCTCCCTCTCAGTGCACAGCGTCCTTCTTCCTGTGTACTCAGACACCTTCAGCCCAGGCTCTCTGCTCAGCCCGGGAAAAACACTTTACTCCTTGTCCTCTGGAAACAACTCCTCTCACTGTCCTACTCAGCCACAGTGGCCTCTGGTGGCTGGAGGGAAACATGACAGTCTGCTATATATATATGTGTTGGAAATGTTGCTGGATGATCAGGGCTGCCTCTTACACAGACAGTACTCGATGATGATGATGTAGCTGATGGGAGCCAGGTGAATTAGTAGCTTCACCATTATCTGAAGAAAAGGGTAGCAGCTTCCCCGTGAGGCAGTGACGGAGCTAGCAAGTCACTAGGGTTTCCGGGAGTCAGCAGGGTGACAGCAGTGGGAGGTCGGTAGCCCGGAGTAGAACACCCGCTTCGCATGATCATACCTGCCTAGAAAGTAGTGGTGCACGGTTTCATGGAAGCAGTGGCATTAGCAGTCAGTCAGGGCATAGTGTTGAGGGTAAAATCACCTACTCGGTGGTGTGGCAGATTTGTTTGTTAAGCCGCCGAAGGAGATGAACATGGCAATATGTAGAATCTCTGGGCAAAAGGTGAAGCGTGGCCAGGGTGATGTTGGCACCACAGCCCTGCATCAACATATGCAGCGTCACCATAAAGTGACCTGGGAGAACCATGTCTCCGATATGGTGGTCCAGTGTGCTGCAGCAACTGCTGCATCACCCAATAGCATGCACTCGGTTTCAGGCAGTCAAGGCTCCACCACCTCAGCCCAAGGGAGCTGTCTGTCCTTCCTATCATTTCCTGGTCCTGATGCTCCTGCTCCTCCTCCTACTACTTCTCGTCAGTCATTCCGTCAGCAATCGATCACCAATCGATTGCCAAGAGACAACAATTTGTGTGCACTCATCCAACTGTGCAGAAGCTGAATGTGCTCCTGTCCAAGTTGCTGGTGCTGCAGTCCCTCCACTTCCACCTTTCAAAGAACCGATGGCTTGTGCCAAGCCGAGGTGGAGAGTCACAACATGTCATTTATTTGCCAGAAAGGCATCAGCCCTGTACACATATGTAGAACAAAAGGTGGGCCAGTCCTTTAGCCTGTAGGTGTCTGCCAAATTGCAAGGCAGCGCCGACGTTTGGAGCTATAACTACTGTCCGGGACATCACATGTCCTTTACGGCCCACTGGGTAAATGTTGTTCCTGCACAGTCACACCAGCAACATGGCCAGGTGAGGCTGCATCCGCCTCTATGTTGTCACACCGTTGGTCCTGCGACAATGTCCGCCTCTGCCTCCTTATCCTCCGCCGTGTCCTCAGTCTCGACTGCAGGGATAATTTCACAATTTGCCCAAAATGGGTGTTTTTCTAATAACAGAATAAAACCACAGTATCTAAATGGTGTATCTCACACGTACAGATGCAGACTAGGCCGCAATTTAAGATTTATGACAAAAATCGGTGTTTTTTTTTTAAATAGCAGAATAGAACAACAGTATGTAAAGGGTATATCTCACAATGACAGATCCAGAAAAGGCTGCAATATTAAGTATTTTGCCCAAAAAGGGTGTTTTTTGAAAACCCAGAAAATTATAGTTGTATTTCTACACTAAGCAGAGTAGAGTGACGTGTAGAGATGTTGCGAACATAAAATTTTCTGTTCGTGAACACGAATTTCCGCAAATGTTCACGAACAGGCGAACCGGGCGAACTGCCATTGACTTCAATAGGCAGGCGAATTTTAAAACTCACAGGGACTCTTTCTAGCCACAATAGTGATAGAAAAGTTGTTGCAAGGGGACTAACAACTGGACTGTGGCATGCCGGAGGGGGATCCATTGCAAAACTCCCATGGAAAATTACGTAGTTGACGCAGAGTCGGGTTTTAATCCATAAAGGGCATAAATCACCTAACATTCCTAAATTGTTTGGAATAACGTGCTTTAAAACATCCAGTGTGTGTATACGATCAGGTATGATGTTGTATCAATAAGGTAGTGTAAGGGTTACGCCCACTTCACAGTGACAGACCCAACTCTGACAGACCAAACTCCCCGTTTAACGCACCGCAAACAACCGCAAACAGTCCATTTGCACAACCTCAAACTCCTCATTTGCACAAGGTTGGATACCAAGCTAGCCATGTCCCATTCCTTGTCCTCACTGACGTCATTGAAGGTCTCTTCCTCCACCCAGCCACATACAACACCAAGGGTCCCCGAAAGGTGACAACAAGCCCCCTGGGATGCCTGCTGTGGTTGGTCTTCAACCTCCTCAAAGCCACCTTCCTCCTCTGACTCCTCTTCTTCAGACTCCTCTCTCTGCGGTGCTGCAGGTCCAGCAATCGAAGACAAAAAGGCTGCTTCTGGTGGTGATGGTGATCACAACTCTTCCTCTTCATGCTAATCTACGGCCTGATCCAGAACTCTTCGCAGGGCAAGCTCCAGAAAAAACGCATATGGGATGAGGTCGATGATGTTGCTTTGGGTTTGACTGACCAGGTTTGTCACCTCCGCAAAAGGACGCATGAGCCTACAGCCATTGTGCATGAGCGTTCAGTAACGCGGCCAAAAAATACCCAGCTCCGCAGAGGCTGTCCTCTTTTTTTTTTTAAATAAAAGAAAAATCTGTTCTTACCAGTTTAATCTCTGTTTTGTCCCCTATCAGGGGCCGGTGTATAAAATAGATTTTAGGAACCGGGATATGGAAAAAGATGTTTGGTCATTCCTCTTACTTCCAATTTGGGGCACGGCGCGTGCGCCGTGCAATGTACTGTGCAATCCCAATATGAGTGGTATGTTAAGTAGTACTATTCCTATCAGTTTAATCCCTGTTAGGTCCCCTACCAGGGGCCGGTCTATGGAATAGATTTTAGGAACCGGGAGATGGAAAAAGATGCTTAGTCGGTCCTCTTACTCCCAATTTGGGGCACTGCGCGTACGCCTTGCAATGTACTGTGCCACCAGATATGAGTGGTGTGTTAAGTAGTACTATTCCTATGAGTTTAATCCCTGTTACGTCCCCTATCAGGGGACATGTATGGAATAGGTTTTAGGAACCGGGAGATGGAAAAAGATGCTTGGTCGGTCCTCTTACTTCCAATTTGGGGCACTGCCTGTGCGCCGTGCAATGTACTGTCCAATCCCAATGTGAGTGGTATTTTAAGTAGTACTATTCCTATCAGTTTAATTCCTGTTACGTCCACTATCAGGGGCCGGTCTATGGAATAGATTTTTGAAACCGGGAGAAGGAAAAAGATGCATGGTTGGTCCTCCTACTTCCAATTTGGGGCACTGCGCGTGCACCGTGCAATGTACTGTGCCACCAGATATGAGTGGTGTGTTAAGTAGTACTATTCCTATCAGTTTAATCCCTGTTACGTCCCCTATTAGGGGCTGGTGTATGGAATAGATTGTAGACAACAGCAAAGAGTTGTCAATAGTTGAAACACTCATGACATAAATTTATTCCTCTATGCATCAATCTTGGTGTAGTGATAACTGTGCTCGTGCGCACGTTTGGGAGATTGCAGGCGATTTCGGTTATTCAAAGCCTATGGTCGTGCTGAGGTAGTTCAGAGACAGTTAGTTAAGTGACCCAGAAAACAATGATTCTGCAGTGTGGGCCCATTGTTGGCCTAGTAGTCTTTAATGATCACCTTAGATGATCACAAAGAAAATTAATGTTTTTTCTATGCAAAATTATCCAGCCGATCGCTTTTGGTCTGTTTACAATGAAGCAACGACCTTATCATCTCGGGTGTGCCTACATTGCTATTGCCAACACACTCATAGAGGTGATTGCTTCATTGTGATACGCAAGCACCTTCACCACAACAAGGGGAATTGACACATGTATGTGCCTTTTTTTTTGTTTTGTTTTTGCAGCCACAGTGCAGCACCAGAGGACAGAAAAATTCAGCATGTACACATGCCTGAAAAATTAGGTATTGTTGCAGCCGCTGCTACAGCAGCTGCTGGAAAAATTTATGTTTTCCAGGCAGAAAGTGCCCTAAAACATTGTGGCTTGAACCCTAGTTGGTGGCGGAGAAGTCACGCAAGTCATCCGGCATACAGAAACAAAATACAGCAGCGTGGGGACCATTTTTAGCCCAAGGCATCTCATCTCATCAGGCCTTTTTTAGTGAAATGTATCGCCCATTGTCAGTCCCTTCGGGATCCATGCCTCATTCATCTTAATAAAGTTGAGGTAATCTAGACTTTTTTGACCTAGACGACTTCTCTTCTCAGTGACAATACCTCCTGCTGCACTGAAGGTCCTTTCTGACAGGACACTTGAAGCGGGGCAGGCCAGAAGTTCTATCGCAAATTGGGATAGCTCAGGCCACAGGTCAAGCCTGCACACCCAGTAGTCAAATGGGATGATGCCGCTGATGGTGCCTTCAGTGCGACTAACTACGTTTGTCACCTTCTCAAAAGGATGCATGAGCCAACAGGCATTGCGCATGAGCGTCCAGTAATGTGGCAAAAAAATACCCAGCTCCGCAGAGGCTGTTCTAGCACCCCGGTCATACAAATACTCATTGATGGCTTTTTCTTGTTGGAGCAGGTGGTCGAACATTAGGAGTGTTGAATTTAAACGTGTCGGGCTGTCGCAAATCAAGCGCCTCACTGGCATGTTGTTTCGCCGCTGAATATCTGAAAAGTGCGCCATGGCCGTGTTGGAACGCCTGAAATGGCCACACACCTTCCTGGCCTGTTTGAGGACGTCCTGTAAGCCTGGGTACTTATGCACAAAGCGTTGTACAATCAGATTACACACATGTGCCATGCACGGCACATGTGTCAACTTGCCCAAATTCAATGCCGCCAAAAAATTGCTTCCATTGTCACACACCACTTTGCCGATCTCCAGTTGCTGCGGAGTCAGCCACTGATCCACCTGTGCGTTCAGGGCAGACAGGGGTCCTGGTCCGGTGTGACTCTCTGCTTTCAGGCAAGTCAACCCCAAGATGTTGTGACACTGTCGTATCCAGGATGTGGAATAGCCCCTGGGGAGCTGTGGGGGTGCAGTTGATGTGGAGCAAGACGCAGCAGCAGAAGAGGACTTAGCCGAGGAGGTTAGTGAAGAGGATGGAGTAGGAGGAGTAGAGGAAGTGGCAGCAGGCCTGCCTGCAAGTCGTGGCGGTGTCACCAACTCCTCTGCAGAGCCACGCATTCCATGCTTGGCAGCCGTTAGCAGGTTTACCCAATGCGCAGTGTACATGATATACCTGCCCTGACCGTGCTTTGCAGACCAGGTATCAGTGGTCAGATGGACCTTTGCCCCAACACTGTGTGCCAGACATGCCATGGCTTCCTTTTCCACAATAGAGTACAGGTTGGGGATTGCCTTTTGTGAAATAAAATTCAGCCGGGTACCTTTCACTGCGGTGTCCCAATAGCTACAAATTTTTTGAAGGCCTCAGACTCCACCAGCTTGTATGGTAAAAGCTGGCGGGCTAAGAGTACCGACAAGTCAGCTGTCAGACGCCGGGCAAGGGGGTGACTCTGTGACATTGGCTTCTTACGCTAAAACATGTCATTGACAGACACCTGACTGTGGGCAGATGAGCAGGAACTGCTCAAGGCGAGAGGCGGAGTGGCGGGTGGTTGAGAGGGGACAAGGAGGACAGCAGTGGTTGACGTGGCTGAAGATGCTAGACCAGAAGGAGGATGGTGGCTTTGAGTTTGTGTGCTGCTTGTACTCGTCATCATGTGTTGATCCCATAGATGTTTGTGATGTGAGATCATGTGCTTTCGCAAAGCAGTTGTACCTAGGTGGGTGTTGGACTTCCCAGGACTCGCTGTTATCAGAGGCAGACACACAAAAAAAAATGCCACACTGCTGAGCTTTGCAATGATGGCGTTCTGGTGGTGGCAACAGCATGCGTTGATTGGTGTGCTGTCTGGCTGACACCGGGTGCCAATACATACTGTCTGACTGTGCCACTAGCTCCTTGCGACAACCTCCCCCTGCTTCCAACTTGTCTCCTCCTCCTCTCTGTCTCCCCATCTGATCTTTCCCCCTGTTCTTCTTCTCTTCGAGCGGGCACCCACGTGACATCCACTGACACATCGTCATCATCAACCGCTTCACTTGTATCTGACAACTCAGCAAAGGAAGCAGCAGTGGGTACAACATCATCATCATCACACCGTACGTCCATGTGTATAATGCTGTCTGACTGAGACACATCCCTATTATCCACATCCTCTGGCAATAATGGTTGCGCATCACTCATTTCTTCCAACTGACATGTAAATAACTCCGCTGACAGATCTAGTGAAGCAGCTGTGGTGCTAGTGCTGGTGGTGGCGGCAGGCGGGCGAGTGGAAACTTGAGAGGTGCCTGAAGCTGAGCTGGAGGAGGATGGTGCGTCAAGGTTCAGAGCAGAAGCTGTAGAAGATTGGGTGTCCTGTGTTAGCCAGTCAACTATGTCCTCAGAACATTTTGAGTTCAGGGTACGTGGCCTCTGAACACTGGGCATTATTCTAGGGCCAAAGGAAATCACAGCACCACGACCACGACAGCCCCTGTGGGGTGGCCTGCCTCTGCCTGTCATATTTTTTAGATTAGTTGTACTATGCGTGCAAGCTACTGTGACACCAGATATGAGTGGTCTCACTGTGCACTGGCAGTAGTTGGCACAGTACACACTGACGCTGTAGGCCTGACACACAAGCTTGCAGCCAAGTAACTGCAATTATATTAGTCAAAATTGCTGTTGTTTTTTCTAAAATGTAATCTACTTTGACAACAGATATGAGTGGGGTCACTGTTCACTGGTAGAGATGTCCCGAACTATTCGCTGGCGAACAGTTCCCGGCGAACATAGCTTGTGGCGGGTGAACATATGCGATGTTCGGTCCGCCCCCTATTCATCATCATTGAATAAACTTTGATTCTGTACCTCACAGTCAGCAGACACATTCCAGCCAATCAGCAGCAGACCCTCCCTCCCAGACCCTCCCACCTCCTGGACAGCATCCATTTTAGATTCATTTGGAAGCTGCATTCTTAATGAGAGGAGGGACAGTGTAGCTGCTGCTAATTAAATAGGGAAATCGATAGCTAGGCTAGTGTATTCAGTGTCCACTACAGTCCTGAAAGACTCATCTGATCTCTGCTGTAAGGACAGCGTCCTGGCAGCACCCCAAAAAGCCCTTTTTAGGGCTAGAACATCAGTCTGTTTTTTTTTTTTTTTCCTGTGTAATCTAATTGCAGTTGCCTGCCAGCGTGTGTGTCAGGCTCACAGCGTATACTGTGCCCACTTGCCCAGTGCCACCACTCATATCTGGTGTCACAGTAGCTTGCATTAAATAAATAAATAAAAAATTGACTGTGAAATAATAGCAGTCAGTTGCCTGCACGTGTTTGTGTTTCATGCCCTGCAAGCGCATAGTGTCACCAGCGCAACTCATATCTGGTGTCATCACAGTAGATTACATAAAAATAAATAAAAAAATTGTACTGTGAAATAATAGCAGTCAGTTGCCTGCACGCGTGTGTGTTTCAGGCCCCGCAAGTTCATAGTGTCACCAGAGAAACTCATATCTGGTGTCATCACAGTAGATTACATTAAAAAAGAAAAATACATTTTGACTGTGAAATAATAGCAGTCAGTTGCCTGCACACGTGTGTGTTTCAGGCCCTGCAAGTGCATAGTGTCACCAGCACAACTCATATCCGGTGTCATCACAGTAGATTACATGAAAAAAAAAATTATAATAATTTTACTGTGAAATAATAGCAGTCAGTTGCCTGCACACATGTGTGTTTCAGGCCCTGAAAGTGCATAGTGTCACCAGCGCAACTAATAATTTTTGACTGTAATAGATTGAATAGCAGTTATTTGTCTGCAAGCGTGTGTGTCAGGCTTAAAGCGTCTACTCTGCCAACTTCTGCCAGTGCACAGTGCCACTCATATATGGTGTCACAGTAGCTTGCACGCATAGTACAACTAAACTAATAAAAAAAAATGACAGGCAGTGGTTGTGGTGCTGTGATTCCCTTTGGCCCTAGAAAAATGCCCAGTGTTCAGAGGCCACGTACCCTGAACTCGAAAAGTTCTGAGGACATAGTTGACTGGCTAACACAGGACACCCAATCGTCTACAGCTTCCGCTCGGAACCTTGACGCACTATCCTCCTCCAGCTCAGCTTCGGGCACCTCTCAAGTTACCACTCGCCCGCCTGCCGCCACCACCAACACTAGCACCACAGCTGCTTCACTTGATCTGTCAGAGGAGTTATTTACACGTCAGTTGGAAGAGATGAGTGATGCGCAACCAGTATTGCAAGAGGATGTAGATAACAGGGATATGTCTCAGTCAGGCAGCATTACACAGATGGACGTACGGTGCGATGATGATGATGTTGTACCCGCTGCTGCTTCCTTTGATGAGTTGTCAGATACAAATGAAGTGGTTGATGATGACGATGTGTCCGTGGATGTCACGTGGGTGCCGCTCAAAGAGAAGAAGAACAGGGGGAAGTTCAGATGGGGAGACAGAGAGTAGGAGGAGACGAGTTGGAAGCAGGGGAAGGTCGTCGCAAGGAGCTAGACATCATGTATCGGCACCCGGGGTCAGCCAGACAGCACTCCGATCAACGCATGCTGTTGCCACCACCAGAATGCAGTCATTGCAAAGCTCAGCAGTGTGGCATTTTTTTTGTGTTTCTGCCTCTGATAACAGCGAGTTGTGGGAAGTCCAACACCCCTAGGTACAACTGCTTTGCGAAGACACATGATCTCACATCACAAACGCCTATGAGATCAACACATGAGTACAAGCAGCACACAAACTCAAAGCCACCATCCTCCTCCTGGTCGAGCATCTTCAGCCACATCAACCACTGCTGTCCTCCTTGCCCCCTCTCAACCACCCGCCACTCCGCCTCTCGCCTTGAGCAGTTCCTGCTCGTATGCCCACAGTCAGGTGTCTGTCAAAGACATGTTTGAGCGTAAGAATCAAATGTCACAGAGTCACCCCCTTGCCCGGCTTCTGGAACTTGTTGGAACTCTTAGCCCGCCAGCTTTTACCATACAAGCTGGTGGAGTCTGAGGCCTTCAAAAAATTTGTAGCTATTGGGACACAGTAGTGGAAATTACTCGGCCGAAATTTCTTTTCACAAAAGGCAATCCCCAACCTGTACTCTATTGTGCAAAAGGAAGTCATGGCATGTCTGGCACACAGTGTTGGGCAAGGGTCCATCTGACCACTGATACCTGGTCTGCAAAGCATGGTCAGGGCAGGTATATCACCTATACTGGGTATTGGGCAAACCTGCTCACGGCCCATCAAGCATGGAATGCGTGGCTCTGCAGAGGAGTTGGTGACACCGCCACGACTTGCAGACAGGCCTGCAGCCGCCTTCTCTACTCCTCCTACTGCATCCTCTTCGATAACCTCCTCGTCTGAGTCCTCTTCTGCTGCTGCGTCTTGCTCCACATCAACTACACCCCCCCAGCTCCCCAGGGGCTATTCCACATCCTGGATACGACAGCGTCACGCCGTCTTGGGGTTGACATTCCTGAAAGCAGAGAGTCACGCCGGACCAGCACTCCTGTCCGCCCTGAACCCACAGGTGGATCAGTGGCTGACTCTGCAGCAACTGGAGATCGGCAAAGTGGTGTGTGACAACGGAAGCAATTTGTTGGCGGCATTGTATTTGGGCAAGTTTACACATGTGCCGTGCATGGCACATGTGTGTAATCTGATCGTACAATGCTGTGTGCATAAGTACCCAGGCTTACAGGACGTCTTCAAGCAGGCTAGGCAGGTGTGTGGCCATTTCAGGCGTTCCTACACAGCCATGACGCACTTTTCAGACATTCAGCGCCGAAACAACATGCCAGTGAGGCGCTTGATTTTCAACAGCCCGACACGTTGGAATTCAACACTCCTAATGTTCGACCGCCTGCTCCAACAAGAAAAAGTCATCAACGAGTATTTGTATGATCGGGGTGCTAGGACTAGGAATTTTTTTGCCACGTTACTGGACGCTCATGCGCAATGCCTGTAGGCTCATGCTAATCAGTCGCACCGAAGGCACCATCAGCAACATCATCCCATTTGTTTTCTTCCTGGAGTGTGCCCTGCCAAGAGTGCTGGATCAGGCCGTAGATGAGCGTGAAGAGGAAGAGTTGTGGTCACCATCATCACCACTAAAAACAGCCTTATACAAACTAAAAAGACAGGGTGGCATTAGCAGGAGGTGCTCAAACCCACATGCAGTCGTGCATATATACAGGGGGGCAAATCCTGCACTTGTGGCCCGTTGCTAATGGCGATCCCCAGCCAGTCTTGAGTGTGACTCGCAGACTCCTCCCATTGCAAGCATGGCTACATGCTGGAGGTAACTGGTGAGCTGTTTGTGAGTCGGCCTCATGCTCCTGTAATTTGCCCACTGGCTTCTGGTATTACCCATACGGCTCAGGTAGGAGAGTGTTATGTCCCGGGCTACTTGAGAAACCTTAACGTGGTGCCCGGGCTTAGACTTGTTCTACACTGTAGGACATGTTGACTAATCTCTCAATTTTAAAATCTGTTTGAGGGTTTAGTGAGACTGCAGAGTGCACCTGTCTTTGCTATTGTTTTGTTATATTGTTATATTGATTATGACATCCGCACTTGCTACCTTGTATGAGATGTCTATTGTGGTACTTGTGGTTCGCCGCGGGCATCCTCCACCGTATGCATTTTGCTGGGGATCACCATTAGCAACGGGCCACAAGTGCAGGAGTTGCTCCCCTGTATATATGCACGACTGCATGTGGGTTTGAGCACCTCCTGCTAATGCCACCCTGTCTTTTTAGTTTGTATATATAGATTCCTGGAGGTGTATAAACTCCAATTTAAATGTGCCTGTTTTCCATCTACAGGCCACATTTAGGTGCACCTGTGAGGCCTGGGCCATATCAGCCAGTCTTGAGTGGGACTCGCAGACTCCTCCCTCCTCCCATTGCAAGCATGGCTACATGCTGCAGGTAACTGGTGAGCTGTTTGTGAGTCGGCCTCATGCTCCTGTAATTTGCCAACTGGCTCCTGGTATTGCCCATACGGCTCAGGTAGGAGAGTGTTAGGTCCCGGGCTACTTGAGAAACCTTGGCGTGGTGCCCGGGCTTAGACATGTTCTACACCGTAGGACATGTTGACTAATCTCTCAATTTTAAAATCAGTTTGAGGGTTTAGTGAGACTGCAGAGCGCACCTGTCTTTGCTATTGTTTTGTTATATAGAAACAGCCTTATCAGCATCACTTGCTGGACCTGCGGCAACGCTGGAAGAGGAGTCTGAGGAAGAGGAGTCAGAGGAGGAATGTGGCTTTGAGGAGGAGGAAGACCAACCACATCAGGCATCCCAGGGTGCTCGTTGTCACCTATCTGGTACTCATGGTGTTGTACGTGGCTGGGGGGAAGAACAGACCTTCAGTGAGATCAGTGAGGACGAGGAGCGGGACATGAGGAGCTCGGCATCCAACCTTGTGCAAATGGGGTCTTTCATGCTGTCGTGCCTGTTGAGGGACCCTCGTATAAAAAGGCTGAAGGAGAACGACGTGTACTGGGTGGCCACGCTACTAGACCCCCGGTATAAGCAGAAAGTGCCTGAAATGTTACTGAATTACCGGAAGTCAGAAAGGATGCAGCAGTTCCAAAATAAATTACAAATTATGCTTTACACAGCGTATAAGGGTAATGTCACAGCACAAGGGAAATCTAACAGGGAAAGAGGTGAAAGTAAACCTCCTCCTACCACGATTATGCTGGCAAGGACAGGATGCTTTACAGATGTGTTGCTGATGGAGGACATGCAGAGCTTTTTAAGTCCAACGCATTGCCACAGCCCTTTGGGGTCCACCCTCAGAGAACGACTCGACCGACAGGTAGCAGCCTACCTCGCCTTAACTGCAGATATCAACACTCTGAGGAGCGATGAACCTCTTGACCACTGGGTGTGCAGGCTTAACCTGTGGCCTGAGCTATCCCAATTTGGAATAGAAATTCTGGCCTGCCCCGCTTCAAGTATCCTGTCAGGACCTTCAGTGCAGCAGGAGGTATTGTCACTGAGAAGAGAAGTCGCCTAGGTCAAAAAAGTCTAGATTACCTCACCTTTATTAAGATGAATGTATCGCTCACTGTCAGTCCCTTCGGGATCCACCCCTCATTCAACTAAAAAAGGCCTGATGAGATGAGCTGCCTTGGGCTAAAAATGGTCCACATGCTGCTGAATTTTATCTCTGAATGCCGGATGACTTGCCTTGCGTGACTTATCCGCCACCAACTAGGGTTCAAGCCGCAATGTTTTAGGGCACTTTCTTCCTGGGAAACATAAATTTTTCTGGCATGTGTACATGCCTAATTTTTCTGGCCTCTGGTGCTGCACTGTGGCTGCAAAAACCAAACAAAAAAAAAGGCACATACATGTGTCAATTCCCCTTCGTGATCGTTACCTTGTTGTGGTGAAGGGGCTTGGTTATCACAATGAAGCGACCACCTCTATGAGTGTGTTGGCAATGGCAATGTTGGCACACCACAGATGAAAAGGTTGTTGCTTTATTGTGAACAGAACAAAAGCGATCGGCTGGATAATTTTGCATAGAAAAAACATGAATTTTCTTTGTGATCATCTAAGGTGATCATTAAAGCCTACTAGGCCAACAATGGGCCCACACTGCAGAATTGTTTTCTGGGTCATTTAACTATCACTGAACTACCTCAGCACGACCATAGGCTTTGGAAAAACCCCATCACCTGCAATCCCCCAAACGTGCGCACGAGCACAGTCATCACTAAACCAAGATTGACTGAAATTTATGTCATGAGTGTGTCAACTATTGACAACTCTTTTCGGTTGTCTAAAATCTATTCCATACACGTACCCTGATAGGGCACGTAACAGGGATTAAACTGATAGGAATAGTACTACTTAACATACCACTCCTATCTGGTGGCACAGTATATTGTACGCAAAGTGCCCCAAATTGGAAGTAGCAGGACCAACCAAGCATCTTTTTCCATCTCCCAGTACCGAAAATCTATTCCATACACATTCCCTGATATTGGACGTAACAGGGATTATGTGTGGTGTGTTAAGTAGTACTATTCCTATCTGGTGGCACAGTACATTGCACGGCGCACGCGCAGTGTCTTAAATTAGAAGTAGCAAGACCAACCGAGCATTTTTTTCCATCTCCCGGTTCCTAAAATCTATTCCATGCACGTCCCCTAATAGGGGACGTAACAGTGATTAAACTGATAGGAATAGTACTACTTAACACACCACTCATATCTGGTGGCACAGTTCATTGCACGGCGCACGCGCAGTGCCCCAAATTGGAAGTAGGAGGACCAACCAAGCATCTTTTTCCATCTCCCGGTTCCTAAAATCTATTCCATAGACCTGCCCCTGATAGGGGACGTAACAGGGATTAAACTGATTGGAATAGTACTACTTAACACACCGTATAACAATAATAATAATAATAATAATACTAGTGGACGTAACAGGGATTTAACTGATAGGAATAGTACTATTTAACACACCTCTCCTATCTGGTGGCACAGCATATTGCACGCGCAGTGCCCCAAATTGGAAGTAGGAGGACCGACTAAGCATCTTTTTCCATCTCCCAATTCCTAAAATCTATTCCATACACATCCCCTGATAGGAATAGTACTACTTAAAGGGATTCTGTTACCCCACTAAAGTCATTTTTTTTTTTTTTGGGGGGCTAGCAGTGTGATATATGAAAATATAATGGTGTTGCTTACTTTCATTCAGCCGTTTCTTATAAAAACGAAGTTTTATAATATGTAAATCAGGTCTCTACCAGCAAGTAGGGTGTCTACTTGCTGGTAGCCGCCGCAAAAAAACGCCCCCTCGTCGTGTTGATTGACAGGGCCAGCCGCGATCTCCTCCTCCGGCCCTGTCAGCATTTTAAAAATCGTGCGCCTCTGTTCATTCGGCGCAGGCGCTCTGAGATGAGGAGGCTCGTCTCCTCAGAACTCCCTCAGTGCGCCTGCGCCGATGACGTCTTCTCTTTCGGTGATGCCTAAAATCCTAAAGTTCGGTATGAACCCGAACTTTACAGTGGTTCATTCAACCCTAATCAGGAGTTTTTCCTCACTGTCGCAAAAATTGCTGCCAACCATGTTTTCTAATCTCATCAAATTTTCTAGTAGTTTGAGAGTAGTTGCTAAACTAGGCCACGCCCGTTTTGCGCATGCGCAATAAGCAAATATTACATTGCCGATTTTTGCAATGCAGAAAATAATGAATGGAGATCGCAAATTCGCGAATATATGACGAATATTCGCTCAAATCTTCAGAAATACAGAATTCTAATATAGCCCATGCCGCTCAACACTAGTCGTCAGCTGTTTCCACATAGATGTCTACCGAACCTGATCTATTAAACGCTTAACAATAGAGCCCCACGACTGAGTGGAGAGGGTGTCAGCAATACGTTTTTGTTGACATCACTGATTATTTTGCCCTTCCTATGCTCCGTCAGAACAATAACCCCCCAAAAATAGATCCTGTCTGTTGAGCATCTGCCTTCACTTGGTTAGCATTTGGTCAGTTATCCATCAGTATTGCTAATGCCAAAAAAACGGGAGTGGATCCAAAATAGAGATGACTGTCAACCATTCAAGAACTGCTGGGTTGCTGGTGAAGACACAACCGCTAGACACTGGCCTCTCGCTCAGGCCTCTTTCTGCGACCCCTGCGCCTCGCCCCCTTACTCTGCTGCGACCTCTGCCTGTGCCAGAAACATTTAGGCCTCTGTCACTGCCCTGTGCAGGGCCTGGCACTTTTCTGTCTGACATATCGTTAGATCAAATACATAAATTAAAAGGAAATTAAAACACCCCAAAAAACTGTAATTTTCTCACTTTAGCACTCAACGGCTAATAAGCCCTTTTTTTACCACTAATACACGCCAATAAGGGCTGTAATTTTCTTACTGAGCCACACAACGACAAATACTTTTTTTGTGCCACTTATACACAACACAAAAGGCTTTAGAACATATACTGTAACTGCACCGCTGACCTGCAAATATGTTTTCTTTTTCCACTAATACACACCACAAAAGGCTTTAGAACATATAACTACACCGCTGAATGGCAAATATATTTTTGCTTTTTCCACTAATACACGCCACAAAAGGCTTTAAAGCATATAACTGCATCGCTGACCGGCAAATATATTTTTTCTTTTTCCACTAATACATGCCAAGAAGGCTTTAAAACAGATAACTGCACCTGTCCCTACACCTTGAATAATCTTGTCCTGCACTTGTAAATCATTTTTTTAGCACAATGACGTTTTTTATAACACTGTCCCTAGCGCCTGCTGACATCTCTCCCTGCACTAAGTACACTGATAAATTGCAGAATCTAAGAATGGATGACACTATTCATAGGGCTGTGACATTACAGGGCTGGCTGCTGATTGGCTGCATGCATGGCATTATGAGTGATCCAGCCTTCCTGCAGTTCCTTTCTCCATGTCATCACATGTGCAGCAGCTATTTTAGGAAAAAATGTGATTCATTACCACAAAGCACAGGGAAATTTGGCTTTGGTGCAAATCAAATTATTCCTGAAATTCGGATCGAATTCCACTTCATCAGCTTCGATTCACTCATCTCTAATAGCTGTGAATGCTCCTCCTCTCATTGGTTGCTTGATGCACATAGAGGTCACTTGGAGCAGCACACTATACAGGGAGTGCAGAATTATTAGGCAAATGAGTATTTTGACCACATCATCCTCTTTATGCATGTTGTCTTACTCCAAGCTGTATAGGCTCGAAAGCCTACTACCAATTAAGCATATTGGGTGATGTGCATCTCTGTAATGAGAAGGGGTGTGGTCTAATGACATCAACACCCTATATCAAGTGTGCATAATTATTAGGCAACTTCCTTTCCTTTGGCAAAATGGGTCAAAAGAAGGACTTGACAGGCTCAGAAAAGTCAAAAATAGTGAGATATCTTGCAGAGGGATGCAGCACTCTTAAAATTGCAAAGCTTCTGAAGCGTGATCATCGAACAATCAAGCGTTTCATTCAAAATAGTCAACAGGGTCGCAAGAAGCGTGTGGAAAAACCAAGGCGCAAAATAACTGCCCATGAACTGAGAAAAGTCAAGCGTGCAGCTGCCAAGATGCCACTTGCCACCAGTTTGGCCATATTTCAGAGCTGCAACATCACTGCAATACTCAGAGACATGGCCAAGGTAAGAAAGGCTGAAAGACGACCACCACTGAACAAGACACACAAGCTGAAACGTCAAGACTAGGCCAAGAAATATCTCAAGACTGATTTTTCTAAGGTTTTATGGACTGATGAAATGAGAGTGAGTCTTGATGGGCCAGATGGATGGGCCCGTGGCTGGATTGGTAAAGGGCAGAGAGCTCCAGTCCGACTCAGATGCCAGCAAGGTGGAGGTGGAGTACTGGTTTGGGCTGGTATCATCAAACATGAGCTTGTGGGGCCTTTTCGGCTTGAGGATGGAGTCAAGCTCTATTCCCAGTCCTACTGCCAGTTTCTGGAAGACACCTTCTTCAAGCAGTGGTACAGGAAGAAGTCTGCATCCTTCAAGAAAAACATGATTTTCATGCAGGACAATGCTCCATCACACGCGTCCAAGTACTCCACAGCGTGGCTGGCAAGAAAGGGTATAAAAGAAGAAAATCTAATGACATGGCCTCCTTGTTCACCTGATCTGAACCCCATTGAGAACCTGTGGTCCATCATCAAATGTGAGATTTACAAGGAGGGAAAACAGTACACCTCTCTGAACAGTGTCTGGGAGGCTGTGGTTGCTGCTGCACGCAATGTTGATGGTGAACAGATCAAAACACTGACAGAATCCATGGATGGCAGGCTTTTGAGTGTCCTTGCAAAGAAAGGTGGCTATATTGGTCACTGATTTGTTTTTGTTTTGTTTTTGAATGTCAGAAATGTATATTTGTGAATCTTGAGATGTTATATTGGTTTCACTGGTAAAAATAAATAATTGAAATGGGTATATATTTGTTTTTTGTTAAGTTGCCTAATAATTATGCACAGTAATAGTCACCTGCACACACAGATATCCCCCTAAAATAGCTAAAACTAAAAACAAACTAAAAACTACTTCCAAAAATATTCAGCTTTGATATTAATGAGTTTTTTGGGTTCATTGAGAACATGGTTGTTGTTCAATAATAAAATGAATCCTCAAAAATACAACTTGCCTAATAATTCTGCACTCCCTGTATGTGCACGGTCTACTCTCCGGATTGTAGAAGCTCAACGTCATAATGAAGGTAGATTTAGAGTTGGACCTGCCTGACCGAGACCACCTTGGCGCAGGCAGGAGGGCACAGATGTGTTTTTATCAAAATATATTAGGTGAGAGGTTTAGATTTTATCATATGAGTGAGAAATTAGTCCATATATAATGTTTTCATCTATTGTATGTGCATCACTGTCTATGATTTTTATTTTATAAATGTAGCCATGCACATCCGCATATTCAATTATCATATTGCGTACGAATTTTTGTATCTTTTTTCCCGTTATTTTTGTATGTTTAAATACTGGAAAAAAGAATGTAACTTAATTTTAATTTTAATTTTTTTATATCACTATATTCTGACCTCATAACTTTTTTATAGATATGTCTAATGAGCTGAGAGGGGCAGGATGGTCTGTATTTTTTATTGATAAAATTTTGGAGTGTTTCTTTTAGATCACATTTTATTATATTTTTTGTATTTAAAGAAGCGATGAAAAAATGGCGAATCGGCCATTTTGATACTTTTTCAGTTACGCCATTCACCGATATATTTTTATATTTTAACCCGTAGAGGAGCCGCACCGTACATGTACGGTACAGATGTCCGTGACTTAAGGACCGATGCAGTACTTGTACTGTGCTGTGATTGGAATGCATTGTAAAGGAGATCAGATCTCCAAAATTTTAAGTCTCAGAGTGGGACAAAAAAAAAAGTGAAAAAAAAAGTGAAAAAAAAATAAAGTTTCAGCCCAATTTTTTTTTAAGTTTCAAGTAAAATAAAGATAAAAATATCCTTTTGCCAAGAAAAGGCAATATATTTATTTTTAGAAAGGGGAAAAAAGAAAATTACACATATTAGGTATTGCCGCATGTGGCGAGTAGTCTGTTAAATGTTTTTTGAGTGCTGATTACTGTATATAGAGAAATGACATTGAGTGTCCCAAGTGTCCAGTTTTCATTGTATTCTATTGCTTCCAATGTGGTAATAATGGCCGTGGTGTCTTTGATATAGGAGGGAATCATTTTCACATATGGTTGCAGCATCTTATCAATGTATTCTGATAAATTTGATGTTATTATACCTGAGATGATAGGTTTTCCGGTTGGGTTTTTGTGTAGTTTGGGTATGCAATAAAATGCTGGTAGTCGTTTTTGGGTGGATATGATAAATTTATGTTCTCGTTCCAAGAGAATATCATCGTTTAGGCCCATGGTACAGTATTCTACCAGTTTCTTTTGGTATTCTTCTGTGGGATCATGTTTTAATCTTTGATATGTTGAACAATCTGTAAGTTGCCGTATACACTCTTGATTATAGCTAACAGAGTCTAATAGAGAGTCTGCATTATAATATATATGCTTTGCCAACAATAACGGCTACACGAAAGAACAATATTGGGAAAGTTTACAACAGACTTCAAGAGTATTGAAAACCTGCTAGGAGAGTAGCTCTCTCTTTAAAAGGCAGGTGTTCTAACACTGGGAAACCCGGTGAACACAAGAATAATTGCTGCTGTATTCACACCAGCAACTATTTTTCAGTGTTTTAATATAGAAAGACCACCTACATGATATATGGTTCACGGTTTTTAATAACACCTGTATGCTAACTAACTTTTTTTTGTGCACAACATATTTTATTCAACTGAGCACTTTCTCATATCATCAATTTTTGCACGATTTTTTTATTTATAATATACTGAACTTTTTTTGCAACTATATTGCACACCTTTAGAAGAACAGCACTACCTCACAAAAGTGAATCAACATATTTTGTTCGACCTAAATGACTTTATATTCCAGGATCCATTGAACAGACTCTTTGAACATTTTGGACACCAGGGACACTTAAAATTTGTCCGACATCATCCATTGGAATATATACTTTTCCTAATAAGATTTTACACTCAAGAACCCCTCGAGTTATCACTTCATTTTACATCTTTCTTAAATATACATTTTTATATATATTTTTTTATTTGTATTTTTATCTTAAAATATCTTTTATTTGTATTTTTATCTTAAAATATCACAAATGAAATATTTTAACTAAAAACATTAAAATACTTTCGATTTGAACCAAATGTGAGTGTGCCATCGCAATTATTTTTTCTAATACAATGTCACAACAATACTTAGTACACCAATCAGTGATATCTACTCAGACCTGATAAAATGTGAAGTTGCATGTATTGCACAAAAAAAAAATGTGCACCATTAGTGCCGATTGGCGCAATTGCGAAAATAATGACTGCAGAATATGAATTCTAGAATTCGCTAATTTATCACGAATATTATGTGAAAAATTCTCTCCTGTCTTCTCTCTCCCTGGCTAACAGCCATCCTGCTTGTGCATATTCTACACAATGCACACAATTCTTCTTTCAAATGTTAGCTGTTTCCTTCACTCTCCCTGGCAATAAGCTTAATTGATTTCTGACCCTGATTAATTTTTTACTATTCTTGACTCACTAAGATGTTTTTCATTTCAGACATTGTAACACTCAACCACCCTCATTCACAGCCCAGCACAGAATGGAGTTCTGCTCGTTCTGCTTGGGCACCTCCATGCCTGCTGCAGCACTGATTAACTCATCTAGGCTGTCTGTCAGCCTGAGCACCAATTGGGGCAAGCCCACCCCCCCCACTTCCTCTCAGTGTCCTGTGAGGCCCCTTCTTCCTCCCTAGTGCTTTTTTCCCACAGACATACACTAAAATGACGCTACGCTGGTGCTGAAAAAATTTGGGTTCGTCTGCCGTCTGAAAAATATCAAAGTTTGAACCGAACCAAACGGGTTTGCTCGTCCTTACTGTCAACTTGTATGGGTCCGTGATCCGTCCGTTCCACAAAAAGATAGAACAAGTTCTATTTTTTGCGGAACGGAAGCATGGATCAGAACCGTTCTGTGCTTCCGTTACACACAGCACCGCATCTCCGGATTTGCGGACCCATTCAAGTTAATGAGTCCACATCCGTGATGCGGAAAGCACACAGCCGGTTCCCCGTATATTGTGGAAGCGCCGTATGCGGCTAGCAATACGGCCTTGGGAGCACTACGGCCGCTTGAAAGAGGCCAAACTCAAATCTTGTTTTTTAAAACAAATTTTACAAAATTCTCTCATATCAAATATATATATAGTCACATACAGTATGCAGTTTTTCAGGCCCGATATTATAAGATATACTGTATGTGAATATCTTAGTTTGAGTTGATTCATTAACATAGTAGTAAAATACCACAGTAGACTTTTTACTAGTTTTACTTCCTTAGGACAAAGTACCCTGTCAGTTATGCATAGCTAAATTAATGTACAGTACAGACCAAAAGTTTGGACACACCTTCTCATTCAAAGAGTTTTCTTTATTTTCATGACTATGAAAATTGTAGATTCACACTGAAGGCATCAAAACTATGAATTAACACATGTGGAATTATATACATAACAAAAAAGTGTGAAACAACTGAAAATCATATTCTAGGTTCTTCAAAGCAGCCACCTTTTGCTTTGATTACTGCTTTGCACATTCTTGGCATTCTGTTGATGAGCTTCAAGAGGTAGTCACCTGAAATGGTTTTCACTTCACAGGTGTGCCCTGTCAGGTTTAATAAGTGGCATTTCTTGCCCTATAAATGGGGTTGGAACCATCAGTTGCATTGTGGAGAAGTCAGGTGGATACACAGCTGATAGTCCTACTGAATAGACTGTTAGAATTTGTATTATGGCAAGAAAAAAGCAGCTAAGTTAAGAAAAACAAGTGGCCATAATTACTTTAAGAGATGAAGGTCAGTCAGTCCGAAAAATTGGGAAAACTTTGAAAGTGTCCCCAAGTGCAGTCACAAAAACCATCAAGCGCTACAAAGAAACTGGCTCACATGCGGACCGCCCCAAGAAAGGAAGACCAAGAGTCACCTCTGCTGCGGAGGATAAGTTCATCCGAGTCACCAGCCTCAGAAATCGCAGGTTAACAGCAGCTCAGATTAGAGACCAGGTCAATGCCACACAGAGTTTTAGCAGCAGACACATCTCTAGAACAACTGTTAAGAGGAGACTGTGTGAATCAGGCCTTCATGGTAGAATATCTGCTAGGAAACCACTGCTAAGGACAGGCAACAAGCAGAAGAGACTTGTTTGGGCTAAAGAACACAAGGAATGGACATTAGACCAGTAGAAATCTGTGCTTTGGTCTGATAAGTCCAAATTTGAGATCTTTTGTTCCAACCACCGTGTCTTTGTGCGACGCAGAAAAGGTGAACGGATGGACTCTACATGCCTGGTTCCCACCGTGAAGCATGGAGGAGGAGGTGTGATAGTGTGGAGGTGCTTTGCTGGTGACACGGTTGGGGATTTATTCAAAATTGAAGGCATACTGAACCAGCATGGATACCACAGCATCTTGCAGCGGCATGCTATTCCATCCGGTTTGCGTTTAGTTGGACCATCATTTATTTTTCAACAGGGCAATGACCTCAAACACACCTCCAGGCTTGAGCATGAATAAGAGTGATGGGGTGCTGCGCCAGATGACCTGGCCTCCACAGTCACCGGACCTGAACCCAATCGAGATGGTTTGGGGTGAGCTGGACCGCAGAGTGAAGGCAAAAGGGCCAACAAGTGCTAAGCATCTCTGGGAACTCCTTCAAGACTGTTGGAAGACCATTTCAGGTGACTACCTCTTGAAGCTCATCAAGAGAATGGCAATAGTGTGCAAAGCAGTAATCAAAGCAAACGGTGGCTACTTTGAAGAACCTAGAATATGACATATTTTCAGTTGTTTCACACTATTTTGTTATGTATATAATTCCACATGTGTTAATTCATAGTTTTGATGCCTTCAGTGTGAATCTACAGTTGTCATAGTCATGAAAATAAAGAACCCTCTTTGAATGAGAAGGTGTGTCCAAACTTTTGGTTTGGACTGTATATGTATGGAACATGAAGCAACAACGTTCCTTGCATAGTGTTATTGTAAATTAGGCTTCATGCATTTCACAGCAGGTCTGCAATATGCAGGCACCAATTGTGTGCTCCCCAAATCATAGATGCGGACCCATTCACTTGATTTGAGCTGCAGTGCTCAACGAAGGCACGGAACCCCCAGAAGCGATACAGAGTGCTTCCGTGGTGTTTCTGTCCGTGCCTCCGCACCGCAAAAAAATAGAACATGTGCATGGACTCATTCAAGTTGAATGGGTCTCGATCTGTCCCGGCTGCCACACAGACGTTGCCCGTTCATTGGGGACTGCAAATTATGGTCCCCAATGCACGCAACAGCCGCACAACGGCCGTGTGCATTAGGCCTTATTTAGTACCTTAATGAGGATTAGGTTAGTATCTACAACTTAAACAAATGGAAACTGAGGTTGAAAATATAATGTACTGTAGGTATTAGGTTTGCAACCTTTCAGGCATTACATTAGAGTAAAATAGTCAGATGGAAGTGGACTATGCATATTTTGACAAACATATTTTGCAGATTCTGTTGGTAATCACATTAATGCAAAATAAAATAAAAATTGGTTAAAATTTTTTACAACCTCTGGATATTTTACATGCACTTCTTTCATAACTAGTCTACTTGTTTTATACTGCTACTGTCAAAGCTACTAAGCCACCCACTGCTGTGGCAAATTATTTTATCATTCAAAAAGTAAATCGTTTGGTTTTTAATTGGAAGCTACTGGTGGAAGAATTTATTCTGTTTTTTCTTGATGTCAGTTCTGTATGTTGCCTTTGAGAGCATTTTACATTTGCTTCTCAATGATGTTTCACATTTCTCGTTGATGCTGGCAACAGATGGATGCACAAGATTAATTTTTATCCTTCTATCTTGGACTACATGTTTAAAACAAGGAAGGCATGTCCAATCTACGCTCCATTTTTGGTTCTCTGATTTGATCTAGGACCACCAGGGACTACTAGGAAATATCTTCTTTCATTATATGTAGCAGTAAATTGTTTCATGCTGTCAGAGTTAGAGCTGAAAATGTCTACTTAATAGGAAGTTTATGATTGCATATTCTAGAGGACTTCTAAATGCTTAATAATTTAACAAAATACAGAAAAATCTGCAGTGTTCTGGTCAAAGCTACCCAGAAGGTTAGTTAAGGTCAAGGTTGTTATCATAGAAATGCTTTCTAATTTGGCGTATATTTTATAAGCACATATTAATGCTATATGTATATAATTAATATGTGCTTATGATATCTACATAAAATTAGAAATACACTATGGGGCACATTTATTAAGAGTGCATTTTAGATGCCAATTTTAACCCCTAAGCTGGTGGTGGTTCCACCGAAGTTATGAAGAGGTGGATTTGTACCTATGAAACTAGCTTACCTGTTGCCTGTTGGCAGCTGAAGGGTCTTATGTTCATATGTGCCCGTGTTGCTGAGAAAAATAATGTTTTAGTATCTGAAAATGAGTCTCTAGAATCAACAGGGGCATTGTCATTACATCTAGAAGCTCTGCATCTGGCGTTGGAAATCAAAGTGGAGAGGTCACAGCAGTTGCAGAGAATATGGAGCCTCTAGTTGTAATAACAATGTCCCCATTGTTCCTATAGGATCATTTGCATACATTAAAACTTCATTTTTCTCAGCAATGCTGGTACATATGAAGATGGAATCAACACTGATGCCTTCAGCTGCCAAGCACACCTGCAACAGGTCAGCCAGTTCTAAGGCACAAATCTACTGACAGATGCACTTTAAGTAGTATAATAATAGTTTACTGCATATAAAACACTCATTGTTAATATTAAGGGGTAAGAGCTCTTAAACTAATATACAAGGGTATTAAAGGGTTTGTCTAGCCTCTTTTAAGTGATGGCCTCTTCTCAGGACTTCCTTAGGCCATCAGTAAGTGACCAGAGCAGCGCTGCAGTGGCAGTCACTGTCCACTACAATAATGACAGTGCTGTGGAGTTCTGATGACATAGCTACACAGAACATGTTGTAGGCTGTCGGATCAGCTAGTGATGGACTATCCTGAGGATACGTCATCAATTAAAAAAATAGGCCAGACAACCCCTTTCGAGGGAACTCGTCAGCAACTTCATGATGTCCAGATTAAAGTAGTGACAGACATGCTAATTTCAGTGTGTGTCACTAATGAGATAACAGTAAATGGTTGCTGAGAACCAACATTTTTATTAGTACAGCCCAAGCCTGGAAAAGGATCAAGGCTGCCAGAGAAGAGTCACAACTATATACGATCTTCTTTTGCAACCCACTTACTGGAAATTGTCAAGGGAGAAAACTGCAGGAAAGCAGGAGATATAACTGTGGCTCCAGCAGCCATGACTCTTTTCCATGCCTAGGCTGCAATGATTATAAAGGTGGTTCTCAGCAGCCTTTTATTTTTAGCTTATGGGTGACACACCTCACGTCTCACATTTGACAATTTACATGATTGAGCCTATGCATAAGTAATTCTTTCTGATAACAAGACATCTCTTTGGCTTCCATTTAATATAAAGCTGTTCCTTTTTGTTAATTTAGCTACTAGTTATTGTAAAATGTATTGTGACTACTACAGTGGGGTTTTTTTTGTGTTTTTTTTCCCGGATAAGCCCTCAAAATGGTTGTCAAGCTGGAACAGCTGAGCAGGCATTTCATGTGTGTTGAGAGGCGTTAAGCTATTCACAAATATAGTAGTTTAAGAGGTTGTCTAAAATTGGAAAGTAATGTCCATGGGACTGGATATGGTTTAAGCAAAACACACACACACTGTCATAGTAGTTCAATTTAGTCTAGACTCTAAGGTTCAAATTAAATAAGATGGTGCTCTGGTTCTGGAAAATATGTATTTGCAAACCAGGTCACACAGGACCAACCAGTTTTTAAAGGGGTTGAATCACTTCAGCAAATGACATTTATCATGTAGAGAAAGTTAATACAAGACACTTACTAATGTAATGTGATTGTCCATATTGCCTCATTTGCTGGCTGAAGAAGCCTGTTTAGGCGAAACTGTGGTGGGTGGAGGAGGCTGTGGGGGTAGTACAGAGAACTTTCTGGTACTTATGCTTGGTCTTTCTGACTTTCCAGTGCTTACATTCAAGTTTTTTTTTTTTTTACCTGGAAATACTTCAATGTGGTGGTGACAGTTTATGTATACTACATTACCTTTGCTGCTACTAGTGTGGCTCTCTGACTCTGCGGCCCCCTCTTCTTTGTGGGTTTTCATTTGCTGCTAATTCTCAGTTTGTTTTATGTGGTTTTGTCATATTTAATAAAAACATTTTACTATTTTAATACGGAAGTTGTGTTTACATGATATTGGTTATGGTCCTTTGCTGGCTGGATTTATTTTTCAATCACATTATACACTGTTCATTTCCATGTTTACGACCACCCTGCAATCCAGCAGTGGTGGCCATCTTTAGGCACTATAGGAAAAAAAAGCCAGCCTCTCTGGTGGCTGAGACTGTGGAAGCGCACATAGGGTGGTTCTTTTTTTGTATAGTGTACAAGCACATAACCATGGAAACGTGCAGGGTATAATGTGATGGAAAAATGAATAAGGACAGCAAAGGAGGCATTATGGACAATCACAATCAGGGTTGAGCGAACCCGAACTGTAAAGTTCGGGTTCATACCGAACTTTAGGTTTTTTGGACCTCGGACCCGAACCCGAACATTTCCGTAAAAGTTCGGTGTTCGGCGCTTTCTTTGCACTTTTTGAAAGGCTGGACAGCAGGCAATCAACAAGCGTCATACTACTTGCCCCAAGAGGCCATCACAGCCATGCCTACTAATGGCATGGCTGTGATTGGCCAGAGCAGCATGTGACCCAGCCTCTATATAAGCTTGAGTCACGTAGCGCTGCATGTCACTCTGCTGTTACAAGTGTAGGGAGAGGATGCTGCTGGACTTTTGATTTCAGGGAGAGAATAGGAGAGAATCTAACTCAGCGATCTACCTAGAAATAGTTGTGTCAGTGCAGGACACAATCGTTTTACCCTGCCCTGAGGCCATTGACCCAAAAAAATAATTACTGTTAGTTAGGCGGGTGGTGGCAGCCATTTTCTGCAAGCTCAGTGCACCAGCACTGCATCTGACATTTTGGGACATTGCAAATCACATTTTTTTGGGCAAACTACAAGATCTGGATTAGTCAGTGGGCAATTTAAGATAGAAATACACCCATCATTTTTTGGGGTTTTAAAGACACACAATTTTTTTTCAAAAAACAGTATTTTCCAGATCTGCAAGTGTTAAATTCCAGTTTAATATATACATCTTTCATATTTCTGTTACCAAAAAAACAACATTTTGGCAATCTACAACATCTTGATTAGGCAGTGTGCAATTTAAGCTAGAAATACACCCATCATTTTCTGAGGTATGAAAAACACACTTTTTTGACAAAAAACACAATTTTTAGGCTTGCAACATCAGCATGTGTGAAATTATAGGCTTATATACTGCTGTCAAATTCAGTTGTTAAACACTCGTTTGGGCACAAAAAAAATTGTTGGCAGGCTTTGATGCAGATGTCATTGTGAGATACACCCTTTATACATTTGGGTTACATTCAGAGATTTTAAATACCGCCATTTGGTGCACCAATATTGAATTCAGACCTACACTGGATAAGGCCGTGTGAAATACCCCCTCTACATACAGGGGTTTGAATCAGGCATTTGAAATACAGTTATTTGAAATACAGCCATTTAGGGCAAATAAATATTTACTTCAGGCCTACACTGGTTCAGACTGTGTGAGATACCTCCTCTACATACAGGGATTTGAATCAGGGATTTGGAATACAGCCATTTGAAATACAGCCATTTTGTGCAAAGATATATTTAATTCAGGCCTACACTGGTTCAGACCGTGTGAGATACCCCCTCTACATACAGGGGTTTTAATCAGGCATTTGAAATACAGCCATTTAAAATACAACCATTTTGGGCAAATAAATATTTACTTCAGGCCTACACTGGTTCTGGCCCTGTGAGATACTCCCTCTAAATACAGGGGTTTGAATTACGGTTTTGAAATACAGCCATTTGAAATATAGTCATTTTGGGCAAAGAGATATTTACTTCAGGCCTACACTGGTTCAGGCCCTGTGAGATACCCCCTCTACATACAGGGGTTTGAATCAGGGATTTTAAATGCAGCCATTTGAAATACAGCCATTTAGGGCAAAGAAATATTTACTTCAGACCTACACTGATTCAGACCGTGTAAATTACCCCCTTTACATACAGGGGTTTGAATCAGTCATTTCAAATACAACCATTTCAAATACAGCCATTTTGGGCAAATAAATATTTACTTCAGGCCTACACTGGTTCAGGCCCTGTGAGAAACTACCTCTAAATAGAGGGGTCTGATTCAGGGATTTGGAATACAGCCATTTGAAATACAGCCATTTTGTGCAAAGATATATTTACTTCAGGCCTACACTGGTTCAGGCCCTGTGAGATACCCCCTTTACATACAGGGGTTTGAATCAGGGATTTAAAATACAGCCATTTTATGCAAAGATATATATACTTCAGGCCTACACTGGTTCATCACCGTGTGAGATACCCCCTCTACATACAGAGGTTTGAATCAGGGATTTGAAATACAGCCATTTTGTGCAAACATATATTTACTTCAGGCCTACACTGGTTCAGACCGTGTGAGATACCCCCTTTACATACAGGGGTTTGAATCAGGCATTTGAAATACAGACATTTTATGCAAAGATATATATACTTCAGGCCTACACTGGTTCAGACCATGTGAGATACCCCCTCTACATACAGGGGTTTGAATCAGGGATTTGAAATTCAGCCATTTTGGGCAAATAAATATTTACTTCAGGCCTACACTGTTTAAGGCCCTATGAGATACCCCCTCCACATATATGGGGTTTGAATCAGGCGTTTGAAATAGAGCCATTTTGTGCAAAGAAATATTTAATTTAGACCTACACTGGTTCAGACCGTGTGAGATACACCCTTTACATACTGTTGTTCTATTCTACAGGGTGGGCCATTTAGATACACCTTAATAAAATGGGAATGGTTGGTGATATTAACTTCCTGTTTGTGGCATATTAGTATATGTGAGATGACCATGGCGGCCATTTAAAGTCGGCCATTTTGAATCCAATTATTGTTTTTCAATAGGAAGAGGGTCATGTGACACATCAAACTTATTGGGAATTACACAAGAAAAACAATGGTGTGCTTGGTTTTAACGTAACTTTATTATTTCATGAGTTATTTACAAGTTTCTGACCACTTATAAAATGTGTTCAATGTGCTGCCCATTGTGTTGGATTGTCAATGCAACCCTCTTCTCCCACTCTTCACACACTGATAGCAACACCGCAGGAGAAAAGCTAGCACAGGCTACAGTATCCGTAGTTTCAGGTTCTGCACATCTCGTATCTTCACAGCATATGCAAATACAGCCCAAAATGGCTGTATTTCAAATCCCTGATTCAAACCCCTGTATGTAGAGGGGGTATCTCACAGGGCCTGAACCAGTGTAGGACTAAAGTAAATATTTATTTGCCCAAAATGTTTGTATTTTAAATGTCTGCATTTCAAATGCCTGAATCAAACCCCTGTATGTAGAGGGGGTATCTCACACGGTCTGAACCAGTGTAGGCCTGAAGTAAATAAAGTTACGCTAAAACCAAGCACACCATTGTTTTTCTTCTGTAATTCTTAATAAGTTTGATGTGTCACATGACCCTCTTCCTATTGAAAAAACAAAAGTTGGATTCAAAATGGATGACTTCAAAATGGCCACCATGGTCACCACCCATCTTGAAAAGTTTCCCCCCTCACATATACTAATGTGCCACAAACAGGAAGCTAATATCACCAACCATTCCCATTTTATTAAGGTGTATCCATATAAATGGCCCACCTTGTACTATTAATTAAACACCCATTTAGGGCAAGATCCTAAATTTGAAAAATATGAGGAGGGCGTCAAATAAGGGACGTGGCCCAGGTTGTGGTGCTGTTGGTGGAGCTCCTGTTGCAGGGAGAGAACGTGGTCAATCTGTGCCAGCTACACGCACAAGTGAAACCCCTTCCTCAGGTGCAAGTAGGCGACAAAACCTGCAGCGGTATTTGGTCGGGCCTAATGCTGCTCTACGAATGGTGAGGCCTGAACAAGTACAAGCAATAGTAGATTGGGTTACTGACAGTGGATCCAGTTGCTTCACATTGTCTCCCACTCAGTCTCCTGCTGAAAGACCACAGTTAGCAGCTGCAGCCCATGTCCATCAGTCTTTCACCTCACCACCTTGCAAATCAGCCAAGCAGTCTGAGCCCCAAGTTATGCAGCAGTTTCTTCTGTTAGCAGGGTTTCCCAGGGACATCCACCTAGCCCTGCCCCAGAAGTGGAAGAGATTAAGTGCACCGATGCCCAACCACTTATCTTTCAAGATGGGTACATGGGAGGACCATTGCAGCACATCTCGGATGATGATGAAACACAGATGCCAACTGCTTGGGCTTTCGAAAGTGTGCAGACCGACAAGGAAGGCAGGGGTGAAGACTGGGTGGAACATGATGTGGAGGACGATGAGGTCCTCGACCCCACATGGAATCAAGGTCATGCGAGTGACCGATGTAGTTCGGAGGAAGAGGCGGTGGTCGCACAGAGCCACCAGCACAGCAGAAGAGGGAGCAGGGTGCAAAAGCGGAGGGGCCGTCCTCTAGACAGTATGCCTCCTACTGCCCACCGCAGCAAGGGACCGAGCACACCAAAGCCAGCTCCAAGGAGTTCCCTGGCGTGGCAATTCTTCAAACAAAGTGCTGACGACAAAACACGAGTGGTTTGCACGCTGTGCAATCAGAGCCTGAAGCGAGGCATAAACGTTCTCAACCTGAGCACAATATGCATGACCAGGAATTTAAGTGCAAAGCACGAGCTACAGTGGATTAGACACCTCAAAAACCAAGAAAGGTCTCTGGCTCCTCCTGCTTTCTCTTCTGCTGCAGTCACGGCCTCTTAAACCACTGCTGGAGTGACAGTGCCACCTGGCACCCCGCAAACAGAGGATCTGCCAGCAACACCAACACCTGGGTCACCAAGCATCTTCACAATGTCGGGGAAATTCACCAATTTTTGGGGTATAGTACCACTGCTATACCTAGTAGACCGATAAAAAAATAAAAATAATTGTCAGTTACATTTTATGGTGAAATTAACAATTTTTGGGGTTGTATAGTACTATTGCTATACCTAGTTGACAGCTTAATACATTTCAATAATTTTTCTGTTACATTCTCTCTGCTATGCATAGGTGACAGGGAATAAATTTAATACATTATTCAGTAATTAATGCGCATCCATTCATTCAATGCTTAAACTTTGAAAAGTTGTCATACTTTTATGCTTGAATAATTTCTCCCATATTTCAATTCTAATTTAAAATTTGAAAAAAAATGAATCCTCACATGTATGTGGTCTCTCTTTCTCACGCTCCCTCTCTGGCCTGGAACCCGGATTCCCTGCGAGCCGCGACCCGTGATCACCATGGTAGGCGCATAAAAGAACATCGAAAGTTGATAGAGCAGATATCAAATTGGCAGCCCTCTAGCCCTTTCCATGATATTTTTACAGCCATTTTAGTGTTCAAAAGTTCGGGTCCCCATTGACTTAAATGGGGTTCGGGGTCAAGTTCGGGTCAAGTTCGGGTCCCGAATTCAAACTTTTTTCCAAAGTTCGGCCGAACCCGTCAAACCCGAACATCCAGGTGTTCGCTCAACTCTAGTCAACACTAATTAAAATGTGAAAAAATTGCTGTTAGGCATTCTTTTAATTTTTCTTAGGCTCACAGGAAAATTAGCAACAGAAATGTCTCACAAAATACAAAAAAATTTGCTGATTACTAAATGTGAAGCATAAAGGCAACTTTACATTGGCCGATGCACAGGCAGTTATTAGGACCAAAGTGAACAATTGCCTGATCGTCAGTCAAGATGATAGCTGCGTTTTAATGCCATAATCATTTCCTCTTCATGCCCATACAGATTAATTTAGTCAGAAGCAGATTTCTGTTTACACAGGGCAGTGTGCTACAGATGAATGATTATTTAATGTGTTGCATCAAAGTTAAACATACATATTAGTTTTTTTTATTAGGTGATTGTGTGATAATCTGTCCATGTTAAAAGGCTTTAAAACGTGTATTCTTACACCCACATTATGGTGAAAAATTCTTCCCTGATCACGGTTGCAATTACCTAAATTAGTTTGACTTAAAACAAGTTAGTTCAGATAATTAAACCCATGATTTGGCTGGGATTTGCAGTCATAATATGGTTGTGTGATACTGATCTTGCTCTAATTTTACAGGTACATGATTATTTTTATGTTTTGATATAGTTTACTATAAATGATATACCACTCTGTAGTGAGATTTCCTGTTTCCTATAGAATCCTTTACTGTAAGAGCAGTGAGACTATGGAACTCTCTGCCTGAGGAGGTAGTGATGGTGAACTCACTAACAGACTTCAAAAGGTGCCTAGATGTATTTCTGGAGTGTAATAATAATATTACAGGTTATAGTTACTAGATTTCTCGAGAAGGGTCATGCAGGCTGAAATGGATGGATCTACAGTATGTCTTGTTTCAGCCTTTCAAACTATTTAACTACAGTATGTTACTATCTTGACTTTTTTTATTTTATTATAACTATACATGAAAAAAGTGCACATCTTTGCTTAATTGTATAACTTTTACAAACAGGATTTAAGTCAGAGTTCCTGTATCTCAAAACTCTATTTACTGTAGATATTCATCAAATCAAACACTGACAGCACAACCCAGGACCAGCACAGTATTTGCAGTTGTCTCAATCGTTGCTGGGCTAAGGTCAAAAGGGTCAATTTGTCTACTGGGGCATATATCAGTTTGCAAATTGGGAACAGTAGAAGGGAATGTTTGGAATACATTAGTTTCTTGTTACTCTGTTTACCTTTCCCACCAGAATTTGTTCTTGAGAAAAACATTTTTAACCTTGGCTTCAGAAAATAACTTATGGTTTTTGAGATAATGGATGGATGTTGCTAATGAAAGTAGCTTCTAAAGGAATTGATATAATTTTAATACAAGTAGCAATATACCATATCTTTTTATTTAAAACAAGGTAACAAAATACAAAGGCGGGGGATTTATCATAGTCTGGCGGCATAGGCTAGTTTATTATAACCAGGTGTGCTGATTGATGCTGCACCTAATTTATGACAAGGTTTACTCCTCATCATAAATTAGGCACAGCATGGTCCTGAACTGAAATCTCTGGCTGGCATAGATATTTTTTTTTTTTGTGCAGTTGGCTTTTCTCCATCTTTCGCACAACTTTTTTTTTTTTTTTTTTTTAAAGGGGTATTTACGCCAGTTTTCTGGCCTGTGTTCTTCTAAATTTTGTGCAAGTGTCCTTTAAAAAGTTGTAAACACTCAGTTTGAAACTTTTTCATGCAAAAAAAACTGGCTTATTCAAATTATATATCTGCTCCAAGGAGAGGGCCATGCATTCACATGACAACAGGGAAGATGCACAGATGACAAACAGAACTTGAAATGCAGGTTGAGATTGCTAGTCATATGAAGGTAGAAATGGCATTAATAGCAATTGAATACTGTTATTTGCAGAGAGTTTGCTAATTAAAGAAATGGCAACATATGACTGCAAAAATGTAAAGATAGAAAGTGCAGACAATTATAGGTCATAATAATAATAATAATAATAAACATCAAATTCAAGTCCAGGTGAACTCACTTAGGGTATGCCTGAAACAGTGTTACATTTGGATTCTGTGCATAACAAGATTGTTCATATTAGCAATATTGTGGAACCTAAGGTTTCCATGCTTCTGTAAATTTTTATTGACTTGAAACTGGCTAATACTACACCTGGTTCACTTTTTCTATCAAGTTAATTCTTTATAAATATGGGGTTTTTCACAACCTTTTTAGTGTTTAAAGGTGTTAATTTGTACCCTACTACACTTTTGTAAACCATGTGAGTGGTATTAATTTTGTGTTTGTTTTGGTTAAAGTGATGCTGAAATTCCTCTTCCATGCTGCTTTGCGCAATAGAAGACTGTGAGAAACTTTTGACTGGCGTTTGAAGGGTCAGGTGTAATTATGCACTATCAAGCCATCATGGTTCTTGTTTACAGTGAACAGTTGCAATTAACCTCAAAGTTCTTGCATTGTAGGAAAGGCAAAGATTTTTGCATTAGAAAAAAATTTAACTAACTGGGGGCATTTGTATCTTTAACTGCTTCAGACATAGATCTATGTTACAGAAGAGAGCAATATCATGGACTAACATGAAGCATGGCTAGTGACATAGTTGCATTAGTTAACCAGGTTGTCCTATTAAGGCAACTTGTCCCCTATGCTCAGGAGAGGGGAGAAGTGCCTGATCGGTGGGGATTCGATTGCTGGTGCCTACACCAATCAAAAGATTGGGGGTCTGTGCTCTCCAGTGGGTGTCTCCTGCTACTCTATTTAACTCTATGAGACTTCTGCAGACAGCAGAGTACAAATGTTTGGTTATCTCCTCTATTCCCATGTAGCTGAATGGCAGGGCAGCATGCATGTGTGACTGCACTCAAACATGGGAGCACAGGCCCCTATGATTGCGATCGCCAGGGACAGCCCTTGTAGATGCGATATAAGTGGTCTTAATGGGTCAACCTGCTAAAGTGAATCTGTGAAAAACATAAGGACAGCAAAAGGATATAATAGAGGGGGTTAGTTATTATCTATTTAATTAACTTTCTGACTGATGGACTATACCAATTTACTTGAGACATTAACCAATCCAGAAACTACTTTAGGTGTATTATGGTAATAGAAGAGGGGATCTGGGAGGCCAAACTAACCCTAAGAGATTTTCAGTTTCCAAAGTTTGTGCAACATCTCTGCAACATATCTGTACTACTGTACACTGCCGAATAAGTGCAGGGTTTTCAAAGTGGCTATTGTATTTTGTAAGTAAAACAGAAAAAATAAAGTATATTACAAAAATGAATTATATCACATGTAGAATAGTTTTACTAAAATTGGTTAAAGATTTAGGTAAACGGAAGGGAATACGATAGGAGCTTTATGCTGCCAGAACTACATGCAGCATGAAGTTTTGACAGGCTCCTTGGTTACAAACAGCTATGACTACACTTTGAAACTCTACTACCATGTGTGATCTGTCTTCTGAATACTTGGATACATGCCTCCCTCTCCACAGTCTGATCTATTATATACAACTCCCGCCCTCTCACAGCTACTATATTTAGCAGTGAAGGAAGGAGAAAGCGGATATAGCCAGAAGCGAAAGTGATTGTGGAAGTCTGTACAGAATATGGGAATTCTTTCATTATAGATTGGGAAATTGGATGATTAGAACAGCTGTACAAAGATTTATAAAAAGTTTGCCAGTTTTTTTTTGTTTTATGCCATGGGTGGAAACCTTGCTTGTCCATTTAATGCTATTTATGTACTATGTAAGGCGTCTTTCCATTTTTTTAAAGAAGGGATGTCATCAGCCATGAAAGGTTATTTAAACTTTCAGCAAATATTTCAGTTTATTACTCATCTTTTAGCTCTTGTTGAGCTTGAAAAGCTTTCAGTCTTTTGTTTAGGTACTCTGGAGTAGATATCTGAGCCAGTAGGGCATTCAAATGGACGTATCTGTATTTTTAAACTATTGTGCCCATTGCAGTCAATTCCTGTACGTAGGTACTATAGTCACCGTCCTTACTACAGCCACTGAACCTGAAAACTGCTTTCAGACTTATAAAAGCACTTTTGGTAGTACGGTATAAAACTAAGGCTACCCCTTGGGTATGCACCAGACCCCACTACATGGACTTTGCTGCTCGGCACCCAGTAAATGTCTGTGGAGATGATAAAAGAATACAGGTGTGGGCACACTAGCGGCAGAGCTTCGAGAATGACCAGGGAGGAGTATAAAGAAGAGTCAGAAAGTAGGGTAAAAAAACAGGAGATGAAGACACAATGAATCCAGTACAAGAGCCTTAAATACAAAAGCAATCATAGGCAATTAACATTGGAAAACTGTAACATAGGAAAACTGAAGCCCCAACCTAGCTCTAGGATTGGGCACAGAATCAAAACCCCGATTGATTCAGCTACCAGTCACACTGGCAGTTTGACCTGCCGGGACTTGACAGGCTGGCATGGTAACCATCCCAGCACCACCCTGCATGTTGATTTCACTGGGAAATCTCCTGACAATTTCCTGTGATAAATCATTTTCAAAGTATGTATTCCCCCAAAAAATTAGTGTAGAGATAGAGATTGTTCTTCTGAGACAGTTCTTCAGGTCTATAAATTGTTTATGATGATGAATAAGAATCTCTTTAAGTATCTAGGGACAGCATGTTTTGCAATATTGATGGGTTCAAATCTAAAGACATCATCTGCATGGAATTTTTATGTTCTCTCCATGTTTGTGTGGGTTTTTCCTAATACACTGGGTTTCTTCCAAAGATATACATATAATGAATCTAGATTGTGAACCGCTCTGGGGATATCAAGTGATGACAATGTCTATAAATCACTGCAGAATATTTTGGTGCTATATAAGAAAGAAAGAAAAATAAATAAATGAATGTCAATTCTATACAGATATGTCCTTCCTTACATTTCCTCTTCACCGGAAATGTCCTTACATGTATTTCAAAAGATACCTAGCTGTTCAAAATAACAACATTTTGCAATATTGTCTATCCTGGTGTTTGTTTATCTAAGTTGTCTATCCTATATTTCTCCATATGCAGTCATCCAGTGGTTATAATGTGAGATTCAGCATCACAATGCTTTTGCAAACACGTCACAATGCTGTGTTAAATCAAATTAATGAACAATTAAAATCCTGGAAAGTTCATTTTTTCCCAAGTAAGATGTAGATAAGTCCAGTACTGGATTTATATCAGTATTAAAAACACTGTCTAAAATGAGGGGGGTGGAGCTAACCGCTGATGAGAGAGGACACACAGATCCACAGCTCCTGCTCTATTAAATGAATCTAGGCTCATCTAGCTCTTAAAAAAACCTAAAAGCGTTTTTAAACGCTACCAATCAGCAAACACACTCTGGTAGAGTGATATAATTCTCTTATCGGGCTTGAAATAAGAATCTAGAGGGTCCACAGAGTTGTGGCCTACTAAAGCCTGGGAGCCGCGGACCTGCCGGCCGGCTATCCGGGGCTCAAGACCTCTAAATAAGGTCTAGTGGAGACACACTTCACGAAAAACAAGACAGGAGGAACTGGTGAGGCCTCCGCCTGCCTCATCAGTCATATCCCCGGAAAATCCTGCTTCCCAAGAGGAGGACAAAACTGCGGCCTAGCGCGGCACCCAGACCGCGGTCTAAAGTAAGAGACATAGCCGTCTACCCACACACAGCGGCGGATCCCGGAAAGCGCCCAGAGATCACCTAAAGAGCTGGATGATATAACTTACAAGAGCGCCAAAGAAGCGATCCAGCTACCAGCCCATCCAGAGGTATGAGTGCCACTGACTAAGAGCTGAAGTCCCCGGTGTGCACAGCAGTCGCACCATCAACCCGATTCCAGGGTCCGTCTCCCTAGATGCTGGCAGGCACTGCGACTCAGAGAGGCCCACAGAAAGCGGACTAAAGCGAAGGACCGCATCCAACAACAGAAACAGCTGAGCAGGGTGAGTCATCTGCTATTACGCAAGTCTAGCCCCGGATGTCTAGAAAATCGGATGATTTAAAAAATCACATAGAAATAATCTTATCATAGGACAGAGCATTGCGATTATTTGCCAAAGAAATAATCGGATGTGCTACTTAAAAATCGCAAATAAGATCAAAAAATCGCAAAGAAAGATCTGCTTCTAGTCTTTTTTTTTTTTTTTTTTTTTTTGGTTGGCAACCTAAAATGGCAGATGATATCTAAATACACCCACAATCTGCATTAAAACCTTAAAAAGGGAGCGGTACCAACATCAGAACGAGATGGCCTAACCTTGTCATCCAGAACCACTATTCACCCTAATAGTGTGGAAATTTAGCCTGGTTTAACCAAAATGGTGAAAATAGGCGTCTCAAAAGCTGGGGAATCAGCTGGTCAGCAAAAATCAAACCCAACAAGTGGAGAGATGGATAAGTTCATCAAGGAAGCTGCCGCAACTGTCGCGTCCAGAGATCACAGAACTGCGCCGGATACTCCTAGCGCTTCAAGCCGCAGACAGGCGGAACCCCCAGCTCAAGACTGGGAGAATGGGGAAGATACAGACAGCTTACCTATTTCCAGAGCTTTTTTGAAGGAAGCCCTGTCATCCTCACTATTTTCGGCGCTGGAGCCTATCAGCTCTGACCTGTCGTCCATCAAGCTTGATGTGAAGCAGATAGGGAGAAGAGTCGAGACCCTGGAAGAAAACCAGGCAAGCGTCATCCAACATCAGGAAGCGGTTACAAACAGCGTCTCCTCTATTCAGAAAAATCTTAACAGCTTGTTCAGCGCAATCGAAGATCAGGAAAATAGAGGTAGGCGTAATAACCTTCGCTTTTGCTGTATTCCTGAGTCTGTAGCCGCAAGTGAGTTGCCACACACAGTAGTACAGATATGCCTCATGCTTCTGGGACCTGACACAGCTCACAAAGTCATCCTGGAGAGGGCCCACAGAGCTTTAAAACCTAGACCTTCACTGTCTGAACCCCCCAGGGACGTGATCTGCAAGTTCCTAGCATTCCCTGTGAAGGAAGCAATCATGTACAAAGCAAGGTCCGGAGGCCCCATTCAATGGGAAGGAAAAGATATTCTCATATTTCAGGATGGTCCTTTCCTTTTGGGATCTCCTTCATGTTCGAGGGACCAGACTGTCTATCTCCTCACACCAGGACTTAGAGCCATTATATGATTTTCTAGGCTGCGGTCCTCTAAATATCCAAAATTGGGATCCTGTCCAGGATCTTCTAAAGCTTCCAGAGATACTCAAAATTGAACCTTGGGAAAAACAGCGTACACCAAAGTCCCAAAGACAAAGGAGAAACATCCATGGCCCATCCCCAAGACGTCTAGCAGTGGACAATTGATACCCAGCTGACCGTCTTTAAGTATGCGTTGCCTGAAACATATTGATTTAACTACGCTTTCATATCCCTCTATCTTGTCCTCTTTTCCTGTCAATTTGCTTCTTTAAAGATATGGTGTATCCTATATATTCAAAGACCTATTGTTCTCCAGATGGTTACTAACCTCTTCATAGGGTGATCCAATTAATATTGTGGTAGAGTATTTTTATAAACCAATAGGTTTTTTTATTGTTATAGTGACTATAACAATAAAAAAACTATTGGTTTATAAAAATACTTTGGTTGCGTCTTTGCGCCTATGGTCCACCCCTCCATTCGACCCCCGGTCCAGTAGAAATACACCCTATTCATCAACCCAGACGGTGGCTTGGCCCCCGCCAAAGGGGAACGCGGACAGAATCGGCAGCACCAACCAGTGAGACGTAATCACTCCTATTCACCTCCAGTTCAGTTGCACTGAACAATAGGTGCAACAACAACAGGTGAGCAGTACCACTCTTCCTGTTACTTTGGAGGCTCGGCTATTTACCCTATGAGCGCCTTTTTCTTTCCTTGGCCATTTTTTACTCTTTTGGTATTCAGAACGGTTTTGAAATAGGGGCAAACTCACACTTGCTTTCCTAATGCTACTATTATAGTCAAAGATCTCAGCCTGAGAGTTATATTTGGTGTGGTGACATCTTGGGCTGTCCACTGGAGTGCTGATTAGATGCAATTTTAAGATTTTTTTCATGAGATTTGCCAGGCTTAATAATCCTTAGGGCTCATGCACATGAACATATTTTCTTTCTGTGTCTGTTCCATTTTTTTTGCGGACCGTATACGGAACAATTCATTTCAATGGGGCCGCAAAATACATGGAAATTACTCCGTGTGCATTCCGTTTCCGTATGTCCACATTACGGACAATGATAGTACTGTTCCATTAGGGGCCAGCTGTTCCGTTCCATAAAATACGGAATGCACGCGGAAGTCCTCTGTATATTTTGCGGATTCGTTTTTTTGCGGACCGCAAAATACATACGGTCATGTGCATAAGCCCTTAGACTGTCTAGAGATATGACAAAGGACTCATGCGTATCCTTTAAGTAGTATGCAAAAATAAATGTGTGCCTTTTCTTCATGTATATCATTCTCCAAAGCATGTCACAAGTGTGTGTGTGCGTTATTATAGTAAAATGTTAGGAAGATAATATAGTTATAAATCATTGTGTTAAGCACTTGATTATTTACTGCAGGTTCCTGATTGTGAAGTGTTAAATATTTCAGTAATGGGAGGGGTCTTTGACAATTTCTTTCTTTTCCTCTTGTAGTCTAGAATGTGCTATTATTTTATAAAACATATATTAACTTATCATTGAATATTTTAACAACTTTAAATTATAATCATTTGATTTTTTTTAGACTAAGAAGCAGATAAAATACAGTGTATACGGTGTATACTTTTAGTTAACAAATGAAATAGAAATTCTGTTTATTTTCTTATTTCTATCAAACAGATTATTATGGATGACGAATTCTGGAGAAGATACACATGTATCAAGAATAATGATCAGCAGTCACAGATCAAATAAAATGACAAATAGTGTTTGTTAAAACATAGGGTCAATATATAGTTAGTGTTACATTCAATTTACTCTGACCTTCAATAGAACTTCTATGGAGCAAAGATAAAGCATAAGGTATTGTACAATGCCATAGAAGCATTTTTATCAATTAAGAAATGCATATGACAGAATCTAAAAACAAAAGTAAAATAAAATGAAATGTAATAAAACATGGGTAAAAAAGTCATTTCTCTCAATCATTTTCTAATATTTTTGACTCGTTTGTTCGATTTGGTTATCTTTATCTACTTTGAGAACGTGTGTGAAAACCCAATGTAGTTTAAAGTCAAATTTATGCACGGCGATAATGTGTGAATGTGAAATGTAGGGTAATATTGGCATGCTATATTCACTATGTATATGAAAGTGAGATTTTTAACAATTTTTTTAATAAACATTATTTGTGCCTATCCACCATGGTAAGGTGGTCTCTGTTGGAGAGGAACCTATGCAAAATGCTACCTTTACTGGTGCCATATGGCCTCCATGAATTCAGGGCAAACAGATTGCACATGCAGCATATACTAGACCCACTCTAAATGCTATCTTTACTGGTGCTAGCAAGCTCCAATAATACAAGGAGAGCAGGCTTCAGTTCTATACTGTATTTTATTAAAATCAGCCTGTGGGAAAGATGGGTTAGTAAGAAGTGTACAATTAGACTGATCACAGCCACATCTCCAAATGCATACTGCAAGACAAAAACCAAAGTTAGTCCAGTACATCCCAATATGCAGGTGTTCATCACTATGGCTGAAAATACAAAGTTAAATACAATGCAGCAGTACTCTGCTCACACAAAATACATGATCATAAAATATATAAACTGACCCTACACTCAAAGGGAGATTCTTGGCAGCAGCAGTGGTAGTGCAGCTGTTTAGGGGTAGTAGTAGAGGCAATAGTGTAGCAGTAATTGTAGTAGTAGTAGTATGGGACATGATGGAAGACAGATAGACAATGGAAGGATGAAAGCAGCAGTGGCAGCAGTTGCCTCATAGAAAGCTACAGCAAACTGCATACACGGTGTTTCCTGGTAAAAAAATCTATTTGGCCTTCCTTTTAGCAGGGGGAAATCTTTCTCTCATTTGGTTTGATAGCGAGGGTCTAGAAGCATTGCTATCCAGTAATCATTAGACTGCTTAACGTGAATGACGTAGTTGTCAATACATAAGCAAGCAAGCATACAGCTTCCCAGTTATTTTCAGCTCTGTCCCCCACTGAGATGATTGGGTGTTATGTTCCTCAATCCCCAATGTCAGCCTCCTGATCTTACTCTATCACAGACTCCCCCACTTCTTCTTCCTCCTCCAGTTGTAGCTCCTCATTCTCCTCTTCCTACTCCTCCTCCATGGGATTTCCCCTTTAGGGTCCCCAACAGCTACAGGACAGCCAGCAAAATGCATAAGCTATTCTTCTACATTTGTCCTTTGTTGCATCAGGTTGAGCATCTGCTCTAAGGTAAATATCTGGGGTTTGACATTGTTAATGCTGCAGTTGTCCCTACCGACAAATCTGGTGGCCTCTTTCAGAAGTCCAGAGTACTGTACGTGACAGTCATCACTGCTGTCATAAGCTGCCACTAATTGACCTCAAAACAACACTTGCTCCCTGATGAAGTGGTCTGGTTTATGACAAAATCATGGCTCCGTTTATTCACTTCAATGGATGTTAGACAACCAAAGGTGCCCAACTATTTATCTGAATCCCACAGAAGTGAATATAAAAGCATGTACATGTGTGACCAACTCGCCATTCATTCTTCAACTGTATGTGGCAGCCTGCTGCTGGTTCTGGAGATAGGTCTAGGTCCCAGAAGTTAGATCTGCAATCCCTTTGACATACATTGCATGGGAATGCTCATTTAATAAAGATATGTGTCAAGTTATTTTCTGTTACTTTTATGCAACAATAAATTACCAAATACATGTACTTAGCTTATAAATAAAAAGTATTATGGTATTTCTGATATCAGCATACATGGAATTAAAATATTATATGTATAGTTATTTTGATGCTTGATTTTTATATTTTCAGTCTATAGTTCTTTGTGTATACTCATGTTAAACGTTCAGTCCAAGCATGGGTAGCATTACAGAAGAAGAACAGTAAACACTGTTCATGACTCAAATCCCTTGTGCTGGATTTATAATGTTTAAATATACAGTCAAATGCTAACCTATAACAATCACTTGCAACCTTCTATCAAGAGCACAGTGATATTTCTTTAATCCCTAAGATGGCTGTCAATTGAAAGAGCAGCATCAAGGTAAAATACAAAGGTAAACAAGTTGTTTCCTTTTATAAAGGTGAAATTAGCAAAGGAAATTGTGAAACTGAATCTTCTCCTTACGTGACAAGCATCTACTTAGTTAATCAATAATTTACTAAGAATAAATGAGCATTTGCAGTTCACCTTGTCTAGATAAGATCACAAAAGAGATGCTGAAAAGATTCTAACAAGGCTGTAGCCAAATTACAAGGATTTATGTGACTAATATATATATATACAAAAATCTTGCAAAATTAATTTCTTTTTCAAACAAATTATGGAAAAAACTGGAACCATATATACACAGATAGCAATATATGTTTAAGCTTTTTTCTTTTATCCTTTATTTTCAGTTGCTTTTATATTACAGATTTCTAATATTAAAGATTTCATAATTTCCTGATTTAAAGAGATTTTCCAGCTTAAATCATTTCTTTAAGGGAATGTCTTATGAAAACTACCTTCCAAAAGCGAACAGGCAATAGGCTAACTGGCTTCTCTGACAGCTACAATTAGAGATGAGCACAGTTTTCAAAATTCGATTTGGCGTTGGAAATTTGGATCACGCCGAATAAATTTGCGGCAAATTACGTTAAAAACAGCTATTTCCTGGGTGCAGAGAGTCTTTATAGTGGTGTAGAGCACTGTGCCTTGCAGTAACACGCTTATGGAGTCTGCTTTGGTAGTGAAATAATACTGTGAGTCCGTATGACATGCAGATGACAGGCGTTGCACTTCACTTATTTGGGCAGTAACTCAAGTATGAACTCAGCCTTACAGGTCGATGTTAGCGCCAAGAAGAAGCACACTCCTTTTACACCGTCATTAGATGATTCCACATAGATGCCTACAGCCCCTGCTCCATTAAACGCTTATACAAGTAGAGCCCGCCGACAGAGTGGAGAGGGTTTCAGCAGTAAGTTTGTGTTGACGTCACTGATTATTTGCCCTTCCTGTGAAGCATCCGTCTTCACTCAGTCAGCATTTGGTCAGTAATCCATCAGTATTGCTAATGCCCAAAAAAAAATGTTTTATTATTTTTTTGAACGGGGGAGAAAAAGCTAAATTTTTAACAAACAGGATAGTAACACACATAAAATACAACACAGAAGAGGCAAAACCACAAGATTTAAAAGACAAACGTGAAAAACAAAGTGCTTCATCAACTGAATGGATTGACGACCAGTGTCGGGGTGACAACAAGGGTAATGCATACTGATCAAGAAATGTATTGGATTATGGGTGATAACTGGAGGACAGTCCAGAAAAGAAGCCGACTCCAGCTCATTCTGTGATGAGCTGGGTTGCTGATAAGTGGATTCTAAAGTGTCTGAAGAAATGCGAGTAAAGACATTGGAATAAATTCTGAACTTCCTCCAACGTGACCTCATCCTTTGATTTATGAATATCATTCCATAAAGTCTTGAAGTCCTCTGCATGGATGGCATAAGAAATTTTTCATGCAAGGTTTGATGGGCACAGAGAAAACAAGCTCTGTGGTCGACACTGATCCAGACACGTCATACCCGGTCCACATAGCTGCTAGCCAAGTAAGGTCCTGAGAACTGATTACCAGCTTACCCAAACAACAGTTAAAGTTTCTTTGAAACCACGTGCCTACGATAGCCGTGAGCGCCTCAGAGCCGTTATATGGGAAGAGTGGGAGGAAAGTAAATGTCTTTGGTAACACCTACAATAGTTCATCCTCTGTGTATGTTCGCAGAACAAACTTGTCCACACAATCCGGTCCTCTGTGCTTGCCTTGGTGAGTGGAGGCTTTGATTAAATCTCTGTATGAGTACAGCCAGTGGATCTCTGTCCTGTCCTTTAAGTCCAGGTAAACCGGAAAATTTGTCTTTTAGGTTCAGCTCTGAGCCAACTTCAATGGCAAGACTCTTCTGCTTCTCGGCAGCTATGTGGATAGACAGGTGTTTGGAATACTCTTTCAGTCTGGTGTATGAGAAATTATACATCGGTGTCACTCTATACAGAGTTCATTGTTTTGGAAGGAGCAAAGCAGCCTGGGCCGGATTCAGAATTCCTCTAAGGGGGTGCACTGCAGGATTTTTCTTTTAGACAAGCTTCGCAATGCAGACCATCAATGAGCAGACATCAAGCTCCTGGGAGGATACCTTGAGCTGTGAAAATCACTGCTCCTTTGTGTCAACGATCTACTTCTGGCGGTTAACACCCCATTAGTTGGTGTTTGCATATCCTAGCGATAAATGATGTTCCCGTTCACTGACTGTAAACAGATATATTGACAGGCAAACGTATCAAACTCTGCCGCCATCTTTCGCCACGTCTCCAGTCCTCTGACTAGCCAGATTTACCAGCATCTGTTCCAGGACATGAAGAATTGGAATTACATTGCTCATCCCGTAGTCCTGGCAACTGACAAATAGTGATGGACGAACATCGGCTGGGACGGTTCGTGAATGTGATTGCGCAAACTCGAGCAAATGTTCGCAAACCACAAGTTTGTGGCGGGTCCCATTCACTTTAATGGCAGGCAAACCGGGAAATCCTTCAGTTAATTTTTGCAGCAACTAAATACTTACTAGAAGTGTGCAAATAGTTCCCTAACATGGACAGTGACATACTAGAGGGGGATCAATGAATTTTTTTTCCTAGGGGTCATTTTTATGCGTCTTAAAGGGAAATTCTCGAAAATGTGCCCGGCTGGAGCCTAGAACATTTCTATTTTATGTCACAAAAGTACAGGCCCTAAAAATTAGGCATTCATCTGACATAAAATAACAAGTGATTATGTGGCTCGAGGTACATTATGTGGTCAATGGATAGAAATTTTACTGTAGCCCACTGGAGTACAGGCCCCAAACATTAGGAATTCACCGCACAGAAAAGATCAAGGGATTATGTGGCTGGATGTATATTAGGCAGTCACTGTATAAAAATTTTACTGTTTGGCAGTTAGATTACAGGCCCCAAAAATTATGCATTCATCATAAAGAAAAGATCAATTGATTATGTGGCTGAAGGTATATTAGATGGTCATTGAATATCAATTTTACTGCAGGCCAGTGGAGTGCAGTCCCCAAATATTAGGCATTCACCATACAGAACAGAACAAGGGATTATGTAGCTGGAGGTATATTAGGCAGTCACTGTATAAAAATTTTACTGTTCGGCAGTTAGATTACAGGCCCCAAAAATTATGCATTCACCATAAAGAAAAGATCAATTGATTATGTGGCTGAAGGTATATTAGATGGTCATTGGATATCAATTTTACTGCAGGCCAGTGGAGTACAGGCCCCAAACATTAGACATTCACCGGACGGAAAAGATCAAGTGTTTATGTGGCTGGAGGTGTATTAGACGGTCATTGGATAACAATTTTACTGCAGGCCAGTGGAGTACAGGTCCCAAACATTAGGCATTCACCGTACAGAAAAGATCAATTGATTATGTGGCTGGAGTTATGTTACACAGTCATTGGATAACAATTTTACTGTAGGTCAGTACAAATACATGTCAAAAACATATGTTTAAAATAATTAAAAAAATAAAACTGGATTAAAAACATGGCTAACAAAATCCCCCCTGTTGAATAAACCCCAAATGATAATAGGTGAAATTCGATAACATGTGATCGTTACAGGTGTTGAATTCCTCCGAGGCCCCAACATCTAGGCATTCACCGTACAGAAAAGATCAAGTGATTATGTGGCTGGAGGTATATTAGACAGTCATTGGATAACAACTTTACAGTAGGCCACTGGAGTACAAGCCCCAAAAATTATGCATTCACCATACAGAAAACATCAACTGATTATGTGGCTGGAGATATATTAGACGGTCATTGGATATCAATTTTACTGCAGGCCAGTGGAGTACAGGCCCCAAACATTAGAGAAAACAAGACAATGCAACAGCACCCTGCAAACCAGATAAAGTACAATAATGCCATAGTCACAAAAATATTATAGTGCTAATGCTACGCTTATTTATAAAGTGAGATGCTTGGCAAATGCATTTTGTACAAAACCATTTGAGCCCGCCTGCCGAACGTCAAGGCGATCTCTGTAAGACGGGTCCTAACACTAAATACTACCTGTTATGCGCCACAATGGCCGCCATAAAGTTCAGGAAGTGTTGGATCAACATGCATGCTGGGTCCACTCTGCCTTTTACAATTTTTGGTGCCATAATGGCCTCCATTACTTACAAGGGTTGCAAGTACCAGCATGCATGCCGAGCCCACTCCATACCTTTCCTTGTGCCAGACAGATTCCAATGAATGTAGTGAGAGCAGGCCACAGCTTTATACTGAAAGTTATCCGGCATAATCAACTTTTTACTTTTGGACATTTGAGCCATGGAAGACTTCCTTTTGCCAGATGAACGCGACGACGGCACGGTGAAAGGTGGAGTGGAGGACAAATGGGAGCAGAGAGGAGAAGGAGAAGAGGTAGGACGTGGAGCACCGGGAGTTTGGCTTGGTGGGTTCTGACGGTGTTGCTTTCACTGGTGCGGTGATGGGAGGCCAGGTGCCCTCTTAAGGTGGTCGCCCCTAAGTGAGTGTTGGGCTTACCGCAACTTATGGACAGGCTGCAGATGGCAACACTATTGTTAGCAGCTGACACGTAAAAAAAAAATACACACTGCGGAGCCATGTGCCATTATCCTGGGAGCTCAAGATGTGACCGTGCATGGTGGCTGGCTCGCTCCAGATCTGCTTTTTGAATCCTATGCACTGCGAGTTCTGCCGGCTTCTCCTCCTTCTACTCCCTATCTGCTGCTCCGTCTAACTCCCCTCCTCTTCCTCTCTTTTGAGCACCCACGTGACGTCCATTGACACGTTATCATCATCACCTTCACCACCACTGATATTAGAGAGATATTGGAGTAGGCAGCAACAGCGGGGACCACCCTCCTTGGTCTGATCTGGGTACTGTCGTCAGACCGCTGGGTGGCGGAAGTTGCTACCTCCTCTTCCTCATCCAATGCCAAGAATGGCTGTGCATTGGTAAGGTCTGGGAATAGATCAGAAAATAATTCCTCTGACTCGATGGAGGTGGTGTATTTGAAGGTGCACAGAGCAGAGAGTGAGGAGGGTGCAGATACAGAGGATTAGGAGGGTGCCGAAACGGAAGGCTTAGTGGGCCACTCAACCAACTCTGGTGCGTCCTTTGATGTAATTGAATGCACCTTTTCCAACTTCCCACTTAGGCTCCAGCCTGGTGCACCTGCTGGACCCCTACCTCAACTGCGGAATGGCCAGCCTCTTCCTCTGTCTGTCATTTTCAAAATGACCCTGTGACAAAGTCCCTATAGAGCAGTATTTGTGGAAGCAGCTATATCGCAGGCCTCAATAAATATTTGGTGGAAGCTGGTTTATCATACCCCTTAATCAATATTTGGTGGAAGCCGGTGTATCGCAGTCCTCAATCTATATTTGGTGGAAGCCGGAATATTAATCCACTCTATCAGTATTTTGTGGAAACAGATATAGAAAAACCCCTTAACCACTTCAGCCCCGCTAGCTAAAACCCTCTTCATGACCAGGCCACTTTTTACACTTCTGCACTACACTACTTTCACCGTTTATCGCTCGGTCATGCAACTTACCACCCAAATGAATTTTACCTCCTTTTCTTCTCACTAATAGAGCTTTCATTTGGTGGTATTTCATTGCTGCTGACATTTTTACTTTTTTTGTTATTAATCAAAATTTAACGATTTTTTTGCAAAAAAAGGAAATTTTTCACTTTCAGCTGTAAAATTTTGCAAAAAAAACGACATCCATATATAAATTTTTCGCTAAATTTATTGTTCTACATGTCTTTGATAAAAAAAAAATGTTTGGGCAAAAAAAAATGGTTTGGGTAAAAGTTATAGCGTTTACAAACTATGGTACAAAAATGTGAATTTCCGCTTTTTGAAGCAGCTCTGACTTTCTGAGCACCTGTCATGTTTCCTGAGGTTCTACAATGCCCAAACAGTAGAAAAACCCCACAAATGACCCCATTTCGGAAAGTAGACACCCTAAGGTATTCGCTGATTCGCATAGTGAGTTCATAGAACTTTTTATTTTTTGTCACAAGTTAGCGGAAAATGATGATTTTTATTTTATTTTATTTTTTTCCTTACAAAGTCTCATATTCCACTAACTTGCGACAAAAAATAAAAATTTCTAGGAACTCGCCGTGCCCCTCACGGAATACCTTGGGGTGTCTTCTTTCCAAAATGGGGTCACTTGTGGGGTAGTTATACTGCCCTGGCAATTTAGGCGCCCAAATGTGTGAGAAGAACTTTGCAATCAAAATGTGTAAAAAATGGCCTGCGAAATCCGAAAGGTGCACTTTGGAATATGTGCCCCTTTGCCCACCTTGGCTGCAAAAAAGTGTCACACATCTGGTATCGCCATACTCAGGAGAAGTTGGGGAATGTGTTTTGGGGTGTCATTTTACATATACCCATGCTGGGTGAGAGAAATATCTTGGCAAAAGACAACTTTTCAAATTTTTTGATACAAAGTTGGCATTTGACCAAGATATTTTTCTCACCCAGCATGGGTATATGTAAAATGACACCCCAAAACACATTCCCCAAAAACTTCTCCTGAGTACGGCGATACCAGATGTGTGACACTTTTTTGCAGCCAAGGTGGGCAAAGGTGCCCAAATTCCTTTTAGGAGGGCATTTTTAGACATTTGGATCCCAGACTTCTTCTCACACTTTCAGGCCCCTAAAAAGCCAGGGCAGTATAAATACCCCACATGTGACCCCACTTTGGAAATAAGACACCCCAAGGTATTCAATGAGGGGCCTGGCGAGTTCATAGAATTATTATATTTTTTTGCATAAGTTAGCGGAAATTGATTTTTATTTTGTTTTTTTCTCACAAAGTCTCACTTTCCGCTAACTTAGGACAAAAATTTCAATCTTTCATGGACTCAATATGCCCCTCACGGAATACCTTGGGGTGTCTTCTTTCCGAAATGGGGTCACATGTGGGGTATTTATACTGCCCTGGCTTTTTAGGGGCCCTAAAGCGTGAGAAGAAGTCTGGAATATAAATGTCTAAAAATGTTTACGTATTTGGATTCCGTGAGGGGTATGGTGAGTTCATGTGAGATTTTATTTTTTGACACAAGTTAGTGGAATATGAGACTTAGTAAGAAAAAACAAACAAAAAAAAAATATATATTTCCGCTAACTTGGGCCAAAAAAATGTCTGAATGGAGCCTTACAGGGGGGGTGATCAATGACAGGGGGGTGATCAATGACAGGGGGTGATCAGGGAGTGTATATGGGTGATCACCCCCTGTCATTGATCACCCCCCTGTAAGGCTCCATTCAGACGTCCGTATGATTTTTACGGATCCATGGATACATGGATCGGATCCACAAAACACATGCGGATGTCTGAATGGAGCCTTACAGGGGGGTGATCAATGACAGGGGGTGATCAGGGAGTGTATATGGGTGATCACCCCCCTGTCATTGATCACCCCCCTGGTAAGGCTCCATTCAGACATCCGTATGATTTTTACGGATCCATGGATACATGGATCGGATCCGCAAAACACATGCGGACGTCTGAATGGAGCCTTACAGGGGGGTGATCAATGACAGGGGGTGATCAGGGAGTGTATATGGGTGATCATCCCCCTGTCATTGATCACCCCCCTGTAAGGCTCCATTGAGACGTCCGTATGATTTTTACGGATCCATGGATACATGGATCGGATCCGCAAAACACATGCGGACGTCTGAATGGAGCCTTACAGGGGGGTGATCAATAACAGGGGGGTGATCAATGACAGGAGGTGATCAGGGAGTGTATATGGGTAATCACCCCTCTGTCATTGATCACCCCCTGTAAGGCTCCATTCAGACATCCGCATGTGTTTTGCGGATCCGATCCTTGTATCCGTAAAAATCATACGGACGTCTAAATGGAGCCTTACAGGGGGGTGATCAATGACAGGGGGTGATCAGGGAGTGTATATGGGTGATCACGCCCCTGTCATTGATCACCCCCTGTAAGGCTCCATTCAGACATCCGAATGATTTTTACGGATCCATGGATACATGGATCGGATCCACAAAACACATGCGGACGTCTGAATGGAGCCTTACAGGGGGTGATCAATGACATGGGGTGATCAGGGAGTGTATGTGGTTGATCACCCGCCTGTCATTGATCACCCCCTGTAAGGCTCCATTCAGACGTCCGCATGTGTTTTGCGGATCCGATCCATGTATCCATGGATCCGAAAAAATCATACGGACGCCTGAATGGAGCCTTACAGGGGGGTGATCAATGACAGGGGGGTGATCAATGACAGGGGGGTGATCAATGACAGGGGGTGATCAGGGAATCTATATGGGTGATCACCCGCCTGTCATCGATCACCCCCCTGTAAGGCTCCATTCAGACGTCCGTATGTGTTTTGCGGATCCGATCCATGTATCCGTGGATCCGTAAAAATCATACGGACGTCTGAACGGAGCCTGACAGGGGGGTGATCAATGACAGGGGGGTGATCAATGACAGAGGGGTGATCAGAGAGTTTATATGGGGTGATCATGGGTGATCATGGGTTCATAAGGGGTTAATAAGTGACGGGGGGGTGTAGTGTAGTGTGGTGTTTGGTGCGACTTTACTGTGCTGCCTGTGTCCTCTGGTGGTCGATCTTAACAAAAGGGACCACCAGAGGACCAGGTAGCAGGTATATTAGACGCTGTTATCAAAACAGCGTCTAATATACCTGTTAGGGGTTAAAAAAAATCACATCTCCAGCCTGCCAGCGAGCGATTGCCGCTGGCAGGCTGGAGATCCACTCGCTTACCTTCTTTTCCTGTGAGCGCGCACGCCTGTGTGCGCGCGTTCACAGGAAATCTCGGCCCTTGCGAGATGACGCGTATATACGTCACTCTGCGCAGGGCTGCCGCCTCCGGACCGCACATCTGCGTTAGGCGGTCCAGAGGCGGTTAATGAGTATTTTTTGGAAGTGGGTATATCAAACCCCTTAATCAATATTTGGTGAAAGCTGGTGTGTCACAGTCCTCAATCATTATTTTGTGAAAGCTTGTGTATCACACCCCTCAAACAATATTTGGTGGAAGCAGGTATATCAAACCCCTTAATCAGTATTTTGCGGAAACAGGTATATCACACCCCTTAATCAGTTTTTTTGGGGGGCAACAGGTATATCACACCAGTTGCAATTAGTTATTCCAATAGTGTTTGTCCCTCTATCTAGCTGCGGTGTCTCAGAAGAACAGCACACAACTGCTGCACAATGCAAATGCTTTTAACATCGGCATTAGCTAGTATTGTCAGCTGCGTATCATTTTGGTGCATTTTTTTGCAGTGATTTGTGTATGTATATATTTTTTCATCTGCACAATGTATCATTTTGTGTAAGATGTGCTTATGGTGCATGTGGTCTGCCCCGGCATCCTCCATTGTATGCATTTTTTGCTGGGGATTGCCCCTATCTGCGGAACGCAGGCAGAGGCATTGCTCCCCCGGTTATAGACACAATACAGTGTCTGGGTTTGGAGCATTTCCACCCGTTTAGGCCACTTTTTTCAGTGAGTTTTTGTCCTTATGTGTATGGAATGTGCCACATCATTTTGTTGGTAACATTCTTTTGCACCTGGTAGCTTCTGTGTCACATGGTCTGTTGTGGGTGTGGCTCACAGCTTTATTCTACCTCACAGTGCATTGGTGATACCACTATAGAGGCATGTGAGAGCCTGGCTGTGAGTTGGTTTCTAGCACTGATTCAGACTCTATTCACACACCCCGTGTAGTTGAGTGGTAGGACCCAATGCATGCTGAGACACCGTGACGTGGTTCATGAGGGGCTCCGATATGTTTTTGACTGGAAGATATTGGCAAAGTTCTCAGATTTTAACATCGGCTTGAGGAATTAGGTATTGTCAGTTGTGTATCATTTTGGTGCATTTTTTGCAGTGATTTTTGTATGTATATTTTTTCATCTGCACAATGTATCATTTTGTGTAAGATGTCCTTGTTGTGCTTGTGGTCCACCCCGGCATCCTCCATTGTACGCATTTTTTGCTGGGGATTGCCGTTATCTGTGGACTGCATGCGGAGGAATGGCTCTCCCTGTTATAGACACGCTACAGTGTCTGGGTTTGGAGCATTTCCACCCGTTTAGGCCACTTTTTTCAGTCAGTTTTTAACAATACAAATGCACTATAATATACTTTCTATGTTGGACGGTATATTATAGTTATATCACACACCTCAATCATTTTTTTTTTTTTTTTTTTTGGGAGGGGGCAACAGGTACATCACACCAGTTGCAATTAGTTATTCCAATAGCATTTTTCCCTCTATCTAGCTGCAGTATCTCAACGGAACTGCACACAACTGCTGCACAATACAAATGCACAATTTTTTTTATTTATTGACAATTATTATTGTTTTCTCTTTTTCATAGCAAGGTACAATGTCAAAGAAATATTTTTGGAGTAACATTACATGTGACATAACAGGAGGCAATTATCTCGTACATATAGAAGTCACTTGTACAAATAACTTACGGGTGGTTAGGCCCGACATTGACAGGTATCAAATATAACTAAGCACAGGTACATTCTTAGGTAGACAGGGTGGCAGAGGTACAGAACTACAATTGTGTTGGGAGGCAGGGGTTCACTAGATCAACGGAGTCTCCCTGGCAGAAAGTAAGTAGGTAGACAGTAGGAGGTATATAATAACAGAACTTTCTATACAAATTTTCACCTACCAAGGTGACCATATTTGTATGAATGAGGATCTGGAGTGTGACTCCCAGTGAGAGATTTCTTCTAGCCTATATATTTGATCTATTTTGTTAATCCAGTAATCGATACTGGGGATTTCGGGGGATAGCCAATGGGTTGGTAGGAGCAGTCTGGCAGCTGCCATTAAGAGGGTGAAGAGGGACGTTTTATATAGACCTATACCCCCCATTCCTAAAGATAGCAGAGCAAATTCAGGGGTGCAGGGGAGGGAGGACTGGCATATCTGATTGCTCAGCTGAGTTATTTTGTGCCACCACTGTTTAATTAAATCACACGTCCACTAGATATGCATAAAGGAACCCTTCGATTTGTGACATCTCCAGCAGACATCAGAGGCTGTTGAGCTATATCTACATGTCTTGTCTGGTGTCTTGTACCAGCGCATAAGGATTTTATAGCTATTTTCTTGGATGCGTATACATCTGGAAATCCTATGAGGAGAGATTAACATTTTAGTTATCTCATGAGATGTCAGGGTCCGCTGTAAGTCTTTTTCCCAGAGGCCCACTATTGCAGGCTTGGGGAGGGGGGGGGGGGGTGATTTCAGGTGTCTATAGATTGTGGAAATGGATTTAGGAGGATATCTCTCGCTGCTTAACATTTCCTCAAACCAGCTAGATTCCTTGGAAGGGGGAGTACGTTTAGCAAAAAGGAGTGATTCTGTTTTGAGTAAGTGCAAAAGGATGGGGTTGTGGAACTGCGTGTCAAGTAATTCGCAGATTTTAGTCTGGGAGTACACAGCCATCTTGGTCTAAGATTTGAGAGATTGCAACTTCCGAGGACCTTATATTAATCGGACAACTCTCTTTCAGCTCTTTGGGTGCCAAGTCAATAACATCTTTTATGAGCACGAGAGGAGAGGGAAGTGTTAAGGCCCCGGAGCTGGACAAGAACCACCTCCAGACCTTTAGGGTGTTGCGTATGAGGGGGTTGGGTATTGAGCCAGGCGCTGAAGGTGGTCTGTCGGCCAGCAGAAGGGCCCGAGTGGAAGAGGGGAGTAAAGCGTTCTCCAAAGTAAGCCAGGATTTATAAGGAGGGCCTCTGATCCAATCTATAGCACTTGAGAGTTGGATAGCTTTCATGTACGTCTCAGGGTCAGGAAGGCCAATACCTCCTTTAGCATTAGGTTTGGTTAAAGTGTCAAAGGCGATACGTGGGCTTCTACCTTGCCAAATAAACTTGTGTATATGTTTATTCAGGGAGGTAAAATAAGATTTAGGCATCTCAATAGGGAGAACCTGCATCAGGTAAGTGAGTCTTGGCATAACCAGAGACATACAAATGTTCTTCCTCACGAACCAGGAGAAGTATGGGTAATCTAGCGAGTCCATCTGGGCCTGCATAAATGATAGGAGGGGTTTGTAGTTAAGTTGAAATAAATCAGACAAGTGAGGGGATATTTTGACCCCCAGATATGTTAATTGTTGGGTTTGCCAATTAAATGGAGAATTTGTTTGGAGAGATGAGAGACTGGTGGGTGAGAGGCCTATATGTAAAATTTGGGATTTGGAGGGGTTGACCTTAAAATTTGATACGGAACCCAAAAAGCTAAGTATTGCTAGGATCCTAGGCATGGATCTATGCGGGTTAGTGGTAAGGATCAGTAAGTCATCTGCAAAGGCCGCCAGTTTAAACTCTCGGCCCCCAACCTTCAATCCCTTAATTTCTCTGTCCTGTCTAAGAGCTTGCAGGAGGGATTCCATCACGAGGACAAACAGAAGAGGTGAGAGTGAGCATCCGTGCCTCGTTCCGTTTCTGATGGGGAAATGGGAAGATAGGAGCCCATTGACTGACACGGACGCTGAAGAGCAAGTGTACATGGCGAACACTGCATTAATATACTGTTCTGGAATTTGAAATTTAGACAGGGTCAATTTAATGTATGTCCAATCAACCTTATCAAATGCTTTCTCGGCGTCCGTGCCAATCAGGACCAGGGGGGTGGATTTGTGGGAGGCATGGTACAAAGTGTCTAATATTTTGGTGGCGTTGTCTTTCCCCTCTCGTCCTTTAACAAATCCCACTTGATCTGGGTGCATCAGCTCAGGTAGGAAGCTCTGTAGTCTTGTAGCTAACATTTTAGCTAACAGTTTAAGGTCTACGTTAAAAAGGGAGATAGGACGGTAATTGGAGCAGGCAGTGGGGTCTTTGCCCTCTTTAGGGATTATTGTGATGGTGGCTTTAGTCATATCAGAGGAGAGTGGGAGGTTCGCCATTGTGAGGTTGCAGATAGGGAGCATATAAGGTAGTAAGATGTTTCTGAAGGCCAAAAAGTAGGAGATGGGGAGACCATCTGGGCCAGGGCACATGCCTTTAGGGGTTGATTTAATGGCAGCCTTTAATTCTGGGATAGTAAATGGTTTAGTTAAAGATTCCTGATGCAGTGGAGTTAAACCCGGGAGGTCTAGAATATCTAGAAAGGAGTTAATGTTGGCCTCTCTACTCAAGGAAGGATTTGGGAGATCAGGGACCAGGAGGTTGTAAAGGGACATATAGAATAGTCTAAATTGTGCAGCAATCTCTTCTGCTTTGAATAGTCTGATGCCTTGGGGGGAATTAATGCTCTGGACATAACGGGAATTTCTTCTCTGTTTAATTCGGTGCATCACGTATTTGGAGGCTTTATTGCCATGAGCGAAGATTTTCTGTTGAGCAGACAAGAAAAACTTGGCTGAGCGTTCATTCAGCAGGTTTTTTAACTGGGCTCTGAGAGAAGAAAGTTCTGTCAGCTGCTGAGCCAATAGAGATTGTTTATGGGCTTTTTCAGCTAAGTGAATTTTTGATAGTAATATATTGTAGTTTTCTCTCTGATTCTTTCTTAAGGAAGGAACAGAGACTGATTAATCTGCCCCTAATATATGCTTTGTGCGCGTCCCAAAGGACCTGGGGGGACACCTCTGGGGTATTGTTGGTTAGGAAATATTCTTCTAGGTCGGAAGATATTTGAGCAGTGTGTTTGGCATTGCCCAGCAAAGATTCATTGAATCTCCAAGTTGGTTGTCTATCAGACTTCAGGTCTGGACGTATGTCACAGTAAACAGGGGAGTGATCGGACAGAGTAATATCTCCTATTTTAGGGAGTGAACGGAATTGTAGTTTCTCTTTAGGAACTAAGATGTAATCAATTCTGCTATAGGAGTTATTCGCCAGGGAATAAAAGGAGTAATCTACTGTTTCAGGATTATGGCAACGCCAGACATCTATAATTCCCAGGTTATATAGTTTGGTGTGTAGCAATCTGAGTGCCTTTGCTGAGACAGGAGATATTTTGGAGGAGGTGTCAATTAGTGGGTTGAAGGCTAAATTAAAATCACCGGCCACAATCATAAATCCCTCCCTATGCTTTTCAATTAGTGAAAACACAGGAATGAGCCAACCGATTTGGTCCGTGTTTGGGGCGTAAACGTTTACAAAAGTGAACATGGATTGCCCCACCGGGCCCTTGAGGATCAGGTATCTACCGTCCGGGTCTTGAACATAAGATTTGTACTAGAAGGGAAGGCCTCTATGGAAGCCTATACTGACTCCCCTCGAGGCGGCACCCCCAGCCCCACAATGATACCAGCAGGGAAATTTAGAGTGAGAAAGATTGGGATAATTATCATGTTTGAAATGTGTCTCCTGTAGGAATACTATTGAACATTTCTCTTTGTGCAGAAGGGATAAGATCTGGCATCTTTACGAGGGAGATCTCAGTCCCTTGACATTGTATGATGCTAGTCTGAGATCTGCCATATCTGAATAAAATGGTGGGAAGTAGGAGGGGCTATGAGTGGAGTAGCAGAAGAATAAAGACCAACCAGAATTAGGGGAGTAGAAAGTGTGCCACTTCGAGGAGAATCCGGTAACAGCAACCCTCCCAAACGGTCCCAGTCCTGTGTTGTCTTTCTTTGTGAGAACCCCAGCCCACACACTTGAGAGATTTTTGAAGCATTTCTTGAGTACCTGTCAAAACAACAATGATAAAAAACACATAGTATTACAGAAAATAAGAACCAATGAAGATTGGTTATTCGCAAAACAAGAGAGGTCTTAGCAACTGTGGCTCTCTGATTAGGTAACATAAAGGGGGAAAAAGGTAAAATACCTAGGAGCATTTCTCTCTGATGAGACAAAGATACTGGGTACTAACAATGGAGACACTAATATCTAGGGGTCCTGGGAGTTAGCGTCGTGCTGGAGGACACCTTTGGTGATTAAAGATTGGATAAGGGATTGGGGAAGGATCATATCTGGTCTATCTGGTGGAAAAAGTGGAGTAGGCTATTTGAGGAGATAGGGGTATAGGAGGGGATCTCCTCTCTTGATGTCTTAGAGAGGGAAGGACAATGTAGTACGGGTGGTATCGTATAAATCACAACAAGTAACATTTGGCATTGTGACTAACTTAACCTTAATACAGATGGGAAAACTAAAAGAAGCCTCCTAATCATAAAGGAGAGGATCTAAAGCAAGTTACTTATCCACCATAGTTAGACGTTTGGGGGTGGAAGAGAAGTTTCCTCTTCTGTGCGTTTGGAGCTTTGGGGTGCATAGAGGCTCCCAGGGTGTCACCGTAGGAAGATCAGTTAAGGAGGTCAAGTTCTGGCCCATGTCCCAATTCTCAATGGGCAGTGGGGAAAGCTGAAGTAGATCACATGTTTTGTCCAGATCACTGAATGAAGAGATGTGGATGCAACGACCTTCATAAATGAATGATAGACCGAATGGAAATGTCCATCTGTAGATAATTCTATGTTGGCAAAGCCAGTCAGTGAGAGGTTTAATGGCTTTACGTTTTCTGAGGGTTGATTGGGCTAAGTCTTGGAAGATGGTGATGGTATTTCCTTCCCATTCCACAGAGCTGGAGTTTCTGTCAGTATAGCTTCTTTAACTGGGAAGTGCAAAAATTTGCAAATCACATCCCTGGGAGGTTCATTAGCTTGCGGTTTAGGGCGGAGAGCTCTGTGAGCCCTTTCAAGCAGGACCTCATGTCCTGATTCAGGACATAGAATTTTAAGGCATATCTGGATCACTGTTTCCGGAATGTCCCTAGCTGAGATTGTTTCAGGAATACCGCTAAAGCGCAAATTGTTACACCTACTCCTGTTTTCTTGGTCCTCCATAGCTGTATACAGGGAATTGATGTGGCTTTGGGCTAGTGATAAGCTAGAGGACACCTCACTCTGGTGGGGCAGGATTGCGGCCTGGGTTTCCTCCCTCCGGCCTATATGGCGTACATCCTCTTTTATTGAGGAGCTGTCCAGGCTAAGGGGTCCCAGGGCGTCTGCGAGAGCCTCCTTTAGGTAAGCTGGATATGGGCAGACAATCTGTATCATTGGGATCATCCCCTACCTTGTCGCTGCCAACGGCTATTGTTAGCTTGAGGCCGGGCGCCATCTTGGATTCTCTGCTCACTGCTGCAGCAGCTGCTTTCTTGATAAACTTATCCATCTCTCCGGACTGGCTCTAGGAGCGACTGTGTCCCGATTGTTCAGCGGGTTTCTGGCCCCCTATTTTGACCATTTTTGAGTCCAGTAAGCCTATAATAAGGTGCTGTGAGGGATATGCTGGCAGGAGAGCTGCACTTCACACCACCATCCATTTCAAGCGCAGGCTCCGCCCCCAATACAAATGCACTTTAATATACTTTCTATGTTAGAAGGTATATTATAGGTATATTACACCCCTCAATCAGTTTTTTTTTTTTTTTTGGGGGGGGGGGGGGGGGGGGGCGGCAACAGGTATATCACACCAGTTGCAATTATTTATTCCAATAGCGTTTATCCCTCTGTCTAGCTACGGTATCTCAGCAGAACCACACACAACCCTGGACCTATCTTATATGAAGGATGGCCTTATGCCTATCCCATGCATGCTTAAACTCCTTCACTGTATTTGCATCTACCCCTTCTGCAGTAAGCCTATTCCATGCATCCACTACTCTCTCCGTAAAGTAATACTTCCTGATATTAATTTTAAACCTATGCCCCTCTAATTTAAAGGAGGTGTACATACATTTTCAGAAAAAAAAGTTAGTGTCATGGAAAGAATTTCACCACTAAGTAAGTCGTTCTATACCGCAAAAGGAGGTGTACATTCACCCATACATTTTCCGAAAAAGAGCCAGTGTCACATAAAGAATTTCACCACTAAGTACTTCAGCCCATACCACAAAAGGAGGTGTACATTCACCCATAAATATTCAGAAATAAAGCCGGTGTCTAGGGATGAGCGAACTCGAACTGTATAGTTCGGGTTCGTACCGAATTTTGGGGTGTCCGTGACACGGACCCGAACCCGGACATTTTCGTAAAAGTCCGGGTTCGGGTTCGGTGTTCGTCGCTTTCTTCGCGCTTTTGTGACGCTTTCTTGGCGCTTTTTGAAAGGCTGCTAAGCAGCCAATCAACAAGCGTCATACTACTTGCCCCAAGAGGCCATCACAGCCATGCCTACTATTGTCATGGCTGTGATTGGCCAGAGCACCATGTGACCCAGCCTCTATTTAAGCTGGAGTCACATAGCGCCGCCCGTCACTCTGCTCTGATTAGCGTAGGGAGAGGTTGCGGCTGCGACAGTAGGGCGAGATTAGGCAGATTAACTCCTCCAAAGGACTTGATTAACTGATCGATCTGCAGCTGTGGATCATTGAGCTGCTGATCCTCAATTGCTCACTGTTTTTAGGCTGCCCAGACCGTTTGTCAGTCACATTTTTCTGGGGTGATCGGCGGCCATTTTGTGTCTTGTGGTGCGCCAGCACAAGCTGCGACCAAGTGCATTTAACCCTCAATGGTGTGGTTGTTTTTTGGCTAAAGCCTACATCAGGGTGAAGCTGTCACACCAAGTGCATTTAACCCTCAGTAGTGTGGTTGGTCAAGCTATCACACCAAGTGCATTTAACCAGCAATAGTCTGTTCATTTTTTGGCCATATACTAAATCAGGGGCAACCTGCGCCCGTCACCAAGTGCATTTAACCCTCAGTAGTGTGGTTGGTCAAGCTGTGACACCAAGTGCATTTAACCAGCAATAGTCTGTTCATTTTTTGGCCATATACTACATCAGGGGCAAGCTGCGCCCATCACAAGTGCATTTAACCAGCAATAGTGTGGTTATTTTTTGGCCATATCCCAGTCTAATTCTGTCACTAAATCCATACCGGTCACCCAGCGCCTAAATACTAGGCCTCAAATTTATATCCCGCTAAATCTCTCGTTACCGCTGTCCTGTTGTGGCTGGGAAAGTTATTTAGTGTCCGTCAAAGCACATTTTTTGTTCTGGGTTGAAATACAATTCCCAATTTAGCAATTTAAAAATTTAGTGGTTTCTGCTGTATCAGAGCTATTTGAAATCTATCCCTAAAAGGGTATATAATATTCAAGGTGCACATAGGGTCATTCAGAATAACTTCACACACCCGCTACTGTGCATTTCCAAGTCTAATTCTGTCACTAAACCCATACCTGTCACCCAGCGCCTAAATACTAGGCCTCAAATTTATATCCAGCTAAATCTGTCCTTAGTGCTGTAGCTGGGCGAGTTATTTAGTGTCCGTTCAAGCACATTTCTTGTTCTGGGTTGAAATACAATTCCCAATTTAGCAATTTCATAATTTAGTGGTTTCTGCTATATCAGAGCTATTTGAAATCTATCCCTAAAAGGGTATATAAAATTCAAGGTGCACATTGGGTCATTCAGAATAACTTCACACACACCCGCTACTGTGTATTTCCAAGTCTAATTCTGTCACTAAACCCATACCTGTCACCCAGCGCCTAAATACTAGGCCTCAAATTTATATCCTGCTAAATCTCTCGTTAGTGCTGTAGCTGGGCGAGTTATTTAGTGTCCGTTCAAGCACATTTCTTGTTCTGGGTTGAAATACAATTCCCAATTTAGCAATTTCATAATTTAGTGGTTTCTGCTATATCAGAGCTATTTGAAATCTATCCCTAAAAGGGTAGATCATATTGAAGGTGCACATAGGGACATTCAGAATAACTTCACACACCCGCTACTGTGCATTTCCAAGTCTAATTCTGTCACTAAACCCATACCTGTCACCCAGCGCCTAAATACTAGGCCTCAAATTTATATCCAGCTAAATCTGTCCTTAGTGCTGTAGCTGGGCGAGTTATTTAGTGTCCGTTCAAGCACATTTCTTGTTCTGGGTTGAAATACAATTCCCAATTTAGCAATTTCATAATTTAGTGGTTTCTGCTATATCAGAGCTATTTGAAATCTATCCCTAAAAGGGTATATAATATTCAAGGTGCACATTGGGTCATTCAGAATAACTTCACACACACCCGCTACTGTGTATTTCCAAGTCTAATTCTGTCACTAAACCCATACCTGTCACCCAGCGCCTAAATACTAGGCCTCAAATTTATATCCTGCTAAATCTCTCGTTAGTGCTGTAGCTGGGCGAGTTATTTAGTGTCCGTTCAAGCACATTTCTTGTTCTGGGTTGAAATACAATTCCCAATTTAGCAATTTCATAATTTAGTGGTTTCTGCTATATCAGAGCTATTTGAAATCTATCCCTAAAAGGGTATATAATATTCAAGGTGCACATTGGGTCATTCAGAATAACTTCACACACACCCGCTACTGTGTATTTCCAAGTCTAATTCTGTCACTAAACCCATACCTGTCACCCAGCGCCTAAATACTAGGCCTCAAATTTATATCCTGCTAAATCTCTCGTTAGTGCTGTAGCTGGGCGAGTTATTTAGTGTCCGTTCAAGCACATTTCTTGTTCTGGGTTGAAATACAATTCCCAATTTAGCAATTTCATAATTTAGTGGTTTCTGCTATATCAGAGCTATTTGAAATCTATCCCTAAAAGGGTATATAATATTCAAGGTGCACATTGGGTCATTCAGAATAACTTCACACACACCCGCTACTGTGTATTTCCAAGTCTAATTCTGTCACTAAACCCATACCTGTCACCCAGCGCCTAAATACTAGGCCTCAAATTTATATCCTGCTAAATCTCTCGTTAGTGCTGTAGCTGGGCGAGTTATTTAGTGTCCGTTCAAGCACATTTCTTGTTCTGGGTTGAAATACAATTCCCAATTTAGCAATTTCATAATTTAGTGGTTTCTGCTATATCAGAGCTATTTGAAATCTATCCCTAAAAGGGTATATAATATTCAAGGTGCACATTGGGTCATTCAGAATAACTTCACACACACCCGCTACTGTGTATTTCCAAGTCTAATTCTGTCACTAAACCCATACCTGTCACCCAGCGCCTAAATACTAGGCCTCAAATTTATATCCTGCTAAATCTCTCGTTAGTGCTGTAGCTGGGCGAGTTATTTAGTGTCCGTTCAAGCACATTTCTTGTTCTGGGTTGAAATACAATTCCCAATTGAGCAATTTCATAATTTAGTGGTTTCTGCTATATCAGAGCTATTTGAAATCTATCCCTAAAAGGGTATATAATATTCAAGGTGCACATTGGGTCATTCAGAATAACTTCACACACACCCGCTACTGTGTATTTCCAAGTCTAATTCTGTCACTAAACCCATACCTGTCACCCAGCGCCTAAATACTAGGCCTCAAATTTATATCCTGCTAAATCTCTCGTTAGTGCTGTAGCTGGGCGAGTTATTTAGTGTCCGTTCAAGCACATTTCTTGTTCTGGGTTGAAATACAATTCCCAATTTAGCAATTTCATAATTTAGTGGTTTCTGCTATATCAGAGCTATTTGAAATCTATCCCTAAAAGGGTATATAATATTCAAGGTGCACATTGGGTCATTCAGAATAACTTCACACACACCCGCTACTGTGTATTTCCAAGTCTAATTCTGTCACTAAACCCATACCTGTCACCCAGCGCCTAAATACTAGGCCTCAAATTTATATCCTGCTAAATCTCTCGTTAGTGCTGTAGCTGGGCGAGTTATTTAGTGTCCGTTCAAGCACATTTCTTGTTCTGGGTTGAAATACAATTCCCAATTTAGCAATTTCATAATTTAGTGGTTTCTGCTATATCAGAGCTATTTGAAATCTATCCCTAAAAGGGTAGATCATATTGAAGGTGCACATAGGGACATTCAGAATAACTTCACACACCCGCTACTGTGCATTTCCAAGTCTAATTCTGTCACTAAACCCATACCTGTCACCCAGCGCCTAAATACTAGGCCTCAAATTTATATCCAGCTAAATCTGTCCTTAGTGCTGTAGCTGGGCGAGTTATTTAGTGTCCGTTCAAGCACATTTCTTGTTCTGGGTTGAAATACAATTCCCAATTTAGCAATTTCATAATTTAGTGGTTTCTGCTATATCAGAGCTATTTGAAATCTATCCCTAAAAGGGTATATAATATTCAAGGTGCACATTGGGTCATTCAGAATAACTTCACACACACCCGCTACTGTGTATTTCCAAGTCTAATTCTGTCACTAAACCCATACCTGTCACCCAGCGCCTAAATACTAGGCCTCAAATTTATATCCTGCTAAATCTCTCGTTAGTGCTGTAGCTGGGCGAGTTATTTAGTGTCCGTTCAAGCACATTTCTTGTTCTGGGTTGAAATACAATTCCCAATTTAGCAATTTCATAATTTAGTGGTTTCTGCTATATCAGAGCTATTTGAAATCTATCCCTAAAAGGGTATATAATATTCAAGGTGCACATTGGGTCATTCAGAATAACTTCACACACACCCGCTACTGTGTATTTCCAAGTCTAATTCTGTCACTAAACCCATACCTGTCACCCAGCGCCTAAATACTAGGCCTCAAATTTATATCCTGCTAAATCTCTCGTTAGTGCTGTAGCTGGGCGAGTTATTTAGTGTCCGTTCAAGCACATTTCTTGTTCTGGGTTGAAATACAATTCCCAATTTAGCAATTTCATAATTTAGTGGTTTCTGCTATATCAGAGCTATTTGAAATCTATCCCTAAAAGGGTATATAATATTCAAGGTGCACATTGGGTCATTCAGAATAACTTCACACACACCCGCTACTGTGTATTTCCAAGTCTAATTCTGTCACTAAACCCATACCTGTCACCCAGCGCCTAAATACTAGGCCTCAAATTTATATCCTGCTAAATCTCTCGTTAGTGCTGTAGCTGGGCGAGTTATTTAGTGTCCGTTCAAGCACATTTCTTGTTCTGGGTTGAAATACAATTCCCAATTTAGCAATTTCATAATTTAGTGGTTTCTGCTATATCAGAGCTATTTGAAATCTATCCCTAAAAGGGTATATAATATTCAAGGTGCACATTGGGTCATTCAGAATAACTTCACACACACCCGCTACTGTGTATTTCCAAGTCTAATTCTGTCACTAAACCCATACCTGTCACCCAGCGCCTAAATACTAGGCCTCAAATTTATATCCTGCTAAATCTCTCGTTAGTGCTGTAGCTGGGCGAGTTATTTAGTGTCCGTTCAAGCACATTTCTTGTTCTGGGTTGAAATACAATTCCCAATTTAGCAATTTCATAATTTAGTGGTTTCTGCTATATCAGAGCTATTTGAAATCTATCCCTAAAAGGGTATATAATATTCAAGGTGCACATTGGGTCATTCAGAATAACTTCACACACACCCGCTACTGTGTATTTCCAAGTCTAATTCTGTCACTAAACCCATACCTGTCACCCAGCGCCTAAATACTAGGCCTCAAATTTATATCCTGCTAAATCTCTCGTTAGTGCTGTAGCTGGGCGAGTTATTTAGTGTCCGTTCAAGCACATTTCTTGTTCTGGGTTGAAATACAATTCCCAATTTAGCAATTTCATAATTTAGTGGTTTCTGCTATATCAGAGCTATTTGAAATCTATCCCTAAAAGGGTATATAATATTCAAGGTGCACATTGGGTCATTCAGAATAACTTCACACACACCCGCTACTGTGTATTTCCAAGTCTAATTCTGTCACTAAACCCATACCTGTCACCCAGCGCCTAAATACTAGGCCTCAAATTTATATCCTGCTAAATCTCTCGTTAGTGCTGTAGCTGGGTGAGTTATTTAGTGTCCGTTCAAGCACATTTCTTGTTCTGGGTTGAAATACAATTCCCAATTTAGCAATTTCATAATTTAGTGGTTTCTGCTATATCAGAGCTATTTGAAATCTATCCCTAAAAGGGTATATAATATTCAAGGTGCACATTGGGTCATTCAGAATAACTTCACACACACCCGCTACTGTGTATTTCCAAGTCTAATTCTGTCACTAAACCCATACTTGTCACCCAGCGCCTAAATACTAGGCCTCAAATTTATATCCTGCTAAATCTCTCGTTAGTGCTGTAGCTGGGCGAGTTATTTAGTGTCCGTTCAAGCACATTTCTTGTTCTGGGTTGAAATACAATTCCCAATTTAGCAATTTCATAATTTAGTGGTTTCTGCTATATCAGAGCTATTTGAAATCTATCCCTAAAAGGGTATATAATATTCAAGGTGCACATTGGGTCATTCAGAATAACTTCACACACACCCGCTACTGTGTATTTCCAAGTCTAATTCTGTCACTAAACCCATACCTGTCACCCAGCGCCTAAATACTAGGCCTCAAATTTATATCCTGCTAAATCTCTCGTTAGTGCTGTAGCTGGGCGAGTTATTTAGTGTCCGTTCAAGCACATTTCTTGTTCTGGGTTGAAATACAATTCCCAATTTAGCAATTTCATAATTTAGTGGTTTCTGCTATATCAGAGCTATTTGAAATCTATCCCTAAAAGGGTATATAATATTCAAGGTGCACATTGGGTCATTCAGAATAACTTCACACACACACGCTTCTGTGCATTTCCAAGTCTAATTCTGTCACTAAATCCATACCGGTCACCCAGCGCCTAAATACTAGGCCTCAAATTTATATCCCGCTGAATTTGAATACAATACATTGGGCCAAATAATATATTTGTTGTTGTGGTGAACCATAACAATGAGAAAAACATCTAGTAAGGGACGCGGACGTGGACATGGTCGTGGTGGTGTTAGTGGACCCTCTGGTGCTGGGAGAGGACGTGGCCGTTCTGCCACATCCACACGTCCTAGTGTACCAACTACCTCAGGTCCCAGTAGCCGCCAGAATTTACAGCGATATATGGTGGGGCCCAATGCCGTTCTAAGGATGGTAAGGCCTGAGCAGGTACAGGCATTAGTCAATTGGGTGGCCGACAGTGGATCCAGCACGTTCACATTATCTCCCACCCAGTCTTCTGCAGAAAGCGCACAGATGGCGCCTGAAAACCAACCCCATCAGTCTGTCACATCACCCCCATGCATACCAGGGAAACTGTCTCAGCCTCAAGTTATGCAGCAGTCTCTTATGCTGTTTGAAGACTCCGCTGGCAGGGTTTCCCAAGGGCATCCACCTAGCCCTTCCCCAGCGGTGAAAGACATAGAATGCACTGACGCACAACCACTTATGTTTCCTGATGATGAGGACATGGGAATACCACCTCAGCATGTCTCTGATGATGACGAAACACAGGTGCCAACTGCTGCGTCTTTCTGCAGTGTGCAGACTGAACAGGAGGTCAGGGATCAAGACTGGGTGGAAGACGATGCAGGGGACGATGAGGTCCTAGACCTCACATGGAATGAAGGTCGTGCCACTGACTTTCACAGTTCGGAGGAAGAGGCAGTGGTGAGACCGAGCCAACAGCGTAGCAAAAGAGGGAGCAGTGGGCAAAAGCAGAACACCCGCCGCCAAGAGACTCCGCCTGCTACTGACCGCCGCCATCTGGGACCGAGCACCCCAAAGGCAGCTTCAAGGAGTTCCCTGGCATGGCACTTCTTCAAACAATGTGCTGACGACAAGACCCGAGTGGTTTGCACGCTGTGCCATCAGAGCCTGAAGCGAGGCATTAACGTTCTGAACCTGAGCACAACCTGCATGACCAGGCACCTGCATGCAAAGCATGAACTGCAGTGGAGTAAACACCTTAAAACCAAGGAAGTCACTCAGGCTCCCCCTGCTACCTCTTCTGCTGCTGCCGCCTCGGCCTATTCTGCTGCTGCCGCCTCGGCCTCTTCCTCCGCCTCTGGAGGAACGTTGGCACCTGCCGCCCAGCAAACAGGGGATGTACCACCAACACCACCACCACCACCTCCGTCACCAAGCGTCTCAACCATGTCACACGCCAGCGTTCAGCTCTCCATCTCACAAACATTTGATAGAAAGCGTAAATTCCCACCTAGCCACCCTCGATCCCTGGCCCTGAATGCCAGCATTTCTAAACTACTGGCCTATGAAATGCTGTCATTTAGGCTGGTGGACACAGACAGCTTCAAACAGCTCATGTCGCTTGCTGTCCCACAGTATGTTGTTCCCAGCCGGCACTACTTCTCCAAGAGAGCCGTGCCTTCCCTGCACAACCAAGTATCCCATAAAATCAAGTGTGCACTGCGCAACGCCATCTGTAGCAAGGTCCACCTAACCACAGATACGTGGACCAGTAAGCACGGCCAGGGACGCTATATCTCCCTAACTGCACACTGGGTAAATGTAGTGGCAGCTGGGCCCCAGGCGGAGAGCTGTTTGGCGCACGTCCTTCCGCCGCCAAGGATCGCAGGGCAACATTCTTTGCCTCCTGTTGCCACCTCCTCCTTCTCGGCTTCCTCCTCCTCTTCTTCCACCTGCTCATCCAGTCAGCCACACACCTTCACCACCAACTTCAGCACAGCCCGGGGTAAACGTCAGCAGGCCATTCTGAAACTCATATGTTTGGGGGACAGGCCCCACACCGCACAGGAGTTGTGGCGGGGTATTGAACAACAGACCGACGAGTGGTTGCTGCCGGTGAGCCTCAAGCCCGGCCTGGTGGTGTGTGATAATGGGCGAAATCTCGTTGCAGCTCTGGGACTAGCCAATTTGACGCACATCCCTTGCTTGGCGCATGTGCTGAATTTGGTGGTGCAGAAGTTCATTCACAACTACCCCGACATGTCAGAGCTGCTGCATAAAGTGCGGGCCGTCTGTTCGCGCTTCCGGCGTTCACATCCTGCTGCTGCTCGCCTGTCTGCGCTACAGCGTAACTTCGGCCTTCCCGCTCACCGCCTCATATGCGACGTGCCCACCAGGTGGAACTCCACCTTGCACATGCTGGACAGACTGTGCGAGCAGCAGCAGGCCATAGTGGAGTTTCAGCTGCAGCACGCACGGGTCAGTCGCACTACAGAACAGCACCACTTCACCACCAATGACTGGGCCTCCATGCGAGACCTGTGTGCCCTGTTGCGCTGTTTCGAGTACTCCACCAACATGGCCAGTGGCGATGACACTGTTATCAGCGTTACAATACCACTTCTATGTCTCCTTGAGAAAACACTTAGGGCGATGATGGAAGAGGAGGTGGCCCAGGAGGAGGAGGAGGAGGAGGAGGAAGAGGGGTCATTTTTAGCACTTTCAGGCCAGTCTCTTCGAAGTGACTCAGAGGGAGGTTTTTGGCAACAGCAGAGGCCAGGTACAAATGTGGCCAGCCAGGGCCCACTACTGGAGGACGAGGAGGACGAGGATGAGGAGGAGGTGGAGGAGGATGAGGATGAAGCATGGTCACAGCGGGGTGGCACCCAACGCAGCTCGGGTCCATCACTGGTGCGTGGCTGGGGGGAAAGGCAGGACGATGACGATACGCCTCCCACAGAGGACAGCTTGTCCTTACCCCTGGGCAGCCTGGCACACATGAGCGACTACATGCTGCAGTGCCTGCGCAACGACAGCAGAGTTGCCCACATTTTAACCTGTGCGGACTACTGGGTTGCCACCCTGCTGGATCCACGCTACAAAGACAATGTGCCCACCTTACTTCCTGCACTGGAGCATGATAGGAAGATGCGCGAGTACAAGCGCACGTTGGTAGACGCGCAATTGAGAGCATTCCCAAATGTCACAGGGGAACAAGTGGAAGCCCAAGGCCAAGGCAGAGGAGGAGCAAGAGGTCGCCAAGGCAGCTGTGTCACGGCCAGCTCCTCTGAGGGCAGGGTTAGCATGGCAGAGATGTGGAAAACTTTTGTCAACACGCCACAGCTAACTGCACCACCACCTGATACGCAACGTGTTAGCAGGAGGCAACATTTCACTAACATGGTGGAACAGTACGTGTGCACACCCCTCCACGTACTGACTGATGGTTCGGCCCCATTCAACTTCTGGGTCTCTAAATTGTCCACGTGGCCAGAGCTAGCCTTTTATGCCTTGGAGGTGCTGGCCTGCCCGGCAGCCAGCGTTTTGTCTGAACGTGTATTCAGCACGGCAGGGGGCGTCATTACAGACAAACGCAGCCGCCTGTCTACAGCTAATGTGGACAAGCTGACGTTCATAAAAATGAACCAGGCATGGATCCCACAGGACCTGTCCGTCCCTTGTCCAGATTAGACATTAACTACCTCCCCATAACCATATATTATTGGACTCCAGGGCACTTCCTCATTCAATCCTATTTTTATTTTCATTTTACCATTATATTGCGAGGCTACCCAAAGTTGAATGAACCTCTCCTCTGCCTGTGTGCTAGGCCTAAATATATGCCAATGGACTGTTGCAGTGGTGGGTGACGTGAAGCCTCATTCTCTGCTATGACATGCAGACTGATTCTCTGCTGTCATGAAGCCAGATTGTCTGTTACGGGACCTCTCTGCTCTGCCTGTGTGCTAGGCCTAAATATATGCCAATGGACTGTTGCAGTGGTGGGTGACGTGAAGCCTCATTCTCTGCTATGACATGCAGACTGATTCTCTGCTGACATGAAGCCAGATTGTCTGTTACGGGACCTCTCTCCTCTGCCTGTGTGCTAGGCCTAAATATATGCCAATGGACTGTTGCAGTGGTGGCTGACGTGAAGCCTCATTCTCTGCTATAACATGCAGACTAATTCTCTGCTGACATGAAGCCAGATTGTCTGTTACGGGACCTCTCTCCTCTGCCTGGGTGCTGGGCCTAAATTTATGACAATGGACTGTTGCAGTGGTGGCTGACGTGAAGCCTGATTCTCTGCTATGACATGCAGACTGATTCTCTGCTGACATGAAGCCAGATCCTCTGTTACGGACCTCTCTCCTCTGCCTGTGTGTGTGCTGGGCCTAAATATATGCCAATGGACTGTTGCAGTGGTGGCTGACGTGAAGCCTCATTCTCTGCTATGACATGCAGACTAATTCTCTGCTGACATGAAGCCAGATTCTCTGTTACGGGACCTCTCTCCTCTGCCTGTGTGTGTGCTGGGCCTAAATATATGCCAATGGACTGTTGCAGTGGTGGCTGACGTGAAGCCTCATTCTCTGCTATGACATGCAGACTAATTCTCTGCTGACATGAAGACAGATTCTCTGTTACGGGACCTCCCTCCTCTGCCTGGGTGCTGGGCCTAAATATATGCCAATGGACTGTTGCAGTGGTGGCTGACGTGAAGCCTCATTCTCTGCTATGACATGCAGACTAATTCTCTGCTGACATGAAGCCAGATTGTCTGTTACGGGACCTCTCTCCTCTGCCTGTGTGCTAGGCCTAAATATATGCCAATGGACTGTTGCAGTGGTGGCTGACGTGAAGCCTCATTCTCTGCTATGACATGCAGACTGATTCTCTGCTGACATGAAGCCAGATCGTCTGTTACGGGACCTCTCTGCTCTGCCTGTGTGCTAGGCCTAAATATATGCCAATGGACTGTTGCAGTGGTGGGTGACGTGAAGCCTCATTCTCTGCTATGACATGCAGACTGATTCTCTGCTGTCATGAAGCCAGATTGTCTGTTACGGGACCTCTCTGCTCTGCCTGTGTGCTAGGCCTAAATATATGCCAATGGACTGTTGCAGTGGTGGGTGACGTGAAGCCTCATTCTCTGCTATGACATGCAGACTGATTCTCTGCTGACATGAAGCCAGATTGTCTGTTACGGGACCTCTCTCCTCTGCCTGTGTGTGTGCTGGGCCTAAATATATGCCAATGGACTGTTGCAGTGGTGGCTGACGTGAAGCCTCATTCTCTGCTATGACATGCAGACTGATTCTCTGCTGACATGAAGCCAGATTCTCTGTTACGGGACCTCTCTCCTCTGCCTGTGTGTGTGCTGGGCCTAAATATATGCCAATGGACTGTTGCAGTGGTGGCTGACGTGAAGCCTCATTCTCTGCTATGACATGCAGACTGATTCTCTGCTGACATGAAGCCAGATTGTCTGTTACGGGACCTCTCTCCTCTGCCTGTGTGCTAGGCCTAAATATATGCCAATGGACTGTTGCAGTGGTGGCTGACGTGAAGCCTCATTCTCTGCTATGACATGCAGACTAATTCTCTGCTGACATGAAGCCAGATTGTCTGTTACGGGACCTCTCTCCTCTGCCTGTGTGTGTGCTGGGCCTAAATATATGCCAATGGACTGTTGCAGTGGTGGCTGACGTGAAGCCTCATTCTCTGCTATGACATGCAGACTGATTCTCTGCTGACATGAAGCCAGATTCTCTGTTACGGGACCTCTCTCCTCTGCCTGTGTGTGTGCTGGGCCTAAATATATGCCAATGGACTGTTGCAGTGGTGGCTGACGTGAAGCCTCATTCTCTGCTATGACATGCAGACTAATTCTCTGCTGACATGAAGACAGATTCTCTGTTACGGGACCTCCCTCCTCTGCCTGGGTGCTGGGCCTAAATATATGCCAATGGACTGTTGCAGTGGTGGCTGACGTGAAGCCTCATTCTCTGCTATGACATGCAGACTAATTCTCTGCTGACATGAAGACAGATTCTCTGTTACGGGACCTCTCTCCTCTGCCTGGGTGCCGGGGCCTAAATATCTGAGAATGGACTGTTCCAGTGGTGGTTTCAAAGGAAAGGACCGGCACTTCGCTGATGTAGATCACAATGTAGATTTATTCAGTCACATATTCAAAATGGCATAGTGACGCGTTTCAGCACAGATGTGCTTTCATCAGACTGCATAAAACATCTTACACTCCAGCTATTTATACATAAATGAAACACAAAGGAACTGACATCATCAAAGAAGCTCCGCCTCCCTCATTAAATAAAATTCGCATATCAAATAATCGCAATGAAAAATTCGCTTTGAAAAATTCGCAATTGAAAATTCGCAACTGAAAATTCGCAATTGAAAATTGAAAATTCGCAATTGAAAATTCGCAACTAAAAATTCGCAACTGAAAATTCGCAATTGAAAATTCGCAAAAAACATATCCACTCTATACTGGCGAAGATTTTCAGTCACATAGTCCATTCTTGCAGTGATTAATCACGCTGAAGAAAAAAAGAAATATATTTATCAGATTGCATAAGGCCGAATGCCTTATAGGAAGCAGGACACATTGTACTCACGATTGAGGCCCCTGGGCTCCATTGTCTGAAGACGATGGATCCAGTAAGCCTCCCTTTTCAATAACAATTTATTTCTGTCACCCCCTCGACGGGGTAATGATACACCTTCAATAATCTGATACCTCAACTGCGAGATGTTGTGTTTTTTATCATAAAAATGAAGGGGTATTGGGAGTAATAAATTCTGTTTACGGATAGTAGATTTGTGTTTACTTAGTCTGTCCTTCATTCTCATTGAGGTTTCCCCCACATATAGTAATCCACATGGACATTTAAGAATGTAAACCACAAATCTACTATCACAAGTGAACGTGCCCCTTATTGGAATATTTTCACCTGAGTGAGGGTGGGAGAAACATGAACCCTTTATAACGCTGGAACAATTGACACAGTTTAAACAAGGAAAAGTGCCCCGTCTAGGTGTAGATAAAGTACTCTGTCCTCTTTCTATTTTATTACTTCCCACATCCGCCCGGACTATTTTATCCCTAATATTTTCTGCCCGTTTATAGCATATCATGGGTGGCCTCTGGAACTCTCCTATCCGTGGATAGGACTTAGATAATATGTGCCAATGTTGATTAACAATAGTCCTAAGGCGCTGGGACCAGGGATGGTATTTAATCACTAAGGGGATCCTTGTTTCTTTCTTAGTTCTATCTGGTGGTGTAATCTCAGCTTTATTACGCTGTATTTTCAATAGATCAGGGGGGTAGCCTCGCTCTCTAAATTTATTGGTCATATCGTCTAATCTTGTTTGACACATATCCCTATCACTAACGATCCGTCTAACCCTCTGGTATTGCCGCCCTGCTTCTTACTAGAATTGTTCCAGTGGTGGGTGACGGGAAGCCAGATTCTCTGCTATGGAACCTCTCTCCAATTGATTTTGGTTAATTTTTATTTATTTAATTTTTATTTTAATTCATTTCCCTATCCACATTTGTTTGCAGGGGATTTACCTACATGTTGCTGCCTTTTGCAGCCCTCTAGCTCTTTCCTGGGCTGTTTTACAGCCTTTTTAGTGCCGAAAAGTTCGGGTCCCCATTGACTTCAATGGGGTTCGGGTTCGGGATCGGGTTCGGATCCCGAACCCGAACATTTCCGGGATGTTCGGCCGAACTTCTCGAACCCGAACATCCAGGTGTTCGCTCAACTCTACCGGTGTCATATAAAAAATTTCAAAAGCAAAAAGGGCTTTACCACATATAACTGCACCACTGAATGGCAAGTAGTCCCTCAATTGAGAGGGGTCGCACATGGCTTGCATGCACTACATGCCTCCAACATAATTCTTGGATCTCTACATGAAAATAATGTATTTGCTGTAAATCGCGAGAGGGGCATTGAAGGAGACATTGACTTCACTAGAGATAAAGAGCAGCAGAGTTTAGCCATCTCTATTTGCTTCCCACTGTTTACTGCTCCTGAAATAAAATTGGGGCAACCAGCTTCAGCTTCAGCTTCCTCTGATGTGTATGCCTACGGAGTCCTTTTGTTATGGCTTTGCACAGGGAGCAAGATTGTTACGCACAATTCTGATGGAACTCCTGATCTTAAGAAACTGGACTTGGACTCCAAAGCAGAGGCTCTCCTGTCATTTTTTGTGCGCTGTGGAGATCAAATGCAGATGGAGCAGACAAAAAATCATGAATGTTTTCAACTTGGTGAAGCTGCTTGATTTAATTGTGAATAGATGGTAAAGGCAAAGTCTGCTGATGTGTTGTCATCAGCATTTTCATTATTTTTACTGCAGGATCCACGACAACATAATTCAGACCATACTGCAAAAGGAGGTGTACAATCACCCATCAATTTTGCCGAAGACAAATTGGTTGAAATAAACATTTTCACCAAAGAAAGGATAATTGAATTTGGTTCATACAGAAGAAAGTCTACTATCACCCATCAATTTTCCCCAAAAAGCCTGTTTCCCATAAAAAATTCACCACTAAGTAATTTGGTCCATTCCGCAAAAGGATGTGTACAATCGCCCATCAATTTTCCCAAAGAATATATGGTTGAAATAAAAAATTTCACCAATAAAAGGATAATTGAATTTGTTTCGTGCAGAAGAAAGTCTACTATCACCTATCAATATTCCCCAAAAAAGCCTGTTTCACATAAAACATTTCACCGTTATGTAATTCGGTCCATCCCGCGAATAGTGCTTCACCACATATAACTGCACCGCTGAACGGCATTTAGGCCCAATATTTTTTTTTTTTTTACATAGAAGGCTTTTCAACAGATAAGTGCAATGATGAACGGCGACTATATTAATATATTTGTATTTCGCCACTAATACATGGCAAACTGGGCTTTAAAATATCTCACTGCACCGCTGAATGGAAAATAGGCCCAATTTTATTTATTTTTTTACACAAAAGGCTTTTCAAAAGATGAATGCAACGATGAACGGCCACTATATTTGTATTTCTCCTCTAATACACGGCAAACTGGGATGTAAAATATCTCACTGCTACGCTGAATGGAAAATAGGCCCTCATTTTTTTCTATTTTTACACAAAAGGCTTTTCAAAAGATAAGTGCAACGATTAACGGCGACTATATATGTATTTTGCCTCTAATACAGGGCAAACTGTAAAATATCTCACTGCACCGCAAATTTATTTTTCCTTTTTCCACTAATACACGCAAAAAAGGGCTTTAAAACAGATAACTGCACTGCTAGACGGCAAAGATATTTTTCCTTTTTCTGCTAATACACGCAAAAAAGGGCTTTAAAACAGAAAACTGCACCGCTGAACATCAAATATATTTTTCTTTTTGCCACTAATACATAACAAAAAGGGCTGTAATTTTCGCACTTTAACTCACAACGGCTAATAAGCCCCTTTCCCACTAATACAAGCCCAAAAAATGCTTAAAAAACATTATGGGCGAGGGCCTGCTGAAGAGCTGACCATCTAAAAACTTTTGTGGGCGAGGGCCTGCTGCCGAGATGACCATCTAAAAAATTTTGTGGGCGAGGGCCTGCTGCTGAGCTGACAGTCTAAAAATTTAGGGGTGAGGGTCTGCTGCTGAGCTGACCCTCTAAAACATTATGGTTGAGGGCCTGCTGGTGACCCTCAAAAACATTATGGGTGGGGGCCTGCTACTGAGCAGACCCTCTAAAACATTAGCAGTGAGGCAGCCTAATAAGCATGTTGATATGATGGAGGAGGAGGACAAGAAAAGGGAGATTGAACCATATACCCTTTTTAGTGGTGGAAGGGGTGCATGGGAATACAGTGTATTCAATACACCATAATCCTGGGGCAATCCAGGCCTTGTTTATTTTTATAATAGTCAACCGGTCAGCATTTCAGTTGACAGGCAGATGCGTTTATCAGTTATTATGCCCCCAGCAGCACTAAATACACACTCTGATAAAACGCCGGCGGCGGGGCAGGCCAGCACCTCCAAGGCATAGAGCGGCAGTTTGTGTCACGTGTCCAGCTTGGACACCCAATAGTTGTAAGGCACACAGGGATCACTGATGTTGCTCACACGGTCTTATACGTACTCCTTCACCATCTTCCAAAATTTTTCCTCCTTGTGACACTAGGCCACACATCAGGGTGAGGGTTCTTTTGGGGTGTCATGAAACTGTCCCAGGCTTTGCAGAGGGTTGCCCTGCCTCTGTTGGAACTGTTGTATGTTCCCCTAGTCTTCACTACTGGATTGGACAAGGAACTACTTACTCTGCAGCCAGCGTTGTGAGCTGGACATTTTTGAAGCAATTTTTCCACTAGGACCTTATGGTATTGCACCATTTTTCTTGTCCTCTCCACCACAGGAATGAGAGATAAGAAGCTTTCTTTGTAGCGGGGGTTGAGAAGGGTGAAAAACAGTAACCAAAATGCGTACAACGCGAGGGTCACGGGAAAGGCAGCCTAACGTAAAGTCAGCCATGTGTGCCAAAGTCCCAACAAACAAGACTTCACTGTCCTCATCAGGAGGATGCCTCTCAATCTCCTCATCCTCTTCCTCCTCTTTTACCCATCCATGCTGAACAGATGGAATAAAACTTCCATGGGTACTACCCTCTGTAGCGGAGGCAACTGTCTCCTGCTCCTCCTCATCATCCAATTTGTGCTGAGAAGACAAACTGAGGGTGGTCTGGCTTTCAACCTGTTTACTGTCTTCCCAATTTCCTCCTCTTCCACATGCAAAGCATCAGCCTTAATTGTGAGCAGAGAGTGTTTGAGTAGACACAGAAGTAGGATGGTTATGCTGATAATAGAGTTATCGCCGCTCACCATCTGTGTTGATTCCTCAAAGTTGCATAAAACCTCACAGAGGTCAGACATCAGTGCCCAATCGTCGCTTGTGAAGAGCAGAAGCTGATTGGAAAGGTGTCGATTAGGTTACAGCTGATATTCCACTACTGCCCTCTGCTGATCACAAAGCCTGGCCAACATGTAGAATGTGGAGTTCCAGCATGTGCTCACTTTGCCCAACAGTTGCTGAGCTGGCAATTGCAAGCTCTGCTGCAGTGTTGCCAGACCGGCAGAAGATGATTTGCGGAAATGGGCACACAAGCGGTGCACCTTCAACAGTAGCTTAGGCAAATTGGGGTAGGTTTTGAGAAACTGCTGAACCACTAGGTTGAACACATGGCCATGCAAGGTATGTGTGTGAGATTGTCGAGTTTCATAGTCACCAACAAGTTATGGCTATTATCAGACACAACTATGCCTAGTTGTAGGTTGAGTGGCGAGAGCCACAGCTCAGTCTGGTCCCTTATCCCCTGACATAGCTTTTGTGACGGTGTGATGTTTGTCACCTAAGCAAATCAGTTTAATACCAACCTGTTGCCGCTTCCCCACTGCAGTGCTACACTGCTTTCAGCTACTGAATGATGGCTGACTGGTGATGATAATTCAGAGGTGGAAGTGGAGGAGGAGGCGGTGGAGGAGAAGGGGAGGTTGCAGCGACTAACGTAGATGGCAGCGGAAACACTGATGTAAGTAGGGCCCGCAATCTTTGGCGTTGATAGCATCTGTGCCATCCCAGGGTACGACTTGCTCCCAGCCTCTACAATGTTCACCCATTGCATTACCTGTTGCAATGCAACCAACCGCCTGGTCGCACTGGTCTGACTTCGAGAGCGTTGTCCTGCACCACCCTGCAAACTGGAACATGAAGCTAGGTATAGTGGATAATTTTTTTTATTGTGCTCTGGCAGCAGGCACAGTTTCAACTCGCCCAGGGCAACGGCATCTGCGTGCAACATCAGCATCACGGACACTTCCCTGTCCCTTACTGCTAGGCTTCTTTGTATTAAATGTAATATATGCTTAAAAGTATGTCACACGTACAGTAGCATAAGATTTGTAAATGTAAGCTCAAAAAAATTAAAAAAGGTATTTGGGATGTAGAAACGTTACACAGGAGAAATACCGAAGATAATATCGCTGATGTCAGCAGCGGCTAAAATAAAATTACAGGGAATGTCCCAGGCATTGGGGAAGTGGAAACGTTACACAGAAGAAATGCCGCAGAATATGTAGCTGATGTCAACAGCGGCTAATAAAAAATTACAGGAAATGTCAAAGGTATTTGGGATGTTGAATTGTTACACAGGAGATACACCGCAGATAATGTCAATGCTGTCTGCGGCGGCTAATAAAAAATTACAGGGAATAACACAGGTATTTGGTATGTGGAAACGTTACATAGGAGAAATACCGCAGATAAAGTCGCTGATGTCAGGGAATGTGACAGGTATTTGGGATGTGGAAACGTTACACAAGAGAAATGCAGCTGATAAAGTCACTGATGTCAGCAGCGGCTAATATAATATTACAGGATATGTCATAGGTATTTTGGATATGGAATTCTTACACAGGAGATATGCATTAAATAATGTCGCTTATGTCAGCAGCTGCTAATATAAAATTAAACGGAATGTCATAGGTATTTTGGATGTGGAAACGTTACACAAGAGAAATACCGCAGATAATTTTGTTGATGTAAACAGTAGAGATGTTGCGAACATAAAATTTTCCGTTCGCGAGCGGCGAACTCGAATTTCTACAAATGTTCGCGAACGTGTGAACCGGGTGAACCGCCATTGACTTCTATAGGCAGGCAAATTTTAAAACCCACAGGGACTCTTTCTGGCCACAATAGTGATGGAAAAGTTGTTTCAAGGGGACTAACACCTGGGCTGTGGCATGCCGGAGATCCATGGCAAAACTCCCATGGAAAATTACATAGTTGACGCAGAGTTGGATTTTAATCCATAAAGGGCATAAATCACCTAACAATCCAATTTTTTTTGAACAACGTGGTTTAAAACATCCAGTGTGTGTATACGATCAGGTATGATGTTGTATCAATCAGGTAGTGTAAGGGTTACGCCCACTTCACAGACATTGACAGACCAAACTCCCCTTTTAATGCACCGCAAAAAACCACAAACAGTCCATTTGCCCAACTGCAAACTTCCCATTTGCACAAGGTTGGATACCAAGCTAGCCATGTCCCGTTGATGTCATTGAAGGTTTCTTCCTCCACCCAGCCACGTACAACACCAAGGGTCTCAGAAAGATGAATTGAATAGATTTTTCGAATGGGGAGATGGTTAAAAAAAGCGCTGGCTCCCTCACCTTTCTTTGAATCCACGGTCACTGCGTCTGTGCGGTGCAATTTACTGTCCCACCCGATATGAGTGCTATTTTCTATAGTTCTCTCTTCTCATCAGTTTAATCCCTGTTACGTCCCCAATCTGGGGTTCATTTATTAAATGGATTTTTCGAACGGGGAGATGGTTAAAAAAAACGCTGGCTCCCTCCCCTTTGTTTGAATCCACGCCACGGTCACTGCGTCTGCGCCGTGCAATTTACTGTCACACCCGATATGAGTGGTATTTTCTGTAGTACTATTCTCATCAGTTTAATCCCTGTTACGTGACGTCCCCAATCTGGGGTCCATTTATTAAATAGATTTTTCGAACGGGGAGATAGTTAAAAAAACGCTGTCTCCCTCCCCTTTGTTTGAATCCACGCCACGGTCACTGCGTCTGCGCCATGCCATTTACTGTCACACCCGATAGGAGTGCTATTTTCTGTAGTACTATTCTCATCAGTTTAATCCCTGTTACGTCCCATATCAGGGTGGGATTGCCTTTTTGTGAAAAAAAATTTAGGCCGGGTACCTTCGACTGCCTTCACAGTGACAGACCAAACTCTGATACACCAAACTGAATTGATTTTAGGAACTGGGAGATGGAAAAAGCAGCTTGGTCGGTCCTCTTACTCCCAAGTTGGGGCACTGCGCGTGCACGGAGCAATGTGCTGTGACACCCTATATGAGTGGTGTCTTAACTAGTACTATTCCTGTCAGTTTAATCCCTGTTACGTCCCCTATCCGGGGATGTGCGTGGAATTTATTAATCATTGTTGAATTAACGAACCATTACGACATCCTGGAATAATTTAGTTCTGAGCTTTGTACTTGATTTGTATTGGAATTGATGGGGATTTTTTACATTGTCTGCATTATTTCTAATAAACTATTAAGAGACTTTATTATGATTTTTATTTTATTTTATGTATTAAAAACCCACCCATACAACTTAAAAAAATAAAATACATTTTTTTAATTTTTTTCTATAAAAAAAAATGCAGCCGTCCCGATCGCTTTTGGTCTGATCATAATGAAGCAACAGCCTTATCATCTGGGGTGTGGCAACATTGCCAACACACTCATAGAGGTGATGATCGCTTCATTGTGATGCGCAAGCCCCTTCACCACAATAAGGTAATAATCACGAAAGGGGAATTGACAGTTGTATGTGCCTTTTTTTTTGTTTTGTTTTTGCAGCCACAGTGCAGCACCAGAGGCCAGAAAAATTAGGCATGCACACATGCCTGAAAAACAGTGTTATTGTTGCAGCCACTGTTGTAGCAGCGGCCGGAAAAATTGATGTTTTCAAAGCAGAAAGGTGACTAAAATATTGCGGCTTGAACCCTAGTTGGTGGCGGAGAATTCACGAAAGTCATCCGGTATGCAGACATTAAATACAGAAGCGTGGGGACCATTTTGAGGCCAAGGCATGTCATCAGGCCTTTTGTTAGTTAAACGTATCCCCTACTGTCAGTCCCTTCGGGATCCATGCCTCATTCATCTTAGTGAAGGTGACGTAATCAACACTTTTTTGACCGATGCAACTTCTTTTGTCAGTGACAATGCCTCCTGCTGCACTGAAGGTCCTTTCTGACAGGATACTTGAAGTGGGGCAGGCCAGAAGTTCTATCGCAAACTGGGATAGCTCAGGCCACAGGTCAAGCCTGCACACCCAGTAGTCAAGGGGTTCACCGCTCCTCAGAGTGTCGATATCTGCAGTTAAGGCGAGGAAGTCTGCCATCTGTCGGTCGACTCGTTCTCTAAGGCTGGATCCCGAAGGGCTGTGGCGATGTGTAGGACTGAAAAAGCTCTGCATGTCCTCCATCAACAACACATCTGTAAAGCGTCCTGTCCTTGCCGCCGTGGTCGTGGTAGGAGGAGGATTACTTTGACCTCTTCCCCAGTTAGATTCCCGTTGTGCTGTGACATCCCCCTTATAAGCTATGTAAAAGATATTTTTTAGTTTGGTTTTGAACTGCTGCATCCTTTCTGACTTCCGGTAATTTGGAAACATTTCCGCCACTTTCTGCTTATAATGGGGGTCTAGTAGCGTGGCCACCCAGTACAGGTCGTTCTCCTTCATCCTTTTTATACAAGGGTCCCTCAACAGACATGACAGCATGAAAGACCCCATTTGCACAAGGTTGGATGCCGAGCTACTCATTTCCCGTTCCTCCTCTTCACTGATGTCATTGACGGTCTGTTCTTCCCCCCAGCCACATACAACACCACGGGTCCCAGATAGGTGACAACAACGAGCACCCTGGGATGCCTGCTAAGGCTGGTCTTCCTCCTCCTCAAAGCCACATTCCTCCTCTGACTCCTCTTCCTCATACTCCTCTTGCATTGTTGCTGCAGGTCCGGCAAGCGATGATGACAAGGCTGTTTCTGGTGGTGATGGTGACCACAACTCTTCCTCTTCACGCTCATCTACAGCCTGATCCAGCACTCTTCGCAGGGAACGCTCCAGGAAGAAAAGAAATGGGATGAGGTTGCTGATGGTGCCTTTGGTGCGACTGACTAGGTTTATTACCTCCTCAAAAGGACGCATGAGCCTACAGGCATTGCGCATGAGCGTCCAGTAACGTGGCAAAAAAATTCCCAGCTCCACAGAGGCTGTCCTAGCACCCCGGTCATACAAATACTCGTTGACGGCTTTTTCTTGTTGGAGCAGGCGGTCGAACATTAGGAGTGTTGAATTCCAACGTGTCGGGCTGTCGCAAATCAAGCGCCTCACTGGCATGTTGTTTCGGCGCTGAATGACTGAAAAGTGCGCCATGGCAGTGTAGGAATGCCTGAAATGGCCACACACCTTCCTGGCCTGCTTGAGGACGTCCTGTAAGCCTGGGTACTTAGACACAAAGCGTTGTACGATGAGATTCAACACATGTGCCATGCACAGCACATGTGACAACTTGCCCAAATTCAATGCCATCAACAAATTGCTACCATTGTCACACACAACTTTCCCGATCTCCAGTTGATGCGGTGTCAGCCACTGGAGATCAGGGCGGACAGAAGTGCTGGTCCGGTGTGGCTCTCTGCTTTCAGGCAAGTCAACCCCAAGACAGCGTGACACTGTCGTATCCGGGATGTGGAATAGCCCCTGGGGAGCTGGGGGGATTTAGTTTATGTGCAGCCAGACGCCGCAGCAGAAGAGGACTCAGCCGAGGAGGTTATGGAAGAGGATGGAGTAGGAGGAGTAGAGGAGGTGGCAGTAGGCCTGCCTGCAAGTCGTGGCGGTGTCACCAACTCCGCTGCAGAGCCACGCATTCCATGATTGGCAGCCGTCAGCAGGTTGACCCAATGCGCAGTGTAGGTGATATACCTGCCCTGACCGTGCTTTGCAGACCAGGTATCAGTGGTCAGATGGACCCTTGCCCTAACACTGTATGCCAGAGATGCCATGACTTCCTTTTCAATCACTGATTAGAGGTTTGGGATTGCCTTATTAGAAAAAAAAAATTGTCCGGGTACCTTACACTGTGGTGTCCCAATAGCGACAAATTTTTTGAAGGCCTCAGACTCCACCAGCTGGTATGGTAAAAGCTTGCGGGCTAAGAGTTCCATCAAGCCAGCTGTCAGACGCCGGGCAAGGGGGTGGCTCCGTGACATTGGCTTCTTACGCTCAAACATTTCCTTTACAGACACCTGACTGTGGGCAGAAGAGATGGAACTGCTCAAGGTGAGAGGCGGAGTGGCGGGTGGTTGAGAGGGGGCAAGGAGGACAGCAGTGGTTGACGTGGCTGAAGATGCTGGAACAGGAGGAGGATGGTGGCTTTGAGCTTGTGTGCTGCTTCTACTCGTCATCATGTGTTGATCCCATATACTGACTATAATGTTGCTGCATATACTATAATGTTGCTGATGTCAGCAACGACTAATTAAAAATTACAGTAAAGAATGTAAGCTACAGCAGCATCTCCAAAAACAGAGCTTCTTTATTTAGACTCCCATGGTACGATTTACAAAAAGTGGCATTTTAAGTTGTAGGAATGCAGCAGCCGAGCCAAACGACCCCAGATCCAAGGCGGTCAAGATGAATGTAGTAAAGAATGTGTGCTGCTCTTATCCTTTATTTTTTGCTAATGAAAAATTAGAGGGAATGTCATAGGTATTTGGGATGTGGAAACGTTACATAGGATAAATACCGCAGATAATGTCGCTGATGTCAGCAGAGGCTAATATAATATTACAGGGAATGTCATAGGTATTTTGGATTTGGAACTGTTACACATGATAAATATATCAAATAATGTCGGTGATGTCAGCAGCGGCTAATATGAAATTACATGGAATGTCACAGGTATTTTGGATGTGGAAACTTTACAAAAGAGAAATACCGCTGATAATGTTGTTGATGTCAACATAGTAACATAGTACATAAGGCCGAAAAAAGACATTTGTCCATCCAGTTCGGCCTGTTATCCCGCAAGTTGATCCAGAGGAAGACCCCTCTCTAGTAGCTATAGCCTGTAATATTATTAAGCTCCAGAAATACGTCCAGGGCCCTCTTGAATTCCTTTATTGTACTCACCATCACCACCTCCTCAGGCAGAGAGTTCCATATTCTCACTGCTCTTACCGTAAAGAATCCTTTTCTATGTTTGTGTACAAACCTTCTTTCCTCCAGACGCAGAGGATGTCCCCTCGTCACAGTCACAGTCCTGGGGATAAATAGCTGATGGGATAGATCTCTGTACTGACCCCTGATATATTTATACATATTAATTAGATCTCCCCTCAGTCATCTTTTTTCTAAAGTGAATAACCCTAATTTTGATAATCTTTCAGGGTACTGTAGTTGCCCCATTCCAGTTATTACTTTAGATGCCCTCCTCTGGACCTTCTCCAGCTCTGCTATGTCTGCCTTGTTTACAGGAGCCCAGAACTGTACACAGTACTCCATGTGTGGTCTGACTAGTGGCTAATAAAAAATTACAAGGAATGTCATAGGTATTTGGGATGTGGAATCACTACACAGTAGAAATTCAGCAAATAATGTCGCTGATGTCACAAGCGACAAAAAAAAAGAACAATTACAAGGAATGTGACATGTATTTGGGATGTGAAAACGTCACTTAGGAGATATCCCACTGATAATGTTGCTGATTTTAGCAGCAGCTAATATAAAATTACAAGGAAAGTCACAGGTATTTGGGATGTGGAAACGTTACACAGGAGAAACACTACAGATAATGTTGCAGATATCACTAGCGGCTAATAAAAAAATGACAGAGAATGTCACAGGTATTTGAGATGTGGAAATATTACAAAGGAGAAATACCGCAGATAATATCGCTGATGTTAGCAGTGGCTAAGATAAAATTATAGTCAATGTCATAGGTATTTGGGATGTGGAATCGTTACACAGAAGAAACACAGCAGATAATGTCAATACTGTCACTAGCGTCTAATAAAAAACTTACAGGGAATGTCACAGGTATTTGGGATGTGGAAACGTTAAACAGGAGAAATACCGCCTATAATTTTGCAGATCTCTGCAGTGGCTAATATAAAATTACAGGGAATGTCACATGTATTTTGGATATAGAAAAGTTACCGAAGAGAATTACCGCAGATAATGTGACTGATGTCAGCAACGGATAATATAAAATTACAGGGAATGTTGCAGGTATTTGGGATGTGGAAACATTACACAGGAGAAATACAGCTGATAATGTCGCTAATGTCAGCAGCGACTAATAAATAATTACAGGGAATGTCATAGCTATTTGGGATGTGGAAACGTTACACAGGATTAATACCATAGGATAATTTTGCTGATGTCAACAGCGACTAATATAAAATTGCAGGGAATGTCATAGGTATTTTGGATTTGGAAACGTTACATAGTAGAAATAGAGCAGATAATGTCGCTGATGTCAGCAGTGGCTAATAAAAAATTACATGGTGTGTGACAGGTATTTTGGATATGGAAATGTTACCGAGGAGAAATATCGCAGATAATGTTGCTGATGTCACTAGCGGCTAATTGAACATTAAGGCTGTATTCACACATCCGCAATATGTTTTGCGGATACACGGAGACACGGATCCGCAAAACACGGAAAGCGGCAATGTGCTTTCCGCATTTTGCGGACCGCACATTGCCGACATAATAGAATATGCCTGTTCTTGTCCGCAATTGCGGACAAGAATAGGACATGTTCTATTTTTTTGCGGAAACGGAAGCACGGATGCGGAAGTGCGGATCTGCAAATGTGGATGCGGACAGCACATTCCGTCCCCATAGAGAATGAATGGGTCCGCACCCTTTCCGCAAAATTGCGGAAAGGATGCGGACCCATTTTGCGGACATGTGAATGGAGCCTTAAGGGAATGTCACAGGTATTTTTGATGTAGAAACATTAAACAGGAGAAATACCGACTGTAATGTTGCTGATCTCAGCAGCGGCTAATATAAAATTACAAAGAATGTCATAGGTATTTGGGATGTGGAAAAGTTAACAAGGAGAAATACTGCAGATAATGTCACTGATGTCAGCAGCGGCTAATATAAAATTACAGGGAATGTCATAGGTATTTTGGATGTGGAAACATTACACAGGAGAAATTCTGCAGATAATGTCACTGATGTCAGCAGTGGCTAATATAAATTTCAGTAAATGTCACAGGTATTTTGGATGTGGAAACGTTAAACAGGAGAAATGCCGCAGATAATGTCGCTGATGTCACCAGAGGCTAATATAAAATTACAGGGAATGTCACAGGTATTTTGGGATGTGGAAACGTTGCATAGGAGAAATACCATAGATAATGTCGCTGAAGTTAGCAGCGGCTTATAAAACATTTCAGGGAATGTCATAGGTATTTGGGATGTGGAAACATTACAGAAGAGAAATGCCGCAGATAATATCGCTGATGTTAGCAACGGCTAATATAAAATTACAGGAATGTCACAGCTATTTGGGATTTGGAAACGTTACACTGGAGAAATACAGCAGATAATGTTCCTGATGTCACTAGCAGCTAATATAAAATAACAGGGAATGTCATAGGTATTTTGGATGTGAAAATGTTATTCAGGAGAAATACCGCTGATATGTCGCTGATGTCAGCAGCGACTAATATAAAATTAGAGGGAAAGTCACAGGTATTTTGGATATGGAAACTTTACCAAGGAGAAACGCCGCAGACAGTGTCGCTGATGTCAGCATCGGCTAATATGAATTTTCAGATTATGTCATAGGTTTTTGGGATATGGAAACATTATAAGGGAGAAATACCACAGATAATGTCGCTGATGTTAGCAGCAGATAATAAAAAATTTCTGAGAATGTTACAGGTATTTTGGATATAGAAACGTTACCGGGGAGAAATACAGCAGATAATGTAGCTGATGTCAGCATTGGCTAATATAAAATTACAGTAAATGTAATAGGTATTTTGGATGGGGAAATGTTACACAGGAGAAATAATGTCGCTGATGTCAGCAATGGCAAATAATACATTACAGGGAATGTCACAGGTAATTGGGATGTGGAAATGTTACACAGGAGATATGCCGCAGATAATGTCGCCGAAGTCACCAGCGGCTAATAAATAATAACGGGGAATGTCATAGGTATTTGGGATGTGGAAACATTACACAGGATAAATACCACAGATAATGTCGATTATGTCACCAGCAGCAAAAAAATTACAAGGAATGTCACAGGTATTTTGGATGTGGAAACTTTAAACAGGCGAAATACCGACTATAATGTTGCTGATGTCAGTAGCTGCTAATATAAAATTACTGTGAATGTCACAGGTATTTTGGATATGGAAAAATTTCCAAGGATAAATACCGCAGATAATGTCGCTGATGTCACCAGCGGCTAATAAAAAAATACAGGGAATGTCATAGGTATTTTGGATGTGAAAACTTTATTCAGGAGAAATAACGCAGATATGTCGCTGATGTCAGCAGCGACTTATATAAAATTAGAGGGAAAGTAACAGATATTTTGGATATGGAAACTTTGCCAAGGAGAAATGCTGCAGATAATGTCGCTGATGTCAGCGACGGCTAATATGAAATTACAGGGAATGTCATAGGTGTTTGGGATATAGAAACGTTACAAAGGAGAAATACCGCAGATAATGTCGCTGATGTCAGCATCGGCTAATATAAAATTACAGGAAATGTAATAGGCATTTTGGGTGGCGAAATGTTACACAGGAGATATGCCGCAGATAATGTCGCCGAAGTCACCAGGGTCTAATAAATAAAAACGGGGAATGTCATAGGTATTTGGGATATGGAAACATTACACCGGATAATTACCATAGATAATGTTGATTATGTCAACAGTGGCAAAAAAAAAATGACAAGGAATGTCACAGGTATTTGAAATGTGGAAACGTCACATAGGAGAAATACCGCTGATAATGTAGCTGATGTCAGCAGCGGCTAATATAAAATTACAGGGAATGTCATAGGTATTTGAGATATTGAAATGTTACATAGGTGTTATACCGCAGATAATGTCAAAGCTGTCACTAGCGGCTAATAATTAAAGGGAATGAATTAACCCCACCAGAGCGTTTAGCTTGGGGGGAAGCATGGGGGCAATGACACCATAGGTATTATATAATTAGGATTTAGGTAGGATCCATGTTTCTTTCCCCTGTTTGTCTTTTCCCGCCCTTTTTTCTATTACAGGTAAATTTACCTCAGAAAATGTGATACCTGCAGTCTAGAAGATTCCAGCTGTACAAGTGATGAGCGCAGCTGATTGGTTGCTGACTGTTGCTGGGAGAGATTTCCAGCCCTCTGATTTGTTGTTGGTTTAGTGGCGGGAATCTGTTCCCCTTTATATTTACAGGTTCGGCGGAGCTGGCTCAGATGTGCCTGAAGAACTGACCAGCGTGGGACATGGAAGAACTCCTGCAGCAGCTGATGAAGAGAGCGGGGTCCGCCGGCAGAGAAGAGTGGCTGCGGAGCTGTTTGAAGATGCCGGCGCCGCTGCTATCAAGCCCATCTGAAGTGCTGACATCGCCGCCGAGCTCATCTGTACCGCCGCTGGGGTCCCCGATGTTACCACCGCCGCCGCCGCCTCTGGAGCCGCCACCACCGCCAGCTGCTGAAGAAAGTCCGGTGCCAGCATGGGGAAGCCGTCCGGAGCAGCGCACCACCAGAGGATCCAGCGGCCGTTTCCGGGAGGAGGAGGCTGCAGCGCTACCCAGCAAAAGAGCTAGGAGTGCAGGGAGCGCTTGTACTCCTCCCCCGGGGGCGGGGCGTCGGCGCAGCACCAATCGGAGAAGAGCAGCTTCTCAGAATGGCCGGCAGTCCTCCAGGATCAGAGAGTCTGGAGGGCAGAGCGGCAGTTCCTATACAGAAGGTGTTCTCACTGGTGGGGAACGTCATCAGGATGCTGCCAGTGAGGAGCTGCAGCAGGAAGTGGAGCAGCAGATCCTGCAGGATGATTTACAGGGGCTGCCTGTTGAGAGGCTCCCACCTCTGCTGGTTGAGCCATCTCCAGGCCCCCTGGGAAGATCACCACACCTATCATCTGCCTATGGTCCACGCCAGGAAGGACAGCCAGTGGGTGAGAACATCAATGTTGTTCCCTTGTCTGAGTCGTCTGTGTTAAATGGTCTGGTTAAGCTGCTAGCTGAGTTTTCTAGCAGGCATATGGTTCATGCTGCTTCAGATGTCTGGAGCAGTGGTCAAAGTACGGCGGTTATTCCGTCTGGTGTTAGTAATGCTGGTAGTGTGGTGCCTGTGATGGAGAGAGGCGCAGGGGTTAAGGAGACTTGTTTAAAGGATGCACTAGCTTGTGAAGTATCTCCTTTAGGTTATCATCTTAGTGCAACTATGAAGGAGCGTATTTGGCGGATGGAATACGTGGAATTAATGGCGTTATTACCGTCCGCCAAAGATAGTGCGTTCAAGAAGGATGAGAAAATGGAAGATGATAAGAAACGCTTATGAGAAAATGGAAGATGATAAGAAACGCTTTCCCCCTAGATCATTTAATAATTGGCTTCAGGCATTTTGTGTTTATGCTGCGGTTTTGGGGGAGAAGCACTCTGAGCTATGTTCAGGACTTTTCCAGCATTTGCATATTGTTACTGAAGCCTATAGGAATTTTGGCGGGATGGCTTGGTTTCATTACGATGAGACATTCCGCCAAAAGTTAGCTGTCCATCCATCCCTTAAATGGGGTGTGAAGGACATTGGGCTATGGGTAAATTTAATGTTGCCGCAAAAAACTATACCGGCAAAGCCACCGGCGTCGGCTCAGACTGTTATGAGGAAAGGCGGTTGCTTTGCTTATAACGAGGCTACCTGTCAATGGTTAAATAATTGCCGTTTTAAACATGAATGTTCTTTTTGTGGGGGGTTCCATCCAGGGCCAGACTGGCCTACCGGGATACCGGGAAATTTCCCGGTAGGCCGCCGGCCCTGGGGCCGCTTTAAGATGTGCCTGCAGTTTTTCGGTGGCCGGCGGGCCGAATCCGAAAGCTCTGATGTAGTGGTGGCCGGTAGGTGGAGCTGAGCAGGCCGGCCTCCGTGGGAGCGGCACTGCTCCCTCCGACCACCTGGTGTCGCTAAGAGCGGCACCCCGTGATCCTCCTGGCCCGGCCTGGCTGTTCTGTGTGTGGCCGCCCCTCTCTTCCTGCAAGTGGCCTCAGGCTCCCGCCGCCTCACCTCCAGATTCAATATGCCGGGCCCAGGCCGCAGACCGGAAGCAGAGCCCGACCCCTATGTATGCCGCCGTCATGACCGATGCCCTGAGCGGACTTGAGGAGCCGCAAATACTGGGGGTAAGAAGGGGCCAGGCTGTGCCCACATGTGACTGTGCAGGCTGTCAGGGTTATGTAGTGTATATTATTTACATACAGTCTTATAAATTATAAGACTGTATGTACACTAATATACACTACATAACCCTGGCAGCCTGCACAGTCACATGTGGGCACATCCCTGGCATCCAAAATATATCACAGAGAGCTATACGGTGCAGTATAGCTTATAATGCACAGTATAGCTCTCTGTGACATGTATTGGATGCCAGGGCTGTGCCCACATGTGACTGTGCAGGCTGTCAGGGTTATGTAGTGTATACTATTAGTTTACATACAGTCTCCAGTTTACAGGAATCTCAAGGAGTGACAACTGCTGGGCAGATCCGCTTCTAGGATCTGGGCACCATGGACATTCTGTAGCCCTCACATGCTTCTTTATGCGTCACAGCAAGGAGATTGGGGCAATTGACAGCAGGGCTCTGGCTGGAGGTAGCACTTTGTGAAAGGTTGTCACACAGGTTGTCAGGGGCTGGGAGTGGAGAACATCTTGGTGTGTAACCTGGTGTCACTGTGCTGTACAAAGGATCTGCTGGGCATGGTGCCTCTACAGAGGGCAGGGAATCAGATTGACTGAGGAGGGCTTGTACTTTGGAGAAGAATATGTGGCTTCATGTGACAGAGGAATGGCACAGAAGATTGTGTGGATGAGGATACGCCGTGTCTCCAGGAGATCTGCCCCTGACATCTCCAAGTGACAGACCCTGTTGGACCCCCCAGGCACCCTGCACACATTATAAATGCACAGTATAGATTTCCCTGATATGTATTGAATGCCCACATGTGGCGAGTGGCGGTGCATTATACACAGCAGCACGGCTGCTGTGTATAATGCTGTTGTACGATAGCGGCTTCCCCAATAAGCTTATGCAAGCTCCCTGCTTTCCTCGGTGGCTCTCCTGAAAGCCCCCTCCCAGTCCCACACCGCTGCCCCTGCCAGTGTCACTGGTGCCCAGGAGAAGCAGCCGGTCCCCTCTACTGGAGTTCAACAGCACCCTGTTGCCCCGACCCCTTTCATGCCGTAGTAACAGTCCCTACCCCTGCCTTTACCTCCAGAGCTGCTTTTTATCCAGAGCCCAGAGCCTCCCACATCACCTCCACTATGGTTGCAGGACATTGCATCACCGGTGTGGGCACAGAGGGCTCCGGGTGCATGCACAGAGCAGACCTGGGGACAGGGTGGCAGCGCTTCCTGGCTTCAGACTGTCAGATCTGATCACAAGTTGGCACCAGCCATACATACAGGAAGGCTCTGTGTGCAGGGTGCCAGGGGGGGTCCAGCAGTGTCTGTCACTTGGAGATGTCAGGGGCAGAGCTCCTGGAGACACGACGTATCCTCATCCACACAATCTTCTGTGCGATTCCTCTGCTCTGTCACATGAAGCCACATATACTTCTCCAAAGTACAAGCCCTCCTCAGTCAACCTGATTCCCTGCCCTCTGTGGAGGCACCATGCCCAGCAGATCCTTTGTACAGCACAGTGACACCAGGTTACACACCAAGATGTTCTCCACTCCCAGCCCCTGACAACCTGTGTGACAACCTTTCACAAAGTGCTACCTCCAGCCGGAGCCCTGCGGTCAACTGCCCCAATCTCCTTGCTGTGATACATAAAGAAGCATGTGAGGGCTACAGAATGTCCATGGTGCCCAGATCCTAGAAGCGGATCTGCCCAGCTGATGCCACTCCTGGAGATTCCCTTGCTGCTCTCTGTACAGGAGGGGATAGTGATCACACAGCTCTCTGCATCCAGCAGGCTGCTCAGCCTACACACAGGCAGCTCCCAGCAGTCTACTGTGCCTTCCTACATAGAAGCCTGGAGGTCACTTCCAGGCAGCTGAAACTCCATGCATGATGGTCAGAGTGGCTGTGAGAAGCTTGGAGCCCACCACCTCCAGGCAGCTGCACTTCAACAACTTTTCCAGGAGAACCCAGCAACTCTGTGACAGCAGGAAGGGGGTGCCAGTCACTCACTTGTCCCTGTGCAGCCTGCAGCTCCAGTCCTTCTCCTGGTGCTGCTGCTGACATACATTCAAGGGGGACAGAAGGGGAATGGGGTGAGGAAGAGGAGGACAGAGGGGGAAGGCCAGGTACTTACAGGAGGACTATATCTGAGTATAAATTAAAGGGGTTGTTCGGGTTCAGAGCTGAACCCGGACATACCTCCATTTTCACCCCGGCAGCCCCCCTGACTTGAGCATCGGAGCAGTTCATGCTCCGATGCTCTCCTTTGCCCTGCGCTAAATCGCGCAGGGCAAATGCATTTTTTGAAGATCTGGTGACGTACCGGGGCTCTCCATGGGGCTGCCAGGAAGCCCAGTGACGTCACCGTCACTGATGGCCGGGATTTAGCGCTGCCCTAGCCAGTAAAACAGTAATATGAACAATGGGGTTCTACAAAAGAGCTATTGTGGGGCAAAGTTCATATTCGTGTTTACACACGTGTTTTAAAATGAATGCATTCCCCTTTTATAAACAAGTAAATAATGACGCAACGCTGTGGGGCTGGGTGCAACTTTTTCCAGGGCTGGTTTTTATCCCCAGTCCGGCCCTGGTTCCATCCTATGTCCCGTTGCTTTAAAAGGAACTCCCAGTCAGGCCAGCAGCAGCCAAACGTCAGGGAACAGGTGGCAAAAAGCGTGGAGTCCAGTGAAGTTAGCGGAAATGCAACCATGGCTCGCTCTTTATCCAGACCGTCAGAAAGCTGATTTAATTTTCTATGGTTTTTTTATATGGTTTTGAAGTTCCACTTTTTTCTGGCGTTGGCTGCTGTTGGGTTGAGAACTTAAAATCTGTGAGCTTACATAAAGAGGTAGTTCGTAGTAAGATTCAGAAGGAGCTTGATTTGGGGAGGATTGAGGGTCCCTTTTTAGAGCCGCCGTTTGCTAATTATAGGCTTTCTCCTTTGGGCATTGTGCCAAAGAAGGAGCCTGGAGATTTCAGGTTGATTCATCACCTGTCGTTCCCAGAAAAAAGCTCTTTGAACGATATGGTGGATAAATCTAAGGCCTCTGTTTCATACAGGGAGTGCAGAATTATTAGGCAAGTTGTATTTTTGAGGATTAATTTTATTATTGAACAACAACCATGTTCTCAATGAACCCAAAAAACTCATTAATATCAAAGCTGAATATTTTTGGAAGTTTTAGCTATTTTAGGGGGATATCTGTGTGTGCAGGTGACTATTACTGTGCATAATTATTAGGCAACCTAACAAAAAACAAATATATACCCATTTCAATTATTTATTTTTACCAGTGAAACCAATATAACATCTCAACATTCACAAATATACATTTCTGACATTCAAAAACAAAACAAAAACAAATCAGTGACCAATATAGCCACCTTTCTTTGCAAGGACACTCAAAAGCCTGCCATCCATGGATTCTGTCAGTGTTTTGATCTGTTCACCATCAACATTGCGTGCAGCAGCAACCACAGCCTCCCAGACACTGTTCAGAGAGGTGTACTGTTTTCCCTCCTTGTAAATCTCACATTTGATGATGGACCACAGGTTCTCAATGGGGTTCAGATCAGGTGAACAAGGAGGCCATGTCATTAGATTTTCTTCTTTTATACCCTTTCTTGCCAGCCACGCTGTGGAGTACTTGGACGCGTGTGATGGAGCATTGTCCTGCATGAAAATCATGTTTTTCTTGAAGGATGCAGACTTCTTCCTGTACCACTGTTTGAAGAAGGTGTCTTCCAGAAACTGGCAGTAGGACTGGGAGTTGAGCTTGACTCCATCCTCAACCCGAAAAGGCCCCACAAGCTCATCTTTGATGATACCAGCCCAAACCAGTACTCCACCTCCACCTTGCTGGCGTCTGAGTCGGACTGGAGCTCTCTGCCCTTTACCAATCCAGCCACGGGCCCATCCATCTGGCCCATCAATCTCATTTCATCAGTCCATAAAACCTTAGAAAAATCAGTCTTGAGATATTTCTTGGCCCAGTCTTGACGTTTCAGCTTGTGTGTCTTGTTCAGTGGTGGTCGTCTTTCAGCCTTTCTTACCTTGGCCATGTCTCTGAGTATTGCACACCTTGTGCTTTTGGGCACTCCAGTGATGTTGCAGCTCTGAAATATGGCCAAACTGGTGGCAAGTGGCATCTTGGCAGCTGCACGCTTGACTTTTCTCAGTTCATGGGCAGTTATTTTGCGCCTTGGTTTTTCCACACGCTTCTTGCGACCCTGTTGACTATTTTGAATGAAACGCTTGATTGTTCGATGCTCACGCTTCAGAAGCTTTGCAATTTTAAGAGTGCTGCATCCCTCTGCAAGATATCTCACTATTTTTGACTTTTCTGAGCCTGTCAAGTCCTTCTTTTGACCCATTTTGCCAAAGGAAAGGAAGTTGCCTAATAATTATGCACACCTGATATAGGGTGTTGATGTCATTAGACCACACCCCTTCTCATTACAGAGATGCACATCACCTAATATGCTTAATTGGTAGTAGGCTTTCGAGCCTATACAGCTTGGAGTAAGACAACATGCATAAAGAGGATGATGTGGTCAAAATACTCATTTGCCTAATAATTCTGCACTCCCTGTATGCCTCTTTTGATAATGCACCAGCTTTAGTCAGGACTTTTGGTAAGGATGCCCTGTTAGCTAAGGCTGATATTAAGGCTGCATTTCGTTTATTGCCTGTTTGTCCAGACGGCTTCAACTCACTAGGTTTTCATTTTGACGGTTATTTTTTATTTTGATAAATGCCTGCCAATGGGTTTTTCGTTGTCCTGTTATTACTTTGAAGCATTTTCTTCTTTTATTCAGTGGGTTGTTGAGTATGATTTAAGTTTTAATGGGGTTCTTCAATACTTAAATGATTTTTTATTTGTTGGTTCTTCTAATTCTAGTGCTTGTTCAGATTTGTTAAGTAGGTTTTTGGATATTTGTTCTTGTTTTGGGATTCCAGTAGCGGAGGAGAAGACGGTTGGTCCGTGTTGTTGTTTAGAGTTTCTTGGGATAGTTATCGACTCTAGTCGCATGGAATTTCGACTGTCAGAGGCGAAATTGGAAAAAATTTGGATGTTACTTTTGCTTTTGTTAAGTAAGAAAAAATGTACTCTTAGAGATGTGCAATCTCTTCTGGGGTCTCTTAATTTTGCTTGTAGGGTTATCCCCATTGGTAGAGTTTTTTCTAGTAGATTATATTTTTCAACTAGTGGTCTTAAGTCTCCTAATTCTCATATTCGGTTGACTAAATGTTTGAAGGAGAATATGGGTGTTTGGTTAGAATTCCTCCAGGAATTTAATGGTTCTAGTTGTTGGCAAGAGGAATTTTTGAGTTCTGACGCTTTGGGTTTATTTACGGATGCGGCCGGTAGCTGTGGATATGGGGCTTTCTGGAACGGTAAATGGTCGGCTGAGAGGTGGCCTGCTTCTTGGGTTGTTAATGGTCTTACAAGGAATATTGTTCTATTAGAGCTTTTTCCAGTAATTGTTGCTGTTGTTCTATGGGGCTATGATTTTAAGGATAAGAGGATATTATTACACACGGATAACAAAGGGGTTTGTTTTGCGGTCAATACTCTTTCGTCCAAATGTGATGTAGTTGTAAAATTATTAAGGCATTTAGTTCTGTTTTGTATGAAATTTAATATATGGATCAAAGCAAAATATATTGTAGGGTCATCTAATGTGTTGGCTGATTCTTTGTCTCGTTCACAGTTCCTGAGATTCCGGGAATTGGCTCCGGAGGCGGATCTGGATGGGAGCCCATGTCCTCAACATCTGTGGGGTTTGATTTGGGACTGATGTCTGAAGCTATTGAGAGGTCCTTGGCCCCGAGAACATGGGCAGCTTACTCTGCCGCATGGCGGGATTGGTGGTATTTTTTAAATGCTTGCTCAATGGATATTAAAGGGGATGTTTTAAGTTGCGGTGTATTGTTTGTTACTAGCTTATTAAATAGGAAATTGGCGGCTTCATCTGTGGCGAAAGTAGTGGCTGGCGTTTCATTTTTTCAGAAACTGCGGGGTGAGAGGCTGTTATCGTCCTTTTTTCAGATTAAGCAGGCACTGAAGGGTTACAAGAAAGGTATTGGTAAGTTGGATGCTAGGAGGCCAATTTCTATCTCTTTACTGGGGCATCTTTGTAAAGTTTTGTGTGACGTGTGTAGGGACCAGGGTAAAATATAGCTTTTTCGTACAGCTTTTGTGTTAGCCTTTTTCGGGGCTTTTAGGGTTAGTGAGTTAGTTGCGGCAAGCCGTAATAGTGTGTCAGGTTTGGATTTTTCTGATGTTATGGTAAGTAATGATAAAGTTGAGATTCTTGTTAGGAGGTCAAAAACTGATCAGTATGGTAGGGGTCAGGTAGTTAGTTTACATTCTTGGGTGGGTTCTGAATTTTGTCCGGTTAAATTGGTAAGGTGTTTGTATGAGATGCATCCCGCTAAGTGTGGTTCCTTTTTAATGCACCAGGATTCCTCCCCTCTCACTAAATTTCAGTTTAGCGCAATTTTTAAAAAATGTTTGGGGAAATTGGGGCTTAGTTCTGCAAAATTCTCGTCACATTCTTTTAGGATAGGTGCTGCGACGGAGGCTGCCAGGTTTGGGCTAGATGATTCAGTAGTTAAAAGAATTGGGAGGTGGGAATCTAATAGGTTTAAAATTTATGTTAGGCCGAATTTAATGCTGCCAGTCTGAATGCTTTTCTATTTTTGCAGGGAGTCAGTTTGTGATTTGGATTGTGGGACATTCATTTGTGTTTTGGGCTCAGAAGCGAGCTGAAAAAAGGATATAATCAGAGAATTTGTCTTTTAATACATCTGACGTTCTTATTCTTTGGCAGGGTGTTAGAGGGTTGTGTTGGAAAGGGTTAATGGATGAAATTAATAAGCTTATTAAAAAATGGCCTGTTCCTCATTTGGTTATCATTCATCTTGGGGGGAATGATTTAGGTAGGATAAGGACCTGTGAGTTATTGTGGGTCATGAAGAGGGACCTGGCCTTATTACGTCATAGTCTTCCTAGTACTAACTTAGTTTTTTCAGAAATTGTCCCTTGCTTAGTTTGGTCCTGGAGGGATGGTAAATTTATGGAAAAAATCTGGAAAAGAGTGAACAGGGCCCTTGAAAAATTTCTCCCTTTAGTGGGTGGTTTTAGTTATAGGCATTCAGACTTGGAGGGTTTTTTGCCTGGCCTTTTTAGATCCGATAACGTTCATCTTTCTGAGGTAGGGATTGATATTTTTAACTTGGGTTTTCAGAATATAGTGGAGAAATGGCTGCTGTCTTATGGGGGGCCTCGCCTATGTTAGGCGTGGCTTGTGGGGTAGTGTCGCTCAGCTCATGCTAAGTGGATCTTGTTCTTTATATGGTTAATTTATTATTGGTCTTTTGGTATCGGTTATTATGGTATTTTAAAATTAATTTATTTATTTAATTTATGGTTGTTAAATATTTTAAGTGACCCTTAATAAAGCTCAGCGGCCATTTCCTCCACTATGTTGTTGGTGTCAATCATTTATTAGCGATAAGTTAGTATTAGAGTGTGTCATTTGCCCCCATGAATTAACCCCACCAGAGCGTTTAGCTTGGGGGGGAAGCATGGGGGCAATGACACCATAGGTATTATATAATTAGGATTTAGGTAGGATCCATGTTTCTTTCCCCTGTTTGTCTTTTCCCACCCTTTTTTCTATTACAGGTAAATTTACCTCAGAAAATGTGTTACCTGCAGTCTAGAAGATTCCAGCTGTACAAGTGATGAGCGCAGCTGATTGGTTGCTGACTGTTGCTGGGAGAGATTTCCAGCCCTCTGATTTGTTGTTGGTTTAGTGGCGGGAATCTGTTCCCCTTTATACTTACAGGTTCGGCGGAGCAGGCTCAGATGTGCCTGAAGAACTGACCAGCGTCCCACCCACCCTTCCCTTATTTTCGCACTGTGTCACCTGTCGCTGGGCTTTATTAGAGGGGTAGTGTCGCTCAGTTTATGCTGAGTGGATCTTGGTCTTTATATGGTTAATTTATTATTGGTCTTTTGGTATCGGTTATTATGGTATTTTAAAATTAATTAATTTATTTAATTTATGGTTGTTAAATATTTTAAGTGACCCTTAATAAAGCTCAGCGGCCATTTCCTCCACTATGTTGTTGGTGTCAATCATTTATTAGCGATAAGTTAGTATTAGAGTGTGTCATTTGCCCCCATGTCACAGGTATTTGGAATGTGGAAACGTTAAACAGGAGAAATACTGCAGATAATATTGCTAAAGTTAGCAGCGGCTAATATAAAATAATAGGAATGTCACAGGAATTTGGGATATAGAAATGTTACAAAGGAGAAATACAGCAGATAATGTTGCTGATGTCACTAGTGGCTAATATAAAATTACAGGGAAAGTCACAGGTATTTTGTATGTGGAAACATTAAACAGGAGAAATGCCGACTATAATGTTGCTGATGTCAGCAGCGGCTAATATAAAATTGCTGTGAATGTCAGAGGTATTTTGAATATGGAAAATTTACCAAGGATGAATACCGCAGATAATGTCACTGATGTCAGCAGCGGATAATATAAAATCTCAGGGAATGTCAAAGGTATTTGGGATGTGGAAACATTACACTGGAGAAATGCCACAGATAATGTTGCTGATGTCAGCAGTGACTAAAATAAAATTATATGGAATTTCACAGGTGTTTTGGATGTGGAAACGTTACACAGGAGAAATACCACCTATAATGTTGCTGATGTTAGCAGCGGTAATATAAAATTACAGGGAATGTCACAGATATTTTGCATATGGAAACATTACCGAGGAGAAATACCGCAGATAATTTCACTGATGTCAGCAGCGGATAAAATAAAATTATAGGTAATGTCATAAGTATTTGGGATGTGGAAACGTTACACAGGAGAAACAATGCAAATAATGTTGCTTAAGTCAGCAGCAGCAAAAAATAATTACTGAGATTATCACAGGTATTTGGGATGTGGAAACATTACACAGGAGATGTAGCCCAGGTAATGTCTATGATGTCACCAGCGCATAATAAAAAATTGCAGAGAAGGTCATAGGTATTTGGGATATGGAAACGTTACATAGGATAAATACAGCAATTAATGCCTCTAATGTCAGCAGCGGCTAATATAAAATTACAGGGAATATCACAGGTATTTTGGATATTGAAACGTTACCGAGGAGAAATACCGAAGATAATGTTGCTGATGTTACAGAGAATGTCATAGGTATTTTGAATGTAAAAACCTTACACAGGAGAAATACTGCAGATAATGTCGATGATGTCAGCAGCGGCTAATTAAAAATTACAGAGAATGTCACAGGTATTTGGGATGTGGAAACGTCACACAGGAGATGTAAACAAATAATGGCAATGCTTTCACCAGAGGCTAAAAAAACATTTCAGAGAATTGCATAGGTATTTGGGATATGGAAACATTTCAAAGGAGAAATACCGCAGATAATTAGGCTTATGTTATCGGCGGCTAATATAAAATTATAGGCAATGTCCACGGGTATTTGGGATGTGGAATCGTTACACAGAAGAAATACAGCAGATAATGTTAATGCTGTCAATAGCGGCTAATAAAAAATTACAGGGAATGTCATAGGTATTTGGGATGTGGAAACGTTACACAGAAGAAATGCAACAGATAATGTCGCTGATGTTAGCAGCGGCTAATAAAACATTTCAGGCATTTTCATAGGTATTTTGGATGTGGAAACATCACATAGGAAATGTACCCCAGGTAATGTCTATGCTGTCACCAGCGACTAATAAAAAATTTCAGGGAATGTCATAGGTTTTTGGGATGTGGAAACATTACACAGGAGAAATGCCGCAGATAATGTTGCTGATGTAACCAGCGGCTGATATTAAAATATATGGAATGTCACAATTATTTTGGATATGGAAACGTTACATAGAAGAAATACCACAGATAATGTTGCTGATGTTAGCAGCGGCTAATAAAACATTTCTGGGAATGTCATAGGTATTTGGGATGTGGAAGCATTACAGAGGTGAAATACTGCAGATAATGTCGCTGATGTCACCAGCGGCAAAAAAATTAAATTACAAGGAATGTCACCAGGGGCGTAGCTAGAACTGACAGGGCCCCACAGCAAATTTTTGTACAGGGTCCCTCCCCAACTTAATGGACGCACTCACCACATACATGGACACATTCATACACACACTTACCAAATACTGTACATGGATGCACTTATACATGCGCTCAGTGGCATAACTGGAGTGTTATGGGCCCCAGTGCAAAGAGGTGGCAGATTTTCACATAGTACACATAGTACACATCACACATGTTATTACATACAGGCACATAGTACACTACACTCATGTTATTACATACAGACGAATAGTACACATCACACATGTTATTACATACAGGCACATAGTACACATCACACATGTTATTGCATACAGGCACATAGTACACATCACACATGTTATTACATACAGGCACATAGTACTCATCACACATGTTATTACATACAGACACATAGTACACATCACACATGTTATTTCATACAGGCACATAGTACTCATCGCACATGTTATTACATACAGACACATAGTATACATCACACATGTTATTACATACAGGCACATAGTAACCATCACACATGTTATTACATACAAACACATAGTACACATCACACATGTTATTACATACAGGCACATAGTACTCATCACACATGTTATTACATACAGACACATAGTACACATCACACATGTTATTACATACAGGCACATAGTACCCATCACACATGTTATTACATACAGACACATAGTACACATCACACATGTTATTACATACAGGCACATAGTACTCATCGCACATGTTATTACATACAGACACATAGTATACATCACACATGTTATTACATACAGGCACATAGTACCCATCACACATGTTATTACATACAAACACATAGTACACATCACACATGTTATTACATACAGGCACATAGTACTCATCACACATGTTATTACATACAGACACATAGTACCCATCACACATGTTATTACATACAGGCACACAGTACCCATCACACATGTTATTACATACAGACACATAGTACACATGCAGGGCCGGTGCAAGGATTTTTGCCGCCCTAGGCAAAGATTCATTTTGCCGCTCCCTCATGTCACTCACTCACTGACAGACACACACACACTGACAGACAGACACGTACTCAGACACTCATTGAATGACGTACACAGAAACTCACTGACAGACATACTCACTGACAGACACATACACTCACTGACAGACAGACACAAACTCACTCACTGACAGACATACACCTACCCACTGAAACACACACACACACACACGGAAACTCACTGACAGACACTCACTCACTGACAAACACACATATACTCATTGACAAACATACACATACTCACTGACAAACATACAAACACTTACTGACAGAAAGACAGACATCCACACTCACTCACTGACATACACATACACAGACACTCAATAACAGACACACATACATTTACTGACAGAAAGACAGACATACATACACTCACTCACTCATTCACTGACATAAATACACAGGCAGACTCTCACTCAGTCAAACACTTAAACACTCACCTCCCTGGGGTCCAGTGTGGTGCAGCTCCTCAGTCCTCCATCACACCGTTTAGTATGCCGGGGCCGGAATGACGTAATATTCCGGCATCACAGAGGGCACACGAGGGAGGAGTGGGGAGCTGATAGAACAGCCTCCCTTGCCGCCCGCCTCCTCTCCTCAGGTAATTTACTGGCAGAGCAGGCACCTGCCATCAGGGTAAGCAGATGCCTGATCTGCCATATTTAAGAAGGACCTCCACCTCCTGGCCCCCCTGTAACGGCGCTGGGGACGGCTCAAGAGCCGCTCGGCCTGTCACCCAGGGTTGCAGCCACAGTCAGGGGGAGCCCACCATGGCGCCTCCAGCAGTCCGGCGCCCTAGGCGAACGCCTAGTTTGCCTATATGGTTGTGCCAACCCTGTACACATGTTTTTACATACAGGCACATAGGAGCCATCACACATGTTATTACATACAGACACCTAGTACCATCACACCTGTTATTACATACAGACACATACTGCACATCACACATGTTATTACATACAGAGACATACTACACCTCACACAGGTTATTACATACAGGCACATACTACACAACACACAGGTTAATGCATACCGACACATAGTAACCATCACACATGTTATTACATACAGACACATACTACAGATCACATATGCACTCACTTTTATGCAGGATTCCTGGGGCTCAATCATGCAGTGGAAGGGCAGTCCTGCAGCTAGTCACACTGCCTCTCCTGACAACCCTCCCCCTCCGACCTCGGTCCAGACTACATAGCTGTATCATGTACACCAGCTCTGCCTGTTTAAACACCAGCAACTATGTAAATAAGAGGTTAAGGGTTAATAGGGCACCAGCTAGCCAAGGGGAACGGGGAACGGGGGTTGCAGAAGTTCTTACTGCAATGCCGGCTCCTCTGATCAGGAGCAGGCTGGGAAGAGGAGTCTTCTTATGATGTCTCCAGGCTGCCGTGTGCCGGACCGCAGGGCTGGCAGCATGATTAGACGTCACCACCAGCTCTTACTGCTCATTGGCTACCTGCTACAGTCGGGAGTATAAAGGAAACTTTGCAGATGGAACAGTGGAGGCAGTTAGAGGAGCGATTTCACAGCAGGGGCTGGTAGTGAGTGCCACAAACCCCCTACCCCATGGGCCCGGTTACAGTACTGCTCTAGGGCCCCTTCTGAGCTCGGGCCTGAAGCAGTCGCTTACCCTGCTTCCCTGATAGTTACTCCACTGAATGTCACATGTATTTGGGATGTGAAAACGTCACATAGGAGATATACCGCAGATAATAGGAACATAGGAAGACAGGCACTCTATATGAGGTCACCAGCAGATATCAACAAAGGACAAGGGATAGCGTGTATATGATGAAAACTATATTTATTTGGGTAGTAATAAAAACGCTATCAATATAGGTCACTCCCAATGTACAGGGAGAGGAGTGGGTGGTGTAAAATAGATGAATGGATAAATGAAAAAAGAAAAAGAAAAATTATGTGAAAATGTGATGATAAAACACCCTTACAGTGTTCATTTTAGGACATGGTCAGATATCATAGTCAAGTACCAAAATAATGCCAATGTGACACCTGACCCTGACACCTGACCCTGACCCTGACACCTGACCCTGACACCTGACCCTGACACCTGACTCTGACACCTGACCCTGACACCTGACTCTCACATCTGAGTTTGACTTATGCTCTTCATAGGTCAGGGTCAAAGTGAGCATGAGTTATAGATATACTATGTATTTGTATGCTAAGTCACATGTCAGTGTCACAAAGGATCAAAAAAATCACCACCTTTGGTGTCTAAAGCTATAGCTCAGTGGTAAAACACTTGCTTTGCATGTAGGGTTCATGGGTTCAAAACCCCTTGCAGGCTTTTAATAAAATTAATATTTTATGTTTTATTGAGCTCTAGATCAGAGAAAAATTCAAGTGCTGTGTGAAGTAAGTAGTCCTTTTTCATTTTATTAAGAGTACATGGGCAGCACTATAGTAGAGGGGGCCCTGTATACAGAGCTGTATCCTGGATTTTACATATCTACTGTATATATGTGTATTATACACACAGTATAGCTTCACCACACTGAGATTTGCTCAGAAAGCTGATATACATATCCAACCAATCACAGGCGATCCTCACCCTCATCCTCCGTCACCGCCACCTCACAGGATCTACGGAGGGTGATTGGTGGTGTATATTACTCCACTGATCACCCTCCTATTCCGGGTCACCGGAGACCTGAATAACCTGGAAATGCTGCAAACCGCAGGTCTGAATTGAACTGCGGTTAGCAGTGATTGCCGGTATGCCCCCTTGGCATTGTCACAGGGTGCTTTCTGAATGATTTCAGCAGGCACACACCGTTCCTAACACTGCCCGCCGCACAGCGGTGATCGGAAATACACAGGTACGCCCTGTGTCCATAAGAGGTTAAAGAGGCTCTGTCACCAGAATCCACCCTATTAGACCATTTGTACTGCCTGGTAGGGCTCATTATGCTGATTATGCATGATAAGTAGCTGCAGAGATATGCAGAGATTCATATGCAAATAAACAATTCGAGCACTCAGAGGCGGGGCTGAATATTCTGAGCAATGCTCTATAACACCCCCTCCCCCCATTGACTGACAGGGCTAGACAGCAGGCTGACGTCACAGCACCACGGGGATACCGCACATGCAGCCATCAGCGCTGACCGCGGCAGTGCAAGGGTTAATGAGCCGGCATCAGTGTTTTCACCGATGCCGGTGCATACAGCAGGGGTCCAACTATTAGTGCCTGCCGGACCCCTGCAGCTGATCTGGCGGGAGTAGCTCCTGTGGCCTCCCGATCAGAGCGCTGTACCTGTATGGCGCTGGGATTTGTGACCGTGTTTCCAGCGACATACATGTACAGCGCTGGTATCCTATGGGTTAATGACATATAATTTATTATAGTATATGCTATTAAAGAAAAAAACATATGTCTTTCTTGGGACTTCAACATGCAAAGCCATTAATGTAACCTCCACGCTATGACATTACCACATGGTTTTTCTATACTTAGAAGCTATCACATAGTACTGCCATCTGTATGATCATATATTGTGTCTGTGGATAAAGCAGTAATATGTATAGCAGCTTTCTGAAGCTATAGCACACTGTGTGTATAATAGATGTCTATGCAGGCGTTGAACCTATCTTGTCCCAGGTGAAAATGTAATACTTCACTTTTATTATTATTTGGGTTAAAATATGTGCTTTATACCTTTATTTAATTTTACTTGATGAACCAAATAATAGAAAAAGATTAAAAATACAGTAAACACTCTACTGTGTGGTCAAATGATGCTCAGTGAGTCAGGAGGGAGAGCACGTGTACTATCTCTCACCCCTGTCACTTATAGGCAGTTAGCTGCCTTCATGTCGCTTGCAGTGACACCTCCATCTAGGCTAAGTTGTGGGAGCTGAACTCACTCTTCCCACTTCTAATACAGCACATGGATAATACCATATGTTAGCTGACCTCTGTCTATCCCTTTGGTGGTGCACACTGCGTACATAACATTCGTGGTTTGAATACTGTATCACACTGCTAAACTACTCTAACTTTGAGAAGTAGGACATCCGGACTAATGCTAACTAACTGACAGTGGAGTAGATCGCTGATTTAAAAGCTAAATCTGCCCCCCATGGATGGAGGCAGCCTGATGGTGCAGGGGAGTTTGGAAGTGCTTCCCAGGGCTTGGATAACCATATGCGTTTCGAAGTATTGCAGGACTGCAGTGGTCCACTGATGAAGAAGCCTGCAATCCTTCGAAACGCGTATGGTTATCCAAGCCCTGGGAAGCGCTTCCAAACTCCCCTGCACCATCAGGCTGCCTCCATCCATTGACAACACCGGGAATTAAATCGCGCGCTAAACTGCCACACGTGGCAAGAACGCCAGACACAATCAGCAGCCCTCTGACCAGAGGAAAAGACGGCAACATTCGCATCGACAGACCGATCCACAAACAGCAGCCCTTCGCGGTCATCGCATCTATCTGGAACCTCGCTGCCAGCCCCGTCTATCCATAACCGCACTAAGCATCCACAGCACACAGAGGATCCTGCGCGGAGACACCCACATAGAAGAACCGACGATCCTCCAGAAAGGTAACAGCGACCAGATAGCCAATTTTAGGTGGGACGCCACCAGGCACTGGTTGGCTGAAAATAACTTTCGCATAGCTGTGTATACACATACATCGGATCTGGAATGCTGCTGATATATTCTTTTAAACCTGTCACAATTTAGATCTTTTGTACTAACTTTTTACTTATTATAATCAACTGAATCCATCTCAGACTATTGACTATATTTGTCTGAATTTTAAAGTTCTACATACCATGATTCTGGACTTATAGCCCAATACAGGGTGTTTTATCATCACATTTTCACATTATTATATATTATTTTTTTTTATTCATTTATCCATTCATCTATTTTACACCACCCACTCCTCTCCCTGTGCATTTGGAGTGACCTATATTGATAATGTTTTTATTACTACCCAAATAAATATATTTTTTATCATATACACACTATCCCTTGTCCTTTGATGAGATCTGCTGGTGATTTCATATGAGGTGCCTGTCTTCCTATATTCCTATGCACCTGCCTTTTCTAACTGGGTGAGTCAGCACCTTGCATATTGCCCACACAGGAGACCCACCGTATTCCCTCCATACCGCAGATAATGTCGCTAATGTCAGCAGCGGATAATAAAAAATTACAGGGAAAGTCACAGGTATTCGGGATGTGGAAACGTTACACAGGAGAAACAATACAGATAATGTCACTGATGTCACCAGCAGCTAATAAAAAAATTACAGAGAATTTCACAGGTATTTGGGATGTGGAAACTTCACACAGGAGATATACAGCAAATAATGTCAATGCTATCACCAGTAGCTAATAAAAAATTTCTGATTATTTCATGGGGATTTGGGATGTGGAAACATTACAAAAGAGAAATACCGCAGATAATATCGCTGATGTTAGCAGCGGCTGATATAAAATTATAGGCAATGTAACAGGTATTTGGGAAGTAGATACGTTACTCAAAAGTAATACAGCAGATAATGTCACTGATGTCGCAGTGGCTAATAAAAAAATTACAGGAAATGTTATAGGTATTTTGGATTAGAAACATCATATAGGAGATATACCGCAGATAATGTCACCGGCGGCTAATAAAACAATTCTGAAAATTTCATAGCTATTTTGGATGTGGAAACATTACAAAGGAGAAATACCGCAGATAATATTGCTGATGTTAGCAGCGGCTAATAAAAAATTACAGGGAATGTCATAGGTATTTTGGATGTGGAAACATCACATAGGAGATGTACCCCAGGTAATGTCTATGCTGTCACCAGAGGCTAATAAAAAATTACAGAGAATGTCATAGGTATTTGGGATATGGAAAAGTTACATAGGATAAATACAGCAGATAATGTCGCTGATGTCAGCAGCGGCTAATATAAAATTACAGGGAATGTCACAGGTATTTTGGATATGGAAACGTTACAGAGGAGAAATACTGCAGATAATGTTGCTTATTTCAGAATCGGCTAATATAAAATTACAGGGAATGTCATAGTTAATTGGGATGTGGAAACTTTATACAGAAGAAATACTGTAGATAGGCCTCATGCACACGGCCGTTGTTTAGGTCCGCATCGCAGCCGCCGTTTTTGCGGCTCGGATGTGGACCCATTCACTTCAATGGGGCTGTAAAAGATGCGGACAGAACTCGGTTTTCTGTCCGCATCCGTTGCACCGTTCCGTGGCCCGCCCGCAAAAAAAAAATATAGCATGTCCTATTCTTGTCCGTTTTGCGGACAACAATAGGCATGTCTACAATGGGCCGCCTGTTCCGCAAATTGTTGAAGGCACACGAGTGGCTTCCGTTTTTTAAGGATCCGCGGTTTGCGGACCGCCAAAAAAACTGCACGGTCGTGTGCATGTAGCAATACTGTCGCTGATGTCAGCAGCAGCGAATATAAAATTACAGAGAATGTCATAGGTATTTTGGATATGGAAACGCTACAGAGGAGAAATACCGCAGATATTGTCGCTGATGTCAGCATCGGCTAATATAAAATTACAGTGAATATAATAGGTATTTCGGATGGGGAGACGTTACATAGGAGAAATATTGCAGATAATGTCACTGATGTCAGCAGCGGCAAATATTAAATTACAGGGAATGTCACATGTATTCAGGATGTGGAAATGTTATACAGGAGAAATACCGCAGATAATGTCGCCGAAGTCACCAGCGGCTAATAATAAATTACAGGTAATGTCATAAATATTTGGGATGTGGAAACCTTACAGAGGAGAAATACCGCAGATAATGCCACTTATGTCACCAGCGGCAAAAAAAAAAATTCGATGAATGTCATAGGTATTTGGGATGTGGAAAAGTCACATAGGAGAAACACCGCTAATAATGTCGCTGATGTCAGCAGCGGCTAATATAAAATTACAGCAAATGTCACAGGTATGTTTGATGCGGAAACATTACATAGGAGAAATACAGCAGATAATGTCGCTGATGTCTGCAGCGACTAATATAAAATTATAGGGAATGTCACAGGTATTTGGGATGTGGAAACATTAGATAGGAGAAATACCGCAGATAATGTCGCTGATGTCTCCAGCGGCTAATAAAAAATTATAGGAAATGTCATAGGTATTTAGGATGTGGAAACGTTGCACAGGAGAAACACCACAGATAATATCGCTGATGTCACCAGCGGCTAATAAAAAATTGCAGAGAATGTCATAGGTATTTGGAATGTGAAAACGTTACACAGGAGAAATACTGCAGATAATGTTGCTGATGACAGCAGCGGCTAATATAAAATTGCAGTTAAAGCCACAGGTATTTTGGATATGGAAACGTTACCAAGGAGAAATTCCGCAAATAATGTCGCTGATGTCAGCAATGGCTAATATAAAATGTCATGGAATGTTACAGGTATTTGGGATTTGGATGTGTTACACAGCAGAAATACAGCAGATAATGTTGCTGATGCCACCAGCTGCTAATAAAAAATTACAAGAAATGTAATAGTTATTTTGGATGTGAAAACCCTACAGAGGAGAAATACCGCAGATAATGTTGCTGATGTCACCAGCGGCAAAAAAAAAATATGACAGGGAATGGTATATGAATTTGGGATGTGGAAAGGTTACACAGGAGAAACACTACAGATAATGTTGCAGATGTCAGCTGCGGCTAATATAAAATTACAGAGAATGTTGCAGGTATTTGGGATGTGCAAACGTCACATAGGAGATGTACCGCAGATAATGTAAATGCTGTCACCAGCGGCTAATAAAAAAATTCTGAGAATTTTGCAGGTATTTGGAATATTGAACCGTTACATACAGTAGGAGAAATACAGCAGATAATGTCGCTGAGGTCAGCATCGGTTAATATAATATTCCAGGGAAATTTCATGGGTATTTGGGATGTGAAAACGTTACACAGGAGAAATATTGCAGATAATGTTACTGATATGGCTAGCGACTAATATAAATTTACATGGAATGTCATAGGTATTTTGGATGTGGAATCGTTACACAGGAGCAATACCACAGATAATGTCGCTGATGTCAGCAGCGGCTAATAAAAAATAACAGGGAATGTTACAGGCATTTGGGATGTGTAAAAGTTATACAGGAGAAAAACCACAGATACTATCTCTGATGTCAGCAGCGGCTAATATAAAATTACAGGTAATGTCATAGATATTTGGGAAGTAGAAACAATACACAGGAAAAATACAGCAGATAATGTTGCTGATGTCAGCAGCGGCTAATATAAAATGACATGGAATGTCATAGGTATTTGGGATGTGGAAACGTTACATAGGAGAAATACCGCAGATAATGTTGCTGATGTCTGCAGCGGCTAATATAAAATTACAGGGAATGCCATAGGTATTTGGGATGTGGAAATGTTACACAGGAGAAACACCGCAGATAATGTCAATGCTGTCACCAGCGGCTAATATAAAATTATAGGGAATGTCACAGGTATTTGGGATGTGGAAACGTTACATAGGAGAAATACCGCAGATATTGATGCTGATGTCACCAGCTGTTAATGTAAAAATTACAGGGAATGTCACAGGTATTTGGTATGTGGAAACATTACACAGGAGATGTACCTCAGGTAATGTCACTGTCCGCAGAGGACACCATCTTCGTAAAAAGTACACTTGATGTCACTGATATATTTTTGGATGTTCACACGTTACACAAGAGATGTAGTGCAGCTAATGTCACTGTTCAGAGCGGACACCATCTACGGAGAAAGTGCACTGGATATCACAGAAATTTTTGGGATGCACACATGTTACACAGGAGATGTAGTGCAGATAATGTCGCTGTCTGCAGCAGCCTAACTATTGCACGCTATTTAGTGCAGGATGCGCTAAAAATAGATATTGCTGCCACACACAACCATCCTTAAAAGGACTTTTGGGTCTATAAAGTTTAAGCAATTTAGCGCAGGTTGCGCTGAAAATATATATTGCTGCTGCCACATACTACGATTGTTCATAAAAGAACTTTTTGGTCTGTAAAGTTTTAGCAATTTAGTGCACGTTGTGCTAAAAATATATGTTGCTGCTGCCACGCGCAACAATAGTCCTTAAAAGGACTTTTTGGTCTCTGACAAGTTTTCGAATACCGCCATGTGGCGAGCATGTTCGGCCGAGCATTCTAGATCAACACTAATAATGACCCAAACACACAGCTAAAACCATCCAAAAATGGCTAAGAGTAAAGTATTGGACTATTCTGAAGTGGTTTTTTATGAGCCCTGATCTAAATCCTAATAAACATTTGTGCCTCAAAAGGTTGTGCAACAAAATAGTAAGTTAAAGGTGTCATCACTTTTGTCCTGGCCAGTTTCATTAGTTTGTTTTGTACATTTTTCTGTTAAACCACAATTCAAAAGCAATGTCTCATTTTCATTAGCTGATTTTCAGTACATTTTTGTTTATTATTAATAATGATTTTGTCCACTTACAGGCCCCTTTCACATCGGTGAGAGTTTTGCACGGGTACAATGCTTTAGGTGAATGCATTGCACCCGCACTGAATCCGGACCCATTCACTTCAATGGGGCTGTGCAGATGAGAGGTGATTTTCACTTGTGCTTGAAAATCGCAGCATGTTTTATGTTCTGTGTTTGTCACGCAACGCAGGCCCCATAGAAATGTATGGGGCTATGTAAAAATCGCAAGCATCTGCAAGCAAGTGCGGATGCGGTGCGATTTTCTCGCATGGTTGCTAGGAGATGATAAGAATGAGCAACCCCGGACCCCATTAAAGTCTATTATAACATTGCTAGAAGGGAAAATTATAGCATTCTTAATGCAGAATGCTTAGTAAAATGTGCCTTGAGGGGTTAAAAAATAAAAATAAAATAACTCACCTCCTCCACTTGATCGCGCAGCCAGCATTGTCTTCTTTCTTCTTCTTTCAGGACCTTCAAAAGGACCTTTGATGACGTCAGTGCAGATCCTTCTATCTTCATTCAGCAGGACCTGCGCTGATGTCACCACCCTCACCACGTGATGAGCGTGATTACGTCATCAAAGGTCCTAAGGTCCTTTTGCAGGTCCTTAAAGCAGAAGAAAGAATCAAATGGATGAGGTGAGTTATGTTTTTATTATTTTTTATCCCTCAATTGACATTATACAAAGCATTCTGTATTAAAGAATACTATTATTTTCCAGTATAACCATGTTATAATGGAAAATTATAAAATCTATAGAACACTTAACCCAAACCCGAACTTCAGTGAAGAAGTCCGTGTTCGGGTCTGGGTACCACATTCAGTTTTTTCTCACACGCTTGCAAAACGCATTGCACTCGCATGGAAAAAAACTGAACGTCGGAACGCAATCGCAGACAAAACTGATTGCAGTTGCGTGAACACTCGCTCGGGTTTCCCGCAATGCATCCTGAGTAGTGTTGAGCGGCATGTCCCAAATTCGAATTCGTGAAATTTTGTGAATATTCGAAAGAATATTCGCAAATATTCGAATTCGTTATTATTTCGCATATGCGATAATTCGAATTTTTCGCATAGCATAATAAATATTATGCAATACATTTAACACTCTAACCCGACAAGCGTCACTTCACTGTGTTGTTAGAATATACCATCGGATCTAAGTTTTCCATACGTTCGTGAAAACTCAGTTCCGATGGTATATTTTAACTAACATGGGTTAATAGCATTTTTCAAAAATTTGCCTATTAGCTGGCTGTTAGATAATTCGCCTATTCGCTATATTCGTTTATACGCTACATAACCACCTAAAATAATAAGTGTGATGAGATTTTTCGTGCCGATATTCGCATGTGCGCTAATAAAATCGCCTTACGAAGATTCGCAACTCAATTCACTAATGTATGAATGCAAAGCCCCTTGCCTCTGTTCTGGGACAAGTGTAGATATTCGCATGTGCGCTAATATAATCGCCTTACGAAGATTCGCGCCTCAATCACTTTCTAGGCAATGTGAGTAAGATCTGAGCTTTTGGACTTTTGGGAATCAATCGAGATACAGTGGGGGGTGATGACAGTAGTTGACAGAGTACAGATCAATGTAATCTGTAAGGTGGGAACTATAATAAAAAATATGAATATTCGTAAATCGAATTTTACGAAGTTCTAAGTATTCGCGAATATGGTGCTATACTATATGAATGCACAGGCCTTTGCCTCTCTGTTCTGGGGACAAGTGCAGATATTCGCATGTGCGCTAATAAAATCGCCTTACGAAGATTCGCAACTCAATTCAATCACTAATGTATGAATGCAAAGCCCTTTGCCTTTGTTCTGGGACAAGTGCCGATATTCGCATGTGCGCTAATAAAATCGCCTTACGAAGATTCGCGCCTCAATCACTTTCTAGGCAATGTGAGTAAGATCTGAGCTTTTGGACCTTTGGGAAACAATCAATTATATGTGTACTGTAATTTTGTGGAAAAAAAAAACCGAATATTCGTTTTTACGAATATATAGCACTATATTCAAAATATTCGCGAAATCGCGAAGTTGCGATATTCGCGAAAAAAATTCGCTTTTCGAATATTCGCGCTCAACACTAGTCCTCAGCGCATCCATCCCTCACCCGCGACGCCGGTGTGAAGGGGGCCATAGTGTACTTATAGTGATAGAATTAGGGATTATAGGAGGCATAGTGAATGTGATAGGTAATAGCATACATATATAGTTTATGTTGCCCACTTTTGTACTCCCAAAGATGTTTTGCAGTCTCAAGAATTGACATATTTGACAAAAAAATGACAATCAACTTCCAGTAAACTACCGTGTGCAGCTCCTTGGCCTCATTTAAGGAATATAATAAAAACTTCCAAATGTACAATGGAAAAACAATACAATAAAGCCATTCTGTGCCTTCATTCTCAGGATTTCCTACCTCATGATGACTATAAATCAGTCTAAACCACACCAAATTCTAAGAAACGGTGTATATTCTGAAGATGGAAAATAACAAATTATGTGGCAGACTGTCTATGCTAAAGTTAGCTATGTTTATTTTGATTGCAATTAACTTTGGAAATAGTGTGATGGGTATTGGATATTACTTTTCTGATGAAACTATTATGTTCATGTAAAAGAATATAAGCAGTTATACTCAGATGTTGTGATGTTGGAGACTTTATTTTTTTTATATTTAACAAACTGTGCATTTTCAACTTTCTCTCCCTGAAAACAGGCTCCAGATTACCTCCTAGATATGATAATGTTGTGGTTCATATAAAGAAAAAAAAACAAGTTGTAAATAATTTTGTACATAAGATGATATAACACTAAATATGATTTTAGTATGCAGATTTATCTTGACTATGTATAGAGCTCCTTGAAAATGTATTGATTTACATTTTGTTTCTCATATGTATTTTTTAATCTATGGGTAAATCTATAATTAGGAATGAGCGGGGGATGTTCGGGTTCACCGGGTTCGGGACCCGAACTTGACCCGGAACTCGAACCAGTACCCCATTGAAGTCAGGAAGAACATGGTGTCGACGCTGCTTCAAGGAGGGCTGTCAGTCACCAAGACTACAGGATAAACAATGTCATTCCACTGCCTCATGTCCTGGAACAGATGCTGGTAAATATGGCTGGTCAAGGGCCTAGAGACTTGGCGCCTATTTCTCACGGTGACATGAGCCCTGTGGAATCTGAACTGGAGGAGCAGGACGTTGGAGAACAAGCAATGTGTAGTGAAATGGGTGGTTTGTACACACAGGTAACAGGAGAGAATTAGCAGGAGCAGCCAGAGGAGCTACAGGGTGATAAGGAAGATGAAGCAGAGGACCCAGACAAACCTTGGCAGTATGCATTGGAGATGGAGGCACGGAGTCCCTCTGAGTCACTTACACAAATGGCATAATGCATGCTCACTTGCTTTTGTAGTGACAGCCAAATTGTCACCATTAGGGATGACTTCTGGAGCGAAAAAAGAGAGCATCCAATTCATCTAAAAGTAGCTCTGTATTTATTCAGGTTTCTTTAAAACATAAACTTTAGCAGACACCTAACTGCTAAAGTTGATGTTTTAAAGAAACCTGAATAAAAACAGAGCTACTTTTAGATGAATTGGATGCTGGACTCTCTCTCTTTTTTCATTGCTGCATTTGAGGACACTACGTGGATGCGGTGAGCTCAAATTTTTTTGTTATATGGATGACTTCTGGCTCTCCACCTTGTTGGACCCTTGCTACCGGTCCAAAATGAAGACAAACTGAACTACTATAGAGACATCCATACTATAGAGACAGTCTCGCAGCTCTGACCATGGGGGTCCTCTGTGCTCATGTTCCACTGCCATCGCTTTGTGGAGGGGTGAGGTGGCAGGAGCAGTACTAGCTCCATCAGCAGCAGCCTGAGTCTACAGTCGCTGATGAGCAGCTTTCTTCACCTGCCTAGTGAAGAAACTACTCAACAGCAGAAGCATCTAGACCTGAAGCAGAACCTGAAACAGCAGATGATGGCATACTAGGACAGCACCCTGCCACCCCAAGTTGAATATTTGCTGGTCTACTGGGCAGTCAAAATGGATTTGTAGCCTTAACTGGCCTGGAAAAGCTGTACTGCCCGGCCAGTAGTGTGGCATCAGAGCAGGTGTTTAGTGTTGCGGGGGCCATAGTTACCCCAAAGAGAACTCACCTGTCCGCCCAAAATGTGGATAGACTGACCTTTGTCAAGATGAATCAGGTGTGGATCAGCCAGGATTTCCACCCACCAATGCCTGATGCATCAGACTAGATCATCCATGGTGCCACACCAACACTTTGACAAAAGAGACCAGTTTCTTCTGCCTACCTGCCTCAGCTACTATTCTGATGCTGTCACCCGCCTGATGCCACACATCTGATGCCAAGTGCTCCTTTTTTTACCCACCATCTTTAGCTGCTACTGGTATTGCCACCCACCTCCACACTATGTCACCTTGCAACTCTGTGGTCTCCTGATGCTGCTGCCACCTCCACACTATGTCATCTTGGCACTCTGTGGCCTCTAGATGCTGCTGCCACCTCTACACTATGTCACTTTGCCACTCTGTGACTTCCTGATGCTGCTGCCTCCCCCACACTGTCATTGTACCACTCTGTGCCCTCTTGATGCTGCTGTCACCTCCACACTGTAATTGTGCCACTCTGTGGCCTTCTCCCGATGCTGCCGCCACCTCCAGACTCTGTAATTGGCTACTCTGTGATCTCCTTATGCTGCTTCCAACTCACCAGTATGTCATTGGGCCACTCTGTGGACTTCTCATACTGTTCCCACCCTCCCCACTTCATGACTGGGCCGGCCACAATTTTGCCTTTCGGCCTGGCTGACATCATCATTTATTTGACCCTTCTTCCGATCTGTCAGAATGAAAGTAAAATGAGAGGCACAACGGATCCTGTCTGTGTAGCAGCTGTAAGGCCTGTGTGGTCCCATCAGAATTGGCAGATTTAGTAGCCAAAACCAGGAGTGGGTACAAAACACAGAAGACATGCAAATATTCCATTCACTTGTTATCTCTGTTTTTTGGCTTTAGCAATATTGATTGATATCTGACCACATGATAACTGAGTGAAGGTGGATGCTCAATAGACAGGATCTGTTTTTTGTGGGTTATTGTTCTGATGGATCAGAGGAAGGGCAAAATAATCAGTGACGTCAACACAAACTTACTGCTGACACCCTCTCCACTCTGTCGGGGAGCTCTACTTGTATAAGTGTTTAATAGAACAGGTTCTGTTGACATCTATGTAAAAGGAGTGTGCTTCTTCTTGGCGCTGCCATCAATCTGTAAGGCTGAGTTCATACTTATTTGGTCAGTTTTGGCCCTGTGACTGCCCAAATACGTGAAGTGTGCAGTGATTCTAAGAGTGACGCCTGTCATCTGCATGTCATATGGACTCACAGTATTATTTCACTACCAAAGCAGACTCCCTATGTGTTTTAATGCAAGGCACAGTATTCTATACCACTTTAAATGCTCTCTGCATCCAGGAAATAGCCTTTTTTTAACGTAATTTGCAGCAAATAAATTCAGATTGAACCTTTTTTTTTTTTTTTTTTAAGTTCGCTCATCTCTAATAACAATGGCTGGGTGCAGCCGGTATACTTGTCTACTCATCACAAGGTATGGACAAATCCTGTGGGATCCATACCTGGTTCATTTTAATGAACGTCAGCTTGTCCACGTTGGCTGTGGACAGGCGGCTGTGCTCGTCTTTGATCACCCCCCCCCCCCCCCACCCCCATGCTAAACACACGTTCGGACAATACACTGTCCGCAGGGCATGCCAGCACCTTCAGATTAATTATTATATTTCTGTGTCAGGGGTGCAAAGATGGTGCATTGCACCCATAAACAAATTGCAATAGGTCGCCCACAGAATTAACAGCCAGATGAATTATTATACTTCTGTGTCAGGGGTGCAATGCTGGTGTATTGCACCCACCAAAAATCACTATAGGTCACACACAGAATAAATAGCCAGATGAAACTCCTAACACTCTCCCTCATTTCAGCTGCCTGCTTCCTGTCACTGCACTACTCAGAGCTGATGGGCGGTGCTAAACATGATAGAGCTTGCATAGACGCTGGGTCACACGATGAACCGGCCAATCACAGCCATGCCATTACTAGGCATGGCTGTGATGGCTTCTAAGTGCCCACAGCTTAAATGCCTTTTAACAAGCTTTATTAAATACCCGAACACCGTACTCGAACCTGAACTTTTTCAGCAAAGTTTGAGTTAGCTCAACACTATCTATAATGCTTTTACAATGTTACTTGGAATCCTACCTGCTTTATTTTATACATGTAAACCCCACTTGGCCTACCTTCTTACATTGTCAATGTGAATTTCTTCATGGATAATCAATGAACATAACTTTCCATATATACAGAAATAGAAGGTGGATTTATCATGGAAATTTCAGTCATGATGAGTCTGGAAATTAATGGAAAGGGGATGGATTGTCCTTCTGTTTTTTTTATATATTTTTTTAACCTAAACCCTATTTCAGTAGTGTGTCATATTTCTTGCTACTTTCTTATGCTAATTGATATGATCCGGCATAAATTGATATTGTGTTTATTTTTGACCACTTCAAAATAAAAAGCTGTTAATCTGACTTTTCCTAGTGCCATGGTAATGACTCGCTTTGTCTAGTTAGAATGATAAATAGACTCTTAGTCTGTGCATGCACATTTTAATTACTAGCAATGAAATCTGATGAAATTGAAATATTGCACTTGGCCAACGCTGTTAATGCTGAAGTGACCCATTTAATAATGACCCACAGTCTCAAAGTATGGATTTAAATTGGTAATTAATAAATTCCATTTTACAAAATGCTAACAGAAGCATTTAATAAAAATGCAAAGTAGCTTTCAAATATCACGGGCAGATTATTGACATTGTATTATGTATTGTTAGAAGTGACCACATTGGTTGGTATAGAATATTAAATGACAGGTCACAACAATGGCTGTTCTGATTTCAAACCTGTTAAGAGATCAGAGCTAAAGTTATAAGACCCATCTACTGTAACTCACTTTTATAGTTTTAATAATGTTTTATAAGAGAAAAACACAGAGGGATTTTGCATTGAAGCAGCAATATACAAAATGAGTCCTTTATCTCACACTGCAGAGAACAAGGTTTCTGATTAAATAATAAGTGGGGCTCATCATGCTTCATTTGTTATGTCCAAGATTGAGCAGAAATGTGCAAGTTACCATGCAATCTTTTAGAAAAATGAATACTCTTACACTCAAATGATGCATGGTTCCTTTGGTTCAATTACTCTACTGTGGGCTAATAAAAATGTCTGATACTGAACTCATTTGCTTTTGTAGAAATTCTAAAATGTTAAGCCAATATTGAGATGAAGTCACGATAGCAATGGATGTGCACGGACAGATACGTGCCTACCTAGAAATTGTTGATACTAGCATTATGATATTCAATAAAAAAATAGAACTATGTGCATTTATCTTTATAAGTCTCCATAAAGTATTGACCAGAAAAAAATAACTATACTGCTCCTTGGAATCAATGGTTAAGTAACATAAAGGACAAGAAAAAGAAAGGACTTTTGCATTGGTTAAGGGCCCTTGCACACTAATGTATGCCCTCCGAGATATACAGTTCGTGAGCGGGACATATGTCCCGGAGCGGCATTGATCATGTGCAGGGGGAGAACACAGCATCATAAATTTCAATGATGCTGTGCACATCGGACCGCCCACGGGGCTATTGTCCCACACTCATACGATCTTATGAGTGGGGAGGCCCGATGTGCACAGCATCATTGTAATCTATGGTGCTGTGTGCTCCCATGAGCATGTTCAATGTTGATCCGGGACACATGGCCCGCTCACGGACCATATATCTTGGCCGGCATACGGTTCTGTGCAAGGACCCTAAAGGAAATGTTTCATTAGAAAATGTACTATTGTTTATATCAAATTATTATGCTTAACATACTTTTAACCCCTTAATTATAAGCCCATTTTCATTTTTGCATTTTAGTTTTTTTGTCCCCACTTTCCAATTGCCATAATTTCCATTCATAAAGCCATATAAGGGGTTATTTTTTTTATAGGATAAGTTGTATTTTTTAATGGCACAATTGAATTTATCATGTCTTGTATTAAAAAATTGGAAAATAAATCTTTGTGGTGTTATTTTGAAAAAATAAAATAAAAAAATAAAATGAAAACACAATTCCAAAGAGTTGTATTGGGTTTTAATATTACAGAGTTCACAGTGGACTAAAAATGACATCCTTATTCTGCAGCTCAATACAATTACGGTGAAAGAAAACAAATCTACATTTTCTTTTTATCAGCCATAACATGTTTATATTTCTGTCCACAGAGCTGTATGAGGGCTTTGTTTTGTGCAGGGCAAACTGTAGTTTTATTAGTACCATTTTGGAGTGCATATACTCCATACACTTGTTTTGACAAAAAAGGTGAATCAAGTGTTTGCAGTGTACACTGTGCAGTAAAAATATATTTATATTTGAATAGTTAAGACATTTTTGGATTTGGCAATACCTGTTATGTGTGTTTTTTATAGATTATATATTTTTGAAAAGTAAATGTGTACAATTGGGAAAGGGGTGAGTCTTTAAATTGTAATATTTTTTTTTTTACTTTTTTTTTTTACTTTTTTAACCACCTCAGCCCCCCTAGTTTAAACACCCTTAATGACCAGACCACTTTTTACAATTCTGCACTACACTACTTTCACCGTTTATTGCTCGGTCATGCAACTTACCACCCAAATTAATTTTACCTCCTTTTCGTCTCACTAATAGAGCTTTCATTTGGTGGTATTTCATTGCTTCTGCCATTTTTACTTTTTTGTTATTAATCAAAATGTAACAAAATTTTTACCAAAAAATGACATTTTTCACTTTCAGTTGAATTTTATTTTTTTTAAAGACATATATATACATACATTTTTCGCTAAATTTATTGTTCTACATGTCTTTGATAAAAAAAAAATGTTTGGGTAAAAAAAATGGTTTGGGTAAAAGTTATAGCGTTTACAAACTATGGTACAAAAATGTGAATTTCCGCTTTTTGAAGCAGCTCTGACTTTCTGAGCACCTGTCATGTTTGCTGAGGTTCTACAATGCCCAGACAGTAAAAACCCCACAAATAACCCCATTCCGGAAAGTAGACACCTTAAGGTATTTGCTGATGGGCATAGTGAGTTTATAGAACTTTTTATTTTTTGTCACAAGTTAGCGGAAAATGATGATTTTTTTTTCCTTACAAAGTCTCATATTCCACTAACTTGTGACAAAAAATTAAAAGTTCTATGAACTCACTATGCCCATCAGCGAATACCTTGGGGTGTCTACTTTCTGAAATGGGGTCATTTGTGGGGGTTTTCTACTGTCTGGGCATTGTAGAACCTCAGGAAACATGACAGGTGCATAAAAAGTCAGAGCTGCTTCAAAAAGCGGAAATTCACATTTTTGTAAACGCTATAACTTTTACCCAAACCATTTTTTTTTTTTACCCAAACATTTTTTTTTATCAAAGACATGTAGAACAATAAATTTAGAGAAAAATGTATATATAGATGTTGTTTTTTTATGGAATTATATACATAACAAAAAAGTGTGAAACAACTGAAAATATGTCATATTTTAGGTTCTTCAAAGTAGCCACCTTTTGCTTTGATTACTGCTTTGCACACTCTTGGCATTCTCTTGATGAGCTTCAAGAGGTAGTCACCTGAAATGGTTTTCACTTCACAGGTTTGCCCTGTCAGGTTTAAGAAGTGGCATTTCTTGACTTATAAATGGGGTTGGGACCATCAGTTGCGTTGTGGAGAAGTCAGGTGGATACACAGCTGATAATCCTACTGAATAGACTGTTAGAATTTGTATTATGGCAAGAAAAAAGCAGCTAAGTAAAGAAAAACGAGTGGCCATCATTACTTTAAGAAATTAAGGTCAGTCAGTCCGAAAAATTGGAAAAACTTTGAAAGTGTCCCCAAGTGCAGTCACACAAACCATCAAGCGCTACAAAGAAACTGGCTCACATGTGGACCGCCCCAGGAAAGGAAGACCAAGAGTCACCTCTGCTGCGGAGGATAAGTTCATCCGAGTCACCAGCCTCAGAAATCGCAGGTTAACAGCAGCTCAGATTAGAGACCAGGTCAATGCCACACAGAGTTCTAGCAGCAGACACATCTCTAGAACAACTGTTAAGAGGAGACTGTGTGAATCAGGCCTTCATGGTAGAATATATGCTAGGAAACCACTGCTAAGGACAGGCAACAGCAGAAGAGACTTGTTTGGGCTTAAGAACACAAGGAATGGACATTAGACCAGTGGAAATCTGTGCTTTGGTCTGATGAGTCCAAATTTAAGGTCTTTGGTTCCAACCACCCTGTCTTTGTGCGATGCAGAAAAGGTGAACGGATGGACTCTACATGCCTGGTTCCCACCGTGAAGCATGGAGGAGGAGGTGTGATGGTGTGCGGGTGCTTTGCTGGTGACACTGTTGGGGATTTATTCAAAATTGAAGGCATACTGAACCAGCATGGCTACCACAGCATCTTGCAGCGGCATGCTATTCCATCCGGTTTGCATTTAGTTGGACCATCATTTATTTTTCAACAGGACAATGACCCCAAACACACCTCCAGGCTGTGTAAAGGCTATTTGACCATGAAGGAGAGTGATGTGGTGCTGCGCCAGATGACCTGGCCTCCACAGTCACCGGACCTGAACACAATCGAGATGGTTTGGGGTGAGCTGGACCACAGAGTGAAGGCAAAAGGGCCAACAAGTGCTAAGCATCTCTGGGAACTCCTTCAAGACTGTTGGAAGAACATTTCAGGTGACTACCTCTTAAAGCTCATCAAGAGAATTCCAAGAGTGTGCAAAGCAGTAATCAAAGCAAAAGGTGGCTTCTTTGAAGAACCTAGAATATGACATATTTTCAGTTCTTTCACACTTTTTTGTTATGTATATAATCCCACATGTGTTAATTCATAGTTTTGATGCCTTCAGTGTGAATCTACAATTTTCACAGTCATGAAAATAAAGAAAACTATTTGAATGAGAAGGTGAGTCCAAACTTTTGGTCTGTACTGTACATATGTGTTTATGATATGTACCTTCGATCCCACGTAGCTTCTAGATATACATGTTTATCTTATCACATCAGCCCTTAGGTTTTTAAGTGAATTTCTTAAATAAAGGAACACAGAGTGAATCCCGCTAAATTATATGATCAGGACACCGAATGTCAGTACAACACCTCCCCCTTTCCCTTTCCTGACCACAAAGTAAATTAAGTATCTTTTATATGTATATATATATATATATAGAGAGAGAGAGAGAGAGAGAGAGAGAGAGAAAAGAAGAAAAAGGAAAAAGGAAAAAAGAAAAAAGAAAAGAGAAAAAAAAGTGAGTGGCATTACCATCTATTAAGAAGGCAAGGGGGTGCAGCTGGCCCAGTTGGGATTGAGCAAACCCAATATGTAAAAAAGTTTATTCACCCAAGCAGGACATGCAACAATTCAGCTCTATGCCTTCCTCAAGCAGTGTATACAAAGTGCTCAGTATATATAGCAAACCAAATTATTGTGCCAATTTACAAAAATCACAAGCAATCATGTACCGTAATATCATAATTAAAAATGGATAAAAATAGACTGTGACAAATACTTAATTTATCAAATGATTACCTCATAAATATATATGGTGATTACAGCACGTAATAAAATCATCTCATGTGAAAAAAAACATACAAATATATAATTAATATAAATACCATGATTAGTGCTATGTGCAAACAATAATTTAAAGTGCTATGTGCTTACTAAATGATGTATCTGACAAAGCTTGAAGGAGGAGCGATGAGGAGAATGGCGGCCGTCAGCTACTTGGCGTGTATTCCGGCGTGCCTACAGTCAGGATGATGTGTATTCTTGCTTCCTGATGAAATTACCCTCATTTCTGTGCGATTGCACACTTCGGCTTAGATGTAACGACAGCCATTTTGGGTGAGGGAATAGCACATAGAAGGTCTGGCACATGCTTATTTGTGATAATGGTAACTAATTCACACAGGGTGGGGATCCTAATGCACAGCTCGGTGCTACAAATGCGAGCGGATGGCTGTGTGGGGCCAGATGGAGTCATTCACAGCCAGATGGACATGGAGCCACCACCCGGGACCCGACTTTTATATATATATATATATATATATATATACAGTTGCAAGAAAAAGTATGTGAACCCTTTGGAATGATATGGATTTCTGCACAAATTGGTCATGAAATGTGATCTGATCTTCATCTAAGTCACAACAATAGACAATCACAGTCTGCTTAAACTAATAACACACAAATAATTAAATGTTACCAAGTTTTTAGTGAACAAACCATGTACACATTCACAGTGCAGTTTGGAAAAAGTATGTGAACCCTTTAATTTGATTTAATTGATTTAATAACTGGTTGAACCGCCTTTGGCAGCAATAACTTCAACCAAACGTTTCCTGTAGTTGCAGATCAGACGTGCACAACGGTCAGGGGTAATTCCTGACCATTCATCTTTACAGAACTGTTTCAGTTCAGCAATATTCTTGGGATGTCTGGTGTGAATCACTTTCTTGAGGTCATGACACATCATCTCAATCGGGTTGAGGTCAGGACTCTGACTGGGCCACCCCAGAAGGCGTATTTTCTTCTGTTTAAGCCATTCTGTTGATTTACTTCTATCCTTTGGGTCGTTGTCCTGTTGCAACACCCATCTTCTGTTGACCTTCAGCTGGTGGACAGATGGCCTTAAGTTCTTCTGAAAAATGTCTTGATAAACTTGGGAATTAATTTTTCCTTCGATGATAGCAATCCGTCCAGGCCCTGAAGCAGCAAAGTACCCCCAAACCATGATGTTCCCACCACCATACTTCACAGTTGGGATGAGGTTTTGATGTTGGTGTGCTGTGTTTCTTTGTCTCCACACATAGTGTTGTGTGTTTCTTCCAAACAACCCAACTTTGGTTTCATCTGTCCACAGAATATTTTGCCAGTACTGCCGTGGAACATCCAGGTCCTCTTGTGCAAACTGTAAACGTGCAGCAATGTTTTTTTTGGACAGCAGTGGCTTCTCTGTGGTATCCTCCCATGAAATCCATTCTTGTTTAATATACAAAGTATGTGGCACACAGGAATGACACAACCCACGGTGGAGGTGCTCACAGTAAAGAGGAATCACCCTTCCTCTGGGGTAGTGGTAAATAGTTAAAGGAATACTGGGCACACTCGCTATATATGAGACCACACAGTTTATTAACAGTAATTCTGCAGCATATACGAACAATTAGATATAAAACCTATAATATGTATATATATATATATATATATATATATATGATGCATATAACATATACCATAAAAATCTGAAATAATTCACACCACTTTTAAAACAGATGAAAAAAAAAATTTGTTAAAAAATAATGTCCTCTGAATGATTAAGGGAAATAAAATCCTTCTGTTGGGTATATCTCCAGTCTGCTAATTAATGTGCAGTACTTTTGTCCCTTTGGGGTATATAGACCCCACGATTTGTGTCTCCTCCGTATGAGGAAAAGGAGCGGACTTAGTTGTTACTTACAGAGATTCAATAAGCAGCGTCCTTCTATATTCACTGTTCAGCTGAATAGTTTGCCGGCTATTCCCATAGGTGATTTCTTTTGCTCCGGTACTGTTGATGACTGAATTCCGACCTTATACGTGCTACTCTTGTTCCCATTGATCACTATTGGGCGCCACTCCGTAGGTCTGAGAGCCAGCGCTTGATGAGTGTGCAGTCTCCCTCTTCCGCGCTGGACTTTGTATGCACTGGTGAATGTACCTTGTACGATTGTGCAGTAATCCTATTTAGGACGTGCGTCGGGTCTTTTGCTGGTCAGGGTTAGTTTCAAGCACTTCGGGTCTTTCAGCAAGTGTTGTCAGTGTCCATCAGGGGGGTCTTTGCACCAAACGCGTTTTGGGGTTTGTTATCACCCCTTCCTCAGTGGTAATGAATCCCCCTTAACACTCTCCTTATATAGCCCTTGGTAATTAGATTACCATCATCCGCTGTGAAACTTGTTCTTTCCCCATAAAACCTGGTACGGATTTGGAATTGCCACTTTCTTCACATACTCCATTTGTATTCCCATCCTATCCTCTGACTAATGTTTTAAGGACATATCTTTAACAAGTTACACAAACATTAGGCATGAATAACAAGGTAACCATTTAATTCAGTGCAATACAATGTATCCACTTATATTCATATAGTCTCCTATCCAGGAGGCATCTGAAAAAACCGCACAAATCTCTGCGGCATTGATGCGATTTTCACATCACAGCCCACCGTCATAAAAAATATACTCATATATGAACACCCCCATTTTTCTGTACCTATACACATATATGCTGACATATATTTCTATACCTGATAGTGCGTCCCTCATTATTTCTTATACATTTTATTTTCTATCCATTGACCATCTTTACCTTTTTTATATTTATTTCATTTCTGAATGGTATTGATGTGGGGGGGAAATGTGTAGGTCCGCAAATCCTATATGTAGTAGGTGGACCAACGATATGATGGATCGGCGGAGGTCTGCCGCGAAGGACCAGACCCCCCAAAAAATACATTGACTGGGAAGGGTCCTGTCATCCGCGGCAGGCCTCCCCCTATCTCACAGAAATCCGAACAATTCGAACTCTGCATTCAGTCCGCCTGGTACAAGTTTTGAATTCATATATTCTCTGTGTTTCCAACCTCGACATTTTACTTATGTGATCTCCCCCCCTCCATTCCTTGTTAACCTTGTCAATTGCAGCAAATTTCAAGCCAGAAGGGTTTTGATTATGTGTCACTTTGAAGTGTTTGGACAATATGTGTCTCCAAGCCCTTTTTGATATTAGCTACATGTTCAGAAATGCGCTTTTTCAGGGTCCTTTTCGTCCTCCCCACATATTGTCTCCCGCATGGGCATTCTATAACGTATATTACATTTTCAGAGTTGCAGGATAAGAAATCCTTTATCAAATGTTTATGTTGGTTTACTGATGATATGATTTCTCCTGTTTTTCATGGGAATGTGGTGATTTTGCAATTCCCACATTGCCCACACCTATAGAATCCCTCCATATTAATCCAATTTTGTACTGAAGTTGCGCTTTTTTTCTCCCTTTTTATTGTTGGTGCCACGATGTTTGCCAAATTAGGGGCTTTAGTAAAGGTGATGCGAGGACTGATTGGGATCAGGGGGCCTATTGTTTTATCTTTCTTTAAAATATGCCAGTGTTTGCGTATTATTCCCTGGATTTTTCTATACTCATTGTTAAATGGCAATATTATTCTTATCTGATCATTCTTAGCCTCTTTATCCTCAACCTTTTTAGTTTCAAAAAAATCCTCTCTTTTCATTCTTCTTACTTTATCGAGGGATCCCTTGATTAATTCCTCGGGATACTCCTTTTCCCTAAAAGCTTCTATCAATTTTGTCTCCTCCTTCTCAAACTGTTCCTCCATTGTGCAATTACGCTTTATTCTCTGAAACTGCCCCTGTGGAATATTCATCAGCCAATTGGGTAGGTGGCAGCTGTTGTACAAAATGTAGCTGTTTCTGGTTGTGGGTTTGATATATGTACAGGTTTTGAGTGTGTTATCCTCTACAAAAATTCTTAAATCTAAAAAATCTAGGGAAAGAGATGCCAGAGACTTTTGTAAGTCTTGAGCTGATAGTCTAGGATTCTTCTTTACCTCATTGAGCAGTCTGCGCTGTGCTCTTGCAGTCATCTTTACAGGACGGCCACTCCTAGGGAGAGTAGCAGCAGTGCTGAACTTTGTCCATTTATAGACAATTTGTCTTACTGTTGACTGATGAACAACAAGGCTTTTGGAGATACTTTTATAGCCCTTTCCAGCTTTATGCAAGTCAACAATTCTTAATTGTAGGTCTTCTGAGAGCTCTTTTGTGCGAGGCATCATTCACATCAGGCAATGCTTCTTGTGAAAAGCAAACCCAGAACTGGTATGTGATTTTTATAGAGCAGGGCAGCTGTAACCAACACCTCCAAACTTATCTCATTGATTGGACTCCAGTTGGCTGACACCTGACTTCAATTAGCTCTTGGAGATGTCATTAGTCTAGGGGTTCACATACTTTTTCCACCTACACTGTGAATGTTTACATGGTGTGTTTAATAAAAGCATGGTAAGATTTAATTATTTGTGTTATTAGTTTAAGCAGACTGTGATTGTCTATTGTTGTGACTTAGATGAAGATCAGATCACATTTTATGACCAATTTATGCAGAAATCCATATCATTCCAAAGGGTTCACATACTTTTCCTTGCAACTGTATATATATACAGTACAGACCAAAAGTTTGGACACACCTTCCTATTCAAAGAGTTTTCTTTATTTTCATTACTATGAAAATTGTAGATTCACACTGAAGGCATCAAAACTATGAATTAACACATGTGGAACTATATACATAACAAAAAAGTGTGAAACAACTGAAAATATGTTATATTCTAGGTTCTTCAAAGTAGCCACCTTTTGCTTTGATTACTGCTTTGCACAATCTTGTCATTTTCTTGATGAGCTTCAAGAGGTAGTCACCTGAAATGGTCTTCCAACAGTCTTGAAGGCGTTCCCAGAGATGCTTAGCACTTGTTGGCCCTTTTGCCTTCACTCTGCGGTTCAGCTCACCCCTGCGGTTCAGCTCAGGTCCGGTGACTGTGGAGGCCAGGTCATCTGGCGCAGCACCCCATCACTCTCCTTCATGGTCAAATAGCCCTCACACAGCCTGGAGGTGTGTTTGGGGTCATTGTCCTGTTGAAAAATAAATCTTGGTCCAACTAAACGCAAACTGGATGGAATACCTTGCCACTGCAAGATGCTGTGGTAGCCATGCTGGTTCAGTATTCCTTCAATTTTTAATAAATCCCCAACAGTGTCACCAGCAAAGCACCCCCACACCATCACACCTCCTCCTCCATGCTTCACGGTGGGAACCAGGCATGTAGAGTCCATCCGTTCACCTTTTCTGCGTCGCACAAAGACATGGTGGTTGGAACCAAAGATCTCAAATTTGAACTCATCAGACCAAAGCACAGATTTCCACTGGTCTAATGTCTATTCCTTATGTTATTTAGCCCAAACAAGTCTCTTCTGCTTGTTGCCTGTCCTTAGCAGTGGTTTCCTAGCAGATATTCTACCATGAAGGCCTGATTCACACAGTCTCCTCTTAACAGTTGTTCTAGAGATGTGTCTGCTGCTAAAACTCTGTGTGGCATTGACCTGGTCTCTAATCTGAGCTGCTGTTAACCTGCGATTTCTGAGGCTGGTGACTCGGATGAACTAATCCTCCGCAGCAGAGGTGACTCTTGGTCTTCCTTTCCTGGGGCGGTCCGCATGTGAGCCAGTTTCTTTGTAGCGCTTGATGGTTTTTGTGACTGCACTTGGGGACACTTTCAAAGTTTTCCCAATTTTTCGGACTGACTGACCTTTATTTCTTTAAGTAATGATGGCCACTCGTTTTTCTTTACTTAGCTGCTTTTTTCTTGCCATAATACAAATTTTAACAGATTTTATCAGCTGTGTATCCACCTGACTTCTCCACAACACAACTGATGGTCCCAACCCCATTTATAAGGCAAGAAATCCCACTTATTAAACCTGATAGGGCACACCTGTGAAGTGAAAACCATTTCAGGTGACTACCTCTTGAAGCTCATCAAGAGAATGCCAAGAGTGTGCAAAGCAGTAATCAAAGCAAAAGGTGGCTACTTTGAAGAACCTAGAATATGACATATTTTCTGTTGTTTCACACTTTTTTGTTATGTATATAATTCCACATGTGTTAATTCATAGTTTTGATGCCTTCAGTGTGAATCTACAATTTTCATAGTCATGAAAATGAAGAAAACTCTTTGAATGAGAAGGTGTGTCCAAACTTTTGGTCTATACTGTATATATATATATATATATATATATATATATTATACATAAATCTTTTACCATGACTGTTTTCTGAATTAATTTATGTATATTTATCTATTGTTTATCCATTCTCTGTATCAATTGAATGATAAAGTAGGTAAGAGACGTAATCACAGGTAGCTGTGGTATAGGTGTTACATCCTAGAGCTCTGCCAGTTCGTATTTGGGTTCCACTGTGGAACGCTTGAGTTTGCCGGAGCACTGCACTGTGGAGCACCATCAACATTGGAACACATACACCTCCCCTTCCCCCGTGAATGACTTCTGGTGGGGCTAGCCCCATCCGCCTCACGTGCGGCGCATGACGTCAGGTCCTATGCTTTCCTTTGCAACCGGAAGTTGTCACAAGTGACCCCACTTCCGGTGCCAACCTCTTGTGCTCCACGCATCTGGCTTAATGCGCTTCACAAAGACCGGAAGTTATCACAATCTGGCAATACTTCCGGCATCAATTTGAACCACATTTGAAGACTCCATGATACACCCCTAAAGTGACCCCATTTTGGAAAATACACCCCTCTAGGTATTCAAAACTGATTTTACAAACTTTGGTAACCCTTTAGGTGTTCTACAAGAATTAAAGGAAAATGTAGAAAACATTTCAGAATTTCACTTTTTGGCAGATTTTCCATTTTTATCATTTTTTTTCCAGTAACAAAGCAAGGGTTAACATCCAAACAAAACTCAATATTTATTGCCCTGATTGTGTAGTTTACAGAAACACCCTATATGTTGTCGTAAACTGTTGTACAGGCAGATGGCAGGGTGCAGAACGAAAGGAACACCTATGGTTTTTGGAAGACAGATTTCACTGGGATAATTTTAAGTTGCCATGTCACATTTGAAGACCCACTGATGCACCCCATGAGTAGAAACTCCCCAAAAATTAAACCATTTTGGAAGCTAGTAGGTGGCAGTTTTGTTACAATTTCTTACAGTTTTGGTACTATTTCAGGGTACATATGATTTTTGGTAGCTCTATATTACACTTTTTGTGAGGCAAGGTAAAAAAATAGCTGTTTTGGCACCGTTTTAATTTTTTGTTATTTGCAATGTTCATCTGACAAGTTAAATCATGTGCTATTTTTATAGAGCAGGTTGTTACGGAAGCGACAATACCAAATATGGTTGTTTGGTTCATTTTTGTATAATAAAGAATTTAAAAAAATATATATTTTGTCTCTCTATGAAAGCCATAGTTTATTTTTTTAATTTTTTGGGTGACTGTCTTATGTAGGGGCTCATTGTTTTTGGTATCAGATGACAATTTGATTAGTACTATTTTGGGGTGCATACGACTTTTTGATCGCTTGGTATTACACTTTTTGTGAAGTAAGGTGACAAAAAATGTATTTTTTTCTTTTTTTTATGGTGTTCAGCTGAGGGGTTAGGTCATGTGATATTTTTATACAGACGGCAATACCTAATATGTTTACTTTTTTTAAATTTATTTAAGTTTTAAACAAGTTTTACACAATAACAGCATTTTTTTAAACAAAAGAAAATCATGCTTTAGTGTCTCCATATTCTGAGAGCCATAGTTGTTTTTTTTTTTGTTCAATTGTCTTAGGTAAGGTTTTCTTTATTGCGGGATGAGATGACAGTTTGATTGGTATGATTTTGGGGTGCATATGACTTTTTGATCACTTGAAATTACACTTTATGTGATGTAGTGTGACAAAAAATGGCTTTTTGACATAGTTATAATTTTTTATTTACGGTGTTCACCTGAGGGGTTGGTTCATAATTTTATAGAGCATGTTTTTACGGACGTGGAAACACCTAATATGTATACTTTTTTTATTTATTTAAGTTTTGCACAATAATATCATTTTTGAAACAAAAAATAAATTAAAAAAAATCATGTTTTAGCTTCTCCATAGTTTGAAAGCCATAGTTTATTTTTTATTTTTTAGGAGATTGTCTTAGGTACGATATCATTTTTTTAGGATGAGATGACGATTTGATTGGCGCTATTTTGGGGTGCATATGACTTTTTGATCACTTGCTGTTACACTTTTTGTGATGTAAGGTGACAAAAAAATATCTTTTTAATACCATTTTTATTTTATATTTTTTACGGTATTCACCTGAGGGGTTAGATCATGTGGTATTTTTATAGAACAGGTTGTTATGGATGTGGTAATACCTAATGTCTATTTTTTTATATTTAACACAATAAAAGCATTTATGAAACAAAAAAAATCATGTTTTAGTGTCTCCATAGTCTTAGGTATAAGCTCATTTTTTGCAAGATGAGATGACGGTTAGATTGGTTTTATTTAGTGGGCCATACGCTTTTTTGATCGCTTGGTGTTGCACTTTTAGTGATGTAAGGTGACAAAAAATGATTTTTTTTAGCACAGTTTTAATTTTAAAAAAATTACGGTGTTCACCTATAGGGTTAGTTCATGTTATATTTTTATAGAGCCAGTCGATATTGATTTGGTGATACTTACTTTAAACACATTTTTCTTTGTAAAACTTTATTTTTGTATTTGTTGTCCCACTTTGGGACTTCAACTTTTGGGGTGTGATACCCTTTACAATGCATCACATTACTTCTGTATTGTGATGCATTGGCTGTAAGTGTATTACACATTGTAATACACTTCAGCCTGCTTGCCTATTAGATTCAGGGGGCTGGATCTCACAGGCTGTCATGGAAAGCAACCATAATGCCTAAGGAAGGTATCTGGCTGCCTTCCTTGCCATTGGGTCCCCGTCACAGCAGCACGGTGACCCGATGGCCACCCTGCACCCGGCAGGATCCCGCATGTGTGCGGTCAGAGATGACCGTAGCAGTACGAGTGTTAATGTGTCGGCATCTGTATTTTCACCGATGCTGGCGCATACAGCAGGGGTCCGGCTATCCGTGACTGCCGGACCCCTGCTGCTGATCGGGCGGGCACAGCTCCTGCACCCGCCTGATCAGCCCACCGTACTTGTACGACTCTACAGGGAGTGCAGAATTATTAGGCAAGTTGTATTTTTGAGGATTAATTTTATTATTGAACAACAACCATGTTCTCAATGAACCCAAAAAACTCATTAATATCAAAGCTGAATATTTTTGGAAGTAGTTTTTAGTTTGTTTTTAGTTTTAGCTATTTTAGGGGGATATCTGTGTGTGCAGGTGACACATTACTGTGCATAATTATTAGGCAACTTAAAAAAAAAATATATACCCATTTCAATTATTAATTTTTACCAGTGAAACCAATATAACATCTCAACATTCACAAATATACATTTCTGACATTCAAAAACAAAACAAAAACAAATCAGTGACCAATATAGCCACCTTTCTTTGCAAGGACACTCAAAAGCCTGCCATCCATGGATTCTGTCAGTGTTTTGATCTGTTCACCATCAACATTGCGTGCAGCAGCAACCACAGCCTCCCAGACACTGTTCAGAGAGGTGTACTGTTTTCCCTCCTTGTAAATCTCACATTTGATGATGGACCACAGGTTCTCAATGGGGTTCAGATCAGGTGAACAAGGAGGCCATGTCATTAGATTTTCTTCTTTTATACCCTTTCTTGCCAGCCACGCTGTGGAGTACTTGGACGCGTGTGATGGAGCATTGTCCTGCATGAAAATCATGTTTTTCTTGAAGGATGCAGACTTCTTCCTGTACCACTGCTTGAAGGTGTCTTCCAGAAACTGGCAGTAGGACTGGGAGTTGAGCTTGACTCCATCCTCAACCCGAAAAGGCCCCACAAGCTCATCTTTGATGATACCAGCCCAAACCAGTACTCTACCTCCACCTTGCTGGCGTCTGAGTCGGACTGGAGCTCTCTGCCCTTTACCAATCCAGCCACGGGCCCATCCATCTGGCCCATCAAGACTCACTCTCATTTCATCAGTCCATAAAACCTTAGAAAAATCAGTCTTGAGATATTTCTTGGCCCAGTCTTGACGTTTCAGCTTGTGTGTCTTGTTCAGTGGTGGTCGTCTTTCAGCCTTTCTTACCTTGGCCATGTCTCTGAGTATTGCACACCTTGCACTTTTGGGCACTCCAGTGATGTTGCAGCTCTGAAATATGGCCAAACTGGTGGCAAGTGGCATCTTGGCAGCTGCACGCTTGACTTTTCTCAGTTCATGGGCAGTTATTTTGCGCCTTGGTTTTTCCACACGCTTCTTGCGACCCTGTTGACTATTTTGAATGAAACGCTTGATTGTTCGATGATCACGCTTCAGAAGCTTTGCAGTTTTAAGAGTGCTGCATCCCTCTGCAAGATATCTCACTATTTTTGACTTTTCAGAGCCTGTCAAGTCCTTCTTTTGACCCATTTTGCCAAAGGAAAGGAAGTTGCCTAATAATTATGCACACCTGATATAGGGTGTTGATGTCATTAGACCACACCCGTTCTCATTACAGAGATGCACATCACCTAATATGCTTAATTGGTAGTAGGCTTTCGAGCCTATACAGCTTGGAGTAAGACAACATGCATAAAGAGGATGATGTGGTCAAAATACTAATTTGCCTAATAATTCTGCACTCCCTGTAGTATTTGTGTCCAGCATTTCTGTACGGCGCTGGTATCCTACGGGTTAAATATAAAACTTTCTAATGGGACATTCACCTTCACGCCTAATTAAGTAGCCATATAAAAAGTAAAGCTATACAAGTATGGGTTTTCTTGTCACATGAGTTCATACAGCTGATAACATATATACCAATATGAGAATCATTATTATTTAAGCTAAATAAATCAATTGCCATCATGTTTAGCTATGGAAATGACCGTGCATAAATTACAGTTCTTCTATATTTCTTCCTATACACTGTCTCTTGTTAGAGACTGAAAAAATTATAATGTCATATTCTTTATATTTGTTTTACGGTTGCAGCTGACAGTGTAATATAGTGTGCTGCAAAACTAATTATTCATAAATTAAACTAATGAATGTCAACTTGCATCGGAAATCATTTTAAAGTTAGATTATTAATTAATTGTGTAATTAAGCTCTTGACAGTGATAAATCATTTTCCTGACAGGGGTAGATGGTCTGTATAAGTTAGTGCCAGGCAGAAGCTCCAGTAATAGATAGCATCAATTTAGAAAGGCTTTAAATTATGATCCCACCTGTGAAGAGGTGCAAGCGATGGCAAAACTCACACCTTACTGGAATATCTTAAAGGGAGAGTTTAATGATCTATTGTATTTTAACCTATGACATTGCCAACAGAAATATTACCGATTTACATTACTCTTATAAGGTGTCAATAAATGTTTTTCACTTTTTAAACAACTTTCAAATTAAGACATGACATACTGTATGGAAAAAATACTTTAATTATATAGGTAAGAAATATCTAAAAAGATGCTCCACATTACAAAAAAAAAAAAAAAAAACTTAAACAGTAATTAACTATAGTTATATACAGTATTTGTGAAAAAAAGCTCCCATTAAAAGGAATGCAGTTTTGTAGAGGTTTTTTTTTTCATCAGTAGTAGTGAGAATATCAACCTTTTTTCTGCCAGACTCTGCTATTAAAATGGATGTGGAGCCTTACTGAGAACTGCTCTCTCTGCATTGAGCTGTTTCACAGTCCCTCTTCTCTGCTCATTGTAACAGTAACTGTCACTTAGAGTAGAATAAAAGTTCATATTTTCACTACTCCTGATAAGAAAAGCTCTGAAATAGGTATGTTTGTACTGCTATCCACATCCTCTACCTAGTGATATCAGCAGCATTTTGAATATTTATGACAGATTCCCTTGAAAAAATAATAAATAATAATAAATTGTATGCAGCTGCATTTAGGGTATAGTCAAGCTATGTCCTTTTGCCCTAAGGTTGACTTTTATGGTGGCTCAGTGATTAGCATGGGTGTCTTGCAGCACTGGTTCTAGGTTCAAATCCAACCAAGGATTACATTTGCATGGAGTTTGTATGTTCTCTCCGTGTTTGCGTGGGTTTCCTCTAGGCCCTCCAGTTTCCTCCCACACGCCAAAGACATACTGATAGGGAACTTAGATTGTGAGCCCCATTGAGGACAGCTTGATGCTAATGTCTGTAAATAGTGTTGATCGCTAATATTCTAATTGCAAATTTTTATCGCTGATATTGGCACTTCGAGAATTTGTGAACATCTTGAATATATCGCTATATCTTTGTATATTGTGCTATAACGCAAATATTCTAGAGCCACTCTTACAGATTTTCTTTGCTTTAAATGTTTCAGTTTCTCCGGTCAAAGGCCGTTCCTCCTTGGTAACCTTCCAGGGCATTGTGTTAGATATCCAAAACATGCAAGCTAGATGTAAGATCCTCACCTGCTTTGCACTCCAGGGGAACCAAGAGGGGTACTCGTGGAGTTGCGGGACAGGTTATGCGTGTCTCTGATGCACCAGTGCTGACCCCTTTGCGAGCCAGTGCGGAGATGCGTTCGCGTGGACATCGGAGGGGAGGACCGTCGGAGTCCCGGGGACAGAGTGGCCAGGCGAGTGACAAGACGCCGCGGCCAGGGTTGTCTCCGGTGTCTCCTGCGACTTCCGTTTCCGCATCTGGGTCCACGCGCTCGCATACTCGCGCTGAGTCAATCATGCGTCCATGCGTACGCACGAGGGCAGGTTCGCAAAGGGATACACGGTCGCGAGTACGCGCTTCTTATGCACTTCGTCGACCAGTGGCGCATATTATACTGATTTACAAGAGCAAAGTGGATTAGGGAGCCAGCCATGGGTTAATCAACTTGTGATTGCCTTAGGCCTTGTACTCAGGTGCAGGGCAATTTGTTCACTTATGGTAGTGGACACTTGGCACCCTGGGATTGGTCAGCAGGCATTTAAAAGGAGGTCTCTCAGGGTGATCAGTGCCCACTGTTATTTTCCCTCAACCAGGTATAGGTCACAACTCCTAGTGACTGAAGACTGCCAGGAACTTTGTCCTTACAGCGGACCCAAGATCTGGAGTGACTCGACTGCCAAGTGCACAGCATCATTCAGCACTGGTTGGGACTATTCCTGGAATCTCCTTGCCTGGTTTTTTGTTATTATTTCTTGTTACCAGCAAGTGTCCTGGACGTTTATGTTTCTGGTGAATAAACACCTTTTTGCTTTCATCACTGGTCTGTTTGTTGGTGCCTTGCATTACAGAACAGTGGGCCCAACTAACAGTTGCCATGGACAAGATCCAGCAGCAGCTGAATGAATTAACGGGAGCCGTTAACCTGCTGTTCCAACGACGCCCAAATATACCAGCAGCCGCTGCAGCGCAAATCCAAGAGCAACTGACAACTGTGATGGAGGAGGTTCAGCAGCTTATCCAGGGAGCCTCAGCACTACCCGTCACTATCGCAAGGCATCAAACAGAACCTAAGATCCCTCTGCCTGACCCCTTCACAGGAGAACGACAGGAGTTCTTAAACTTCAGGGACTCCTGTCTCCTTTATTTCCAGTTACGACCGATGGCTTCTGGCACTCTCAGGCAGAGAATTGGGATTGTAATGTCACTGCTACGTGGAGACCCCCAACGTTGGGCATTTAACTTGCCTCAAGACCATACAGCTTTTTCGTCAGTGGATGCCTTCTTCGAGGCTATGGCTGTGATTTACGATGACCCGGATCGTACTCGCACCGCAGAGACCAATCTTGAGCATATTCAACAAGGCCGCCGCCCAGCTGAAGAATACGCTGCAGAATTCAGGCGATGGGCAGCTTTCACCACCTGGGGCGACGCAGCCCTACGCCATCGCTTCCGTTTGGGACTTTCGGATGCGGTCCGGGATCTTCTTTTGGCCTTACCTACCCCCTTCTCGTTGGAAATGGCTATCTCTCAGGCAATCGATGCCGACAGGCGAATCCGTGAGAGGCGAGTGGAACGGTCGTCTCGGTTTTCATCCCCTCGACCACATCCAGGGCCTCTAAAATCGGCCGATGAGCCAATGGAGGTTGGATCCTCCCATCTCACACAGGCAGAACGAGCTCGTCGCCAACAGAAAGGCCTGTGCCTATTTTGCGGGAAGTCTGGACACCTCGTTCAAACCTGTCCCCTCCTGCAGGCGGGAAACGAATGAACCTAGGGGGCATAGAGGAGAACCCCCTAGGTGCTATTATCCCTCCTCCAAGCCGGGTGATGGTATCCATATCCTTACGGTGGCAAGACAAGGTCCATGAGTTGTCAGCACTAATCGATTCTGGGGCCGCTGGGAATTTTGTGGACTCAAACTTGGTTCGTCGACTTGGCATCCCGTTGATCCAGCCGAAAACCACCATGTCAGTGACCGCGATTGATGGTTCCCCTCTTCAAGATGGTCGTGCAGTGTGGATGACTCCGGGAATACAGGTAACGGTGGGGGCTGATCATCGGGAGACCTTAAGCCTTTTTGTCCTTGACATGCCATCCACTCCCGTGATTTTGGGTCTCCCTTGGTTAAGGCTTCATAATCCAGTAGTGGACTGGCGCTCGGGTCTTATCTGTCAGTGGAGTACGGAATGCCTTACTAAGTGCATTCGTCCCGACCTGTCACTAGCCTCCATGGAAGTATTAAGTACTTTACCACAGCAGTATCATAATTTCCGAGATGTGTTCAGTCCTCAGGGGGCTGATGTATTACCTCCCCACAGGTCATATGATTGTCCTATAGACCTGTTGCCAGGCACCATGCCACCACGAGGGCATCTTTATAATCTCACTGGGCCTGAGGTTCAGGCTCAGCGGGAGTATATTAAAGAGAACCTTGAGAAGAATTTCATTCGTCCATCCACTTCCCCTGCTGGAGCTGGATTCTTCTTTGTGGAGAAGAAGGATGGAGGCTTGAGACCTTGCATCGATTATCGTGCCCTTAATCGGATTACGGTGAAGAATCGGTATCCACTGCCTCTGATTGATGATCTGTTTTCTCAGGTGGCAGGTGCCCGAGTCTTCACCAAACTCGATTTAAGGGGTGCTTATAATTTAGTTCGCATTAGAGAGGGTGACGAATGGAAGACCGCATTTAATACCAGAGACGGGCATTACGAGTATCTCGTGATGCCTTTCGGTCTCTGTAATGCTCCCGCGGTCTTCCAGGAGTTCATCAACGATGTTCTCAGAGATTTCTTGGATAGATGTGTTGTTGTCTATCTAGATGACATACTAATCTACTCCTCGGATCTGGTCTCTCATCGAAGACACGTGTGTCAGGTTTTCCAGAAGCTGAGGGAGAACCGCCTCTATGCCAAACTTGAGAAGTGTCTGTTTGAGGTGAAGGAGTTGCCTTTCCTGGGGTACATTATCTCAGAAAAGGGATTGGCTATGGACCCATCCAAACTTTCTGCTGTCTTGGATTGGCCTCAACCTAAGGATCTTAAGGGGTTGCAGCGTTTCTTAGGCTTTGCCAACTTCTACCGCAAGTTTATTAAGAATTTTTCTGCGATAGTAGTACCTCTCACCAACCTCACTAAGAAGGGAGCTAATCCTTCTAAGTGGACGAGAGAGGCAGTCAGAGCCTTTGAGACGCTGAAACAGGCCTTTTGCACGGCACCAATTCTTACTCATCCAGACACCTCCAGACCTTTTGTTCTCGAGGTCGATGCCTCAGAGGTCGGTGTAGGGGCAGTTCTCTCACAGTATTATGGGGACCCCGAGAGGTTACATCCCTGTGCCTTCTTCTCTCGGAAGCTCTCTCCAGCCGAGTGTAATTATGATATCGGCAATAGAGAGCTTCTGGGAGTAAGATTGGCTTTTCAAGAGTGGAGACATTGGCTAGAGGGTGCAGAACATCCCATCACGGTTTACACTGACCATAAAAATTTGGAGTATCTAGAGTGCCAAAAGACTCAACTCCCGACAAGCCAGGTGGGCATTGTTTTTCACCCGCTTCAATTTCCGCCTCACTTATAAACCAGGTTCCAAAAACGTGAAGGCAGATGCCCTGTCCCGCTGCTTCCCTGAGGCTGCTTCCGTCCTGGACTCTGAGCCAGAAACCATTCTCCCAACTAAATGTTTTCTTGCTGCCCTGGGGGCCGCAGAAGTAATGGAGGACTTGTCCTCTCTTCTTGAGCCCTCACAGGCAGAGAGTCCACCTGACAAACCCGAGGGTCGATGGTTCGTACCCATTAACCTTCGATTGGAGGTCATCCGACAGCTTCATGACTCAAAGTCTGCCGGGCATTTGGGTGTTAAAAAAACACTTGCCCTTGTTAAACGTCACGTGTGGTGGCCCAACATGTCCGTGGATGTTAAGGCCTATATCCAGGCATGTACTGTTTGCGCCAGATGTAAACCGTCCCGGTCTGCCCCTTCTGGGACTTTACTCCCACTGCCTATTCCCCAGGCTCCATGGACTCACATTGCCATGGATTTCATCACAGATTTGCCAAGGTCCTCTGGAAGTACGGTAATCTGGGTAGTGGTGGACCGTTTTAGTAAAATGGCCCATTTTATCCCACTCCCTGGATTGCCCTCGGCCAGAGAATTGGCAGATCTGTTCTTGAATCATGTCTTTCGATTACACGGAGCGCCGGATGACATTGTTTCAGACAGAGGAGTGCAATTCATCTCCCGCTTCTGGCGTTCTTTCTGCTCCCGATTGGGTATTAATTTGTCTTTTTCTTCTGGTTTTCACCCAGAGACCAACGGTCAGACGGAAAGGACTAACCAGACCCTGGAGCAATATCTCCGGTGCTTCGTGTCAGACTGCCAGGAGGAATGGGCAGCGTATCTACCCTTTGCGGAGGTGGCTTATAATAACTCTGAGCATGCTTCCACTAAGATGTCTCCGTTCAGGTGCGTGGGGGGCAGGGATCCAAGACTCTCTTCTTTGGCCGGACCCTCCACTGACTCACCGGTGGTGGATCAGTGGTTCAAGGATAGGCGTCCCATTTGGTCGTCGGCCCAGCGGAATCTCCGCAGTGCGGTGGCGCAACAAAAGAAATTTGCTGATCGTCATCGCACCGTAGAGCAAAAGTTTAAGGTGGGAGATCAGGTGTGGGTCTCCACCCGGAACATTCCGCTGCGTCAGCCATCTTCCAAGTTGGGTCCTCGATTCATTGGCCCATACCCAGTGACACAAAAGATCAACCGAGTTACGTACAAGGTTGCTCTTCCACCATCGATCCGAGGAGTGAACACCTTTCATGTTTCACTTCTCAAATCGGCAGCCGACTCCGCTCCCTTCATTCAGACCCCATCCCCGCTGGAGGTCCAAGGGGTACCGGAGTTCGAAGTGAACAGAATTTTGGACTCTCGTTTTGTCCAAAGGTCTCTTCAATACTTGGTGGACTGGAAGGGTTTTGGTCCAGAGGAGAGATGTTGGATACCTGTTCGCCAGGTGCATGCGGATGAGTTGGTGGCAGCCTTTCACCGGGATAACCCGGGGAAAGCTTGCTTGGAGTCTTCAGAGCCGCCTCCTCGGGGGGGGGGGGGTAATGTAAGATCCTCACCTGCTTTGCACTCCAGGGGAACCAAGAGGGGTACTCGTGGAGTTGCGGGACAGGTTATGCGTGTCTCTGATGCACCAGCGCTGACCCCTTTGCGAGCCAGTGCGGAGATGCGTTCGCGTGGACATCGGAGGGGAGGACCGTCGGAGTCCCGGGGACAGAGTGGCCAGGCGAGTGACAAGACGCCGCGGCCAGGGTTGTCTCCGGTGTCTCCTGCGACTTCCGTTTCCGCATCTGGGTCCACGCGCTCGCATACTCGCGCTGAGTCAATCATGCGTCCGTGCGTACGCACGAGGGCAGGTTCGCAAAGGGATACACGGTCGCGAGTACGCGCTTCTTATGCACTTCGTCGACCAGTGGCGCATATTATACTGATTTACAAGAGCAAAGTGGATTAGGGAGCCAGCCATGGGTTAATCAACTTGTGATTGCCTTAGGCCTTGTACTCAGGTGCAGGGCAATTTGTTCACTTATGGTAGTGGACACTTGGCACCCTGGGATTGGTCAGCAGGCATTTAAAAGGAGGTCTCTCAGGGTGATCAGTGCCCACTGTTATTTTCCCTCAACCAGGTATAGGTCACAACTCCTAGTGACTGAAGACTGCCAGGAACTTTGTCCTTACAGCGGACCCAAGATCTGGAGTGACTCGACTGCCAAGTGCACAGCATCATTCAGCACTGGTTGGGACTATTCCTGGAATCTCCTTGCCTGGTTTTTTGTTATTATTTCTTGTTACCAGCAAGTGTCCTGGACGTTTATGTTTCTGGTGAATAAACGCCTTTTTGCTTTCATCACTGGTCTGTTTGTTGGTGCCTTGCATTACACTAGATTACCAGAAGTAAAGTTGTTGGAAATCAAAGAAACCATTGCAAAATTGGTAACCTCGAGGACTTTTAAAAAGTTAGAGCTGCAACTGTTGTTAGGCTACTTTCACACTTGCGCTCGTCGGTCCGCTCGTGAGCTCCGTTTGAAGGAGCTCACGAGTGGACCCGAACGCCTCCGTCCAGCCCTGATGCAGTCTGAATGGATGCGGATCCGCTCAGACTGCATTAGTCTGGCGGCGTTCAGCCTCCGTACGGCCAGGCGGACAGCTGAACGCTGCTTGCAGCGTTCAGATGTCCGCCTGGCCGTGCGGAGGCGAGCGGATCCGTTCAGACTTACAATGTAAGTCAATGGGAACGGATCCGCTTGAAGATGACACCATATGGCTCAATCTTCAAGCGGATCCGTCCCCCATTGACTTTACATTGAAAGTCTGAACGGATCCGCTCAGGCTACTTTCAGACTTAGAAATTTTTCTAAGTTATTAATGCAGACGGATCCGTACTGAACGGAGCCTCCGTCTGCATTAATATGATCGCATCCGTTCAGAACGGATCCGATCAAGCGCAAGTGTGAAAGTAGCCTAAGGAATGCCAAATTTTCCTACCAAGGTTATGCCTCAAGGCAGGGCTTTCAGATTACTGCAACTTCTCCCCTCAGTTCCTGATCAGGATTCATTGATCCACCTAGACAATGAGGCTTCTGCTGATCTTGTCATGTGGGACTTCTTTTTGTCTGGTTGGAACAGGGTTTCCTTATTCGTGCCACAATGGAGTCCGGCGTCTCAAATGTGGCCGCATCTGGTGGGTTTGCGGCCATATTCGGCAGACATTGGTTTGCCGGTCATTGGCTGTCTGAACTCTCTTCATTAAAAGAGTCTATAAAATCCTCCCCGTTGCTTGAAATCTATCCTATAGTCGCTGCTGTGCTAGTTTGGGGTAGGCATTGGGAAAACTCTTCAGTTGCCTTCATCACTGACAATCAGGTAGTTGTTTATATCCTCTCCCAGAGGGTGGTTATCCTAGATTTCATCTCCAGTTTAAAGTGTACGCATCCCAAAAATAACCGACATCCAATGTCCTTTTTCCGTAGATGGTGTCCGCTGCGGACAGTGACATTAGCTGCAACACATCTCCTGTGTAAAGTGTGGGCATCCAAAAAATATCTGTGACACACAGTGTACCTTTTCCGTAGACAGTGTCCGCTGCGGACAGTGACATTAGCTGCGCCACATCTCCAGTGTAAAGTGTGTGATTCAATAGACTGTGTCCGGTTCTGACATTGCCAGTGCCACATTTGCAGTGTAACGTGTCTGCTGAAAATCTTTTATCTGTGACATCCAGTGTACTTTTTCCATAGACAGTGTCCGCTGCGGTCCGTGACATTAGCTGTTCCACATCTCCAGTGTAAAGTGTGCGCATTCAAAAAATATCTGACATACAGTGTACTTTTTCCGTAGACAGTGTCTGCTGCGGACAGTGACATTAGCTGCACCACATCTCCAGTGTAAAGTGTGCGATTCCAAAATATATCTGTGACATCCAGTGTACCTTTTCCATAGACGGTGTCCACCATGGACATTGACATTAGCTGCACCACATCTCTGGTGTAAAGTGTGCACATCCAAAAAATATCTGTGACATACAGTGTACCTTTTCCGTAGATCATGTCCACTGCGGACAGTGACATTAGCTGCGCCACATCTCCAGTGTAAAGTATGAGCATCCAAAAAATATCTGATATCCAGTGTACTTTTACCTTCGGTGGTGTCCGCTGCTGACAATGACATTAGCTACGCCGCATCTCCAGTGTAAAGTGTGCGCATCCCAAAAATATCTGTAACATCCATTGTACTTTTTCCGAGGACGGTGTCTGCTGCAGACAGTGACATTAGCTGTGCCACTTCTCCTGTGTAAAGTGGGTGCATCAAAAAATATCTGTGACATACAGTGTATTTTGTCAATAGACGGTGTCCTCTTCTGACATTACCAGGGCCCCCTCTGAAGTGTAACGTGTGCGCTTCAAAAATGTATCTGTGACATACAGTGTACTTTCTTGTGTAGACACTGCGGACAGTGACATTACCTGTAGTACCTTTCCTGTGGGACATTTCCACATCCGAAATACCTTTTTTTTTTATTTTTATTGTGCATACTCTTTAAAATCCTATGCTACTGTACGTGTGACATACTTTCAATCATATATAACATTTAATATGAAGAAGGCGAGCAGTAAGGGGCGTGGCAGTGGCCGTGATGCTGATGGTGCACGCAGAGGCCATGGTCCTGGGCGTGGTGAAACTGTGCCTGCTGCCAGAGCACAAGAAAAACAATCATCCATGATATCTAGCTTCATGTCCCAGTTTGCAGGGCGGCGCAGGACACCACTCTTGAAGTCAGACCATTGCGACCAGGAGGTTGGTTGTAATGCAGCAGATAATGCTACCAGTCGGTTAAGCACTACCCTGTCTTCCATTAAGTCCAGTCCCAGTAGCCAAGAGTCTGCTCAACCCAATCCTCACTCTGATCCTCCTTCTTCCCACCATGAAGAGCCTAGGCAAACAAGTGATCCCACACTCGGATATTCCGAGGAGCTCTTTTCAGCGCCATTCCTTAATTTGGCCCTCTGGCCAAGCACTCTTGAAGAGATAACTCATAAGAAGATAACGGTGGGGAGCGGAAATTACCATTTAATGAGGTGGATGATAATGAGACACAGTTGCCAATAACTCAACTGTCACAAGAGGTTGATTAAGAGGATGATACACAGTTGTCAATCACTGAGGTAAAGGTTAGGTCAACAAGTCAGGAGGATGAGCAGAGTAAGGAAATTACTGGCTCTAAAAATATTGCGATGTAGGTTTGTGGACACTGAGGCCTTCCACAGCCTGATGTCGGTGGCCGTCCCACGTTATGCAGTCCCCAGCCACTATTTTTAAAGGTGTGCCGTGCCTGCCTTACACCAACATGTGTCCCATAACATCACACGTGCCCTTATCAACGCAGTTACTGGGAAGGTCCGCAATACCACGGACACATGGACATGTGCATTCAGCCAGGGATGCTACATTTCCCTGGCTGCACACTAGGTGAATGTTGTGGAGTCCGGGAGTGAGTCATACGCCAATGATTGAAGGCCCTAATTCCATCAGGGTTTCTGCCACCACCTATGTTAGTGGCTCCAACTCCCACTTCTCCTCCTCCACTTCCATCTACGAATTATCCGCGTGCAGCACCTGTCAGTCATTAGTCAGTAGCTGGAAGCCGTGTAGCACTGCAGTGGGGAAGCGGCAACAGGTCAAGTACAGTGGCCAGTATGTGGGGATAATATTCAGCACCACGACCAGGGTCACGTCCCTTATTTGACGCTCTCCTTATTCTTTGCGTTCACCCACGTCACAAAATTTTTAAATTTGTCAACCAACAATGTAACAGCAGTAGTGTTGAGCGCGAATATTCGAATAGCGAATATCAATCGCAAATATCGCAACTTTGCTAATTCGCAAATATTTCGAATAGAGTGCTATATATTCGCTATATCGTCATGTAACATCTAAAAACATGATTCCTCTCCTGCTTCTTTCTTGTGGGTCAATGAGTCATTGGCCCACAAGCAACTTAAAGGGAACCTGTCACCAGTTTTATGGTGTCCTAACTAAGGGCAGCATAAATAAGTGACTGATTCTTTTAGCAAAATGCTGGGTCCCTTTCTTTAACCCCTTAAGGACACAGCCTTTTTACACCTTAGGACCAGGCCATTTTTTGCAAATCTGACCAGTGTCCCTTTAAGTGCTGATAACTTTAAAACGCTTTGACTTATCCAGGCCGTTCTGACATTGTTTTTTCGTCACATATTGTACTTCATGACACTAGTAAAATTAAGTCAAAAAAATATTTTTTTTTGCACCAAAAAATACAAAATTTATCAAAAATTTTGAAAAATTAGCAAATTTCAAAGTTTCAGTTTCTCTACTTCTGTAATACATAGTAATACCCCCAAAAATTGTGATGACTTTACATTCCCCATATGTCTACTTCATGTGTGAATTATTTTGGGAATGATATTTTATTTTTTGGGGATGTTATAAGGCTTAGAAGTTTAGGAGCAAATCTTGAAATTTTTCAGAAATTTACAAAAACTTAATTTTTAGGGACCATTTCAGGTCTGAAGTCGCTTTGCGAGGCTTACATAATAGAAATCACCCAAAAATGACCCCATCTAAGAAACTACACCCCTCAAGGTATTCAAAAGTGATTTTACATATGTTGTTTACCCTTTAGGTGTTGCACAAGAGTTATTGGCAAATGGGGATGAAATTTGAGAATTTCATTTTTCTGTCTAATATTTCATTTTTACCCATTTTTTCCACTAACAAAGCAAGGGTTAACAGCCAAACAAGACTGTATCTTTATTGCCCTGACTCTGCAGTTTATAGAAACACCCAATATGTGGCCGTAAACTACTGTACGGCCACACAGCGGGGCGTAGAGTGAAAGGTGCGCCGTATGGTTTTTGGAAGGTTGATTTTTATGGACTGGTTTATTTACACCATGTCCCATTTGAAGCCCCCTGATGCACCCCTAGAGTAGAAACTCCCTAAAAGTGACACCATCTAAGAAACTACACCCCTCAAGGTATTCAAAACTGGTTTTACATACGTCGTTAACCCTTTAGGTGTTGCACAAGAGTTATTGGCAAATGGGGATGAAATTAGAAAATTTCTTTTTTTGCCTTATTTTCCATTTTAACTCATGTTTTCCACTAACAAATCAAGGGTTAACAGCCAAACAAGACTATATCTTTATTGCCCTGACTCTGCCGTTTACAGAAACACCCAATATGTGGCCGCAAACTACTGTACGGCCACACAGCGGGGCGTAGAGTGAAAGGTGCGCCGTGTGGTTTTTGGAGGGCTGATTTTTATGGACTGGTTTATTTACACCATGTCCCATTTGAAGCCCCCTGATGCACCCCTGGAGTAGAAACTCCCTAAAAGTGACCCCATCTAAGAAACTACACCCCTCAAGGTATTCAAAACTGGTTTTACATACGTCGTTAACCCTTTAGATGTTGCACAAGAGTTATTGGCAAATGGGGATGAAATTTGAAAATTTCATTTTTTTGCCTTATTTTCCATTTTAACCCATGTTTTCCACTAACAAAGCAAGGGTTAACAGCCAAACAAGACTGTATCTTTATTACCCTGACTCTGCCGTTTACAGAAACACCCAATATGTGGCCGTACACTACTGTACGGCCACACAGCGGGGCATAGAGTGAAAGGTGCGCCGTTTGGTTTTTGGAGGGCTGATTTTTATGGACCGGTTTATTTACACCGTGTCCTGTTTCAACCCCCCTGATGCACCCCTGGAGTCGAAACTCCCTAAAAGTGACCCCATCTAAGAAACTACACCCCTCAAGGTATTCAAAACTGGTTTTACATACGTCGTTAACCCTTTAGGTGTTGCACAAGAGTTATTGGCAAATGGGGATGAAATTGGAAAATTTCATTTTTTTGCCTTATTTTCCATTTTAACCCATGTTTTCTACTAACAAAGCAAGGGTTAACAGCCAAACAAGACTGTATCTTTATTACCCTGACTCTGCCGTTTACAGAAACACCCAATATGTGGCCGTACACTACTGTACGGCCACACAGCGGGGCGTAGAGTGAAAGGTGCGCCGTTTGGTTTTTGGAGGGCTGATTTTTATGGACCGGTTTATTTACACCATGTCCTGTTTCAACCCCCCTGATGCACCCCTGGAGTCGAAACTCCCTAAAAGTGACCCCATTTTGGAAACTATGGGATAAGGTGGCATTTTTTGGGGGAGTATTTTTAGGGCAAATATAATTTTTGGTTGCTCTATATTACATTTTTGTGAGGCAAGGTTACCAAAAACTGAAATTCTGATATTTCATCTCCATTTGCCATTAACTGTTGAGGAACACCTAAAGGGTTAATAAAGTTTGTATAATCATTTTTGAATACCTTGAGGGGTGTAGTTTCTTAGATGGGGTCAATTTTAGGGAGTTTTTACTCTAGGGGGGCATCAGGGGGGCTTCAAAAGGGATATGGTGTCAATAAAAAAGGCCATCAAAATCGGCCTTCCAGAAACCATGTCGGTCCTTTTCTTTTGCGGCCTCCCTTTTACGGATACAGCAGTTTACGACCACAAATGTGGCGTTTCAGTAAACTGCAGTATCAGGGTAATAAATTTTAACTTTTGTTTGGTTGTTAACCCTTGTTTTGTTTCCGGAAAAAACGGACTGAAATGGAAAAGTGCCAAAAATAGCGGTTTTGGCACCGTTTTTTTTTTTTTTTTTTAACCGTGTTAATCTGGGTAGTTAGGTCATGGGATATTGTTATAGAGGAGATTCTTACGGACGCGGCAATATCTAATAAGTCTACTTTTTTTTTACAATTATTTAGGTTTTTGACTATATTATCTTTTTTGATACAACATTTTTTTTTGGGTATCTCTAAAGTCTAAGTGTCATTTTTTTTATTTTCTTTTAGCCAATTATCTTAAGTGGGGGCTCATTTTTTGCGGGATGAGCGGACGGTTTTATTGGCGGTTTTTATCTATTTTGGGGGCTGTATGACTTTTTGATCGCTTGCTATTAAACTTTTTGTTATGTAAGGTGACAAAAAAAAAATATTTTTGCACCTTTTTTTTTTTTTTTTTTACTGTGTTAATCTGGGGGGTTGGGTCATGGGGTATTTTTATAGAGGAGATTCTTACGGACGCGGCGATACCTAATAAGTCAACTTTTTTTTACAATTATTTAGGTTTTAGACTATATTATCCTTTTTGATACCCTAAAAAAAAAATTGTATCTCTAAAGTCTAAGGCCTCTTTCACACTACAGTTTTTTGCGTTCCGTATACGGTCCGTTTTTTGCGTTCCGTATACGGTCCGTATACGGAACCATTCATTTCAATGGTTCCGCAAAAAAACGGAATGTGTTCCGTATGCATTCCGTTTCCGTATTTCCGTTTTTCCGTTCCGTTGAAAAGATAGAACATGTCCTATATTTGGCCGAGAATCACAGTCCGTGGCTCCATTCAAGTCAATGGGGCCGCAAAAAAACGGAACACATACGGAAATGCATCCGTATGTCTTCCGTATCCGTTCCGTTTTTTGCGGAACCATCAATTGAAAATGTTATGCCCAGCCCAATTTTTAATATGAAATTACTGTATACTGTATTTGCCATACGGAAAAACGGAACGGAACAACGGAACGGAAACGGAACCACAACGGAAGCAAAAAACGGAACAACGGATCCGTGAAAAACGGAACGCAAAACACTGAATGCAACATACTGTAGTGTGAAAGAGGCCTAAGAGTCATTTTCTATATTTTTTTTTATCTGATTATCTTATGTGGGGGCTCATTTTTTGCGGGATGAGATGACGGTTTTATTGGCACTAATTTGGGGGCTATATGACTTTTTGATCGCTTGCTATTAAACTTTTTATTATGTAAGGTGACAAAAAAAAACTTTTTTTGCACCTTTTTTTTTTTTTTCTGGACCGTGTTAATCTGGGGGGTTAGGTCATGGGGCATTTTTATAGAGGAGATTATTACCGACGCGGCAATACCTATGTCTACTTTTAATAAATTATTTTAGTTTTTTTGGGTGTCTCAAGTCTGAGAACCATTTTTTTTTATCCGATGTCAGTGCTAAATTGGGATATAAATTTAGTACTCCATGGAAGTGTGATACTCCCTGAAGCAACCGTCAATGCAGAGGCCCGGATGATCGGGGCATGTGTCGCACTGAGTAGTCGTGTCCTTCCGTATCCCCCTCTTGCGACACACTCTGCACTTTTTTTGGGTTCGTCCCTTCTTTCCAGTATGGGGGACCACACCTGGAAAGTGTTGGCCAGGGACGATCCGGGCGCCTACAGTTCCCGAGGTACTCCGGCCTGCTCTTTCCCGGTCCGAAAAGATCAGGGCCTTGAGGACTGCCTCATAGAACTGGAGGAATGTCCCTGTGCTGCCAGCACTTCGGGATAGTACAAAAGAGTTGTACATGGCAACCTGCACCAAGTAGACCGCAACTTTTTTGTACCATGCCCGGGTTTTGCGCATGGCGTTATATGGCTTGAGGACTTGATCCGAGAGATCAACTCTTCCCATATACCGATTGTAGGCGACGATACAATCGGGCTTGAGGACCGTTGCCGCGGTACCTCGCACAGGGACAAGGGTGATGCCGTTACCATGAATTGTGGACAGCATAAGGACATCCCTCTTGTCCTTATACCTGACCAGCAACAGGTTTCCAGTGGTAAGGGCACGGGTCTCACCCCTGGGGATAGGTACCTGGAGGGGGTGGGCAGGGAGGCCGCGTTGATTTTTCCGCACGGTCCCACAAGCGGACGTGGATCTGGCGGCAAGGGACTGGAACAAGGGGATACTGGTATAAAAGTTATCCACGTACAAGTGGTAACCCTTATCCAGCAGTGGGTGCATAAGGTCCCACACAAGTTTCCCGGTAACACCCAGAGTGGGGGGACATTCTGGGGGTTGAATCCGGGAATCTCGCCCCTCGTATACACGAAATTTGTAAGTGTACCCTGAGGTACTCTCACAAATTTTGTATAGCTTCACGCCATACCTCGCCCGCTTGGAAGGCACATACTGGCGGAAAATGAGTCTCCCCTTGAACGCAATGAGAGACTCATCAACCACGACCTCCCTTCCAGGTACATAGGCCTCCATGAATTTGGCCCCAAAGTGATCGATGACCGGCCGTATCTTGTACAGACGGTCATGGGCAGGATCACCTCGGGGTGGACATGCTGCATTATCGGAATAATGCAGACATTTCTGGATGGCCTCAAACCGGGAGCGTGTCATAACTGTACTGTAAAGTGGGGTCTGATATAGGACGTCCCCACTCCAGTACAGCCTGGCACTGGGTTTCTTGACCAGGCCCATATGCAGCACGAGGCCCCAAAATGTCCTCATTTCGGCTGCACTGACCGGCGTCCAGCCACCGGGCCTGGCCAAAAAGGAGCCCGGGTGTTGAGCGACGAACTGTTGGGCGTACAGATTCGTCTGCTCCACCATCAGATTTACCAGTGGGTCACTGAAAAAATGACAAAAAAAGTCATATTCAGTGTAGCCCACTGTGGAAATTTGGATTCCTGATTGGCCTACGAAATCGGGAATCACGGGCTCGTATCGCTCTGGGCTACACCAGACAAGTTCACCGGCAGGGTGCTCCGGTGGATTTAACTGGTGGGCCGGGAAACCAGTACGAGCCCCAGAGCTGCTCGTACTAGTGTGGGCCACAGGGTCCCTAACATGGCGGTCCCCTTGCTCCGCCTGGCGGCGTCTCCGCCGCCTTGGGGGCTCATCATCATCGCTAGATGATGAGGAGGATGCGGATGACAACAGGAATGTGGGGTCATCCTCATCCTCACTGGGACTCTCGGACTCGGAGGCAAGCTGGGCGTATGCCTCCTCGGCCGAGAACGTCCGGCGGGCCATAGGGGAGTGTGTGTCTGCGTGTATATGTGCGTGTGTGTAACTCTTTATTTGGTGTGCGTGTGTGAGGGGGCACGGGTGTTCACGAACTCACCCTAAAACTAACAGAAAAAATAAATAAACTAACTAAAAAAAGGGCAAAAAATGTGGGGAAAAAAAAATTCAAAACTGCTGATCAACCGTCCGAAGTTGATCAGCGGTGGGGTGTGCGATGCGCTAACAGTGGCCGGACGCTAAGTGCCGGCCACAGTCAGCGAACTCAAAAAAAAAAAAAAAAGAAAAAGCACCCCAAAAAAGGTGGGGGGGGGGCGCAAGTGGCAGGGGGAGGGGGGCAAGTGGCAGCACCCCTGGGGGGTCTAAGGTCACACAGCTGTGCTGTGGACCCCAGACACCCTAACTGGGGTGATGCAATAAAAGTTCAAAAAAACTACCTTTCCCTTTTTTTTTCCCTGCCTAAACCAAACTTTCCCTAGCTGTCCCTATGTACCTGATGGGGTGCTGGGGGCAGAGATCGGGTCCTGGGGGGGCA